>NC_053024.1:273666159-274033390 GCF_003073215.2 Triticum urartu | reverse complement strand
GAAGGAAAAGCTTCCTGGGATGTCTGTCTTTTCTTGAACTCAGTTAGTTCCCAGCCCTAGTTGTGACATAAGGAAGCGCATACTGCAGTTCAGCAACCAATGAGAAGGAAAAGCTTCCTGGGTAATTGAGCAGTCCATTCAGTTACACAAGAGAACTTAGTTATCTAATTGATAGTACTACAATCAGAAGTACATAACTAAAAAAAAGGGGGCAGCCCGGTGCATGCAGCTCCCGCTTGCGCAGGGTCCGGGGAAGGGTCCGACCACTTTGGGTCTATTGTACGCAGCCTTTCCCTACATTTCTGTAAGCAGCTTTACCACTACGCCAAGGCTCCCCTTCCAGAAGTACATAAACTATTAACATCAATTTGGTTTCAGCAAATAATGAATTCAAACTCAAATAGTTTTAATTGCTAACAAAGAAAAGTAATGCATGTGCAAAGAAAAATGGTTTTCATTTGTAAAGGAAAAGGCGCAGCACAGTAAAACAGTGTCTATGGCTATATGCAGATAAAGGTGCAAAACATATATACGACCAAAATGTCAAAACATATGAATACCTTCAGTGCTTTACTTTTTCTTCCACGATCCCGATTAGTGATGATCTTTATAATCTTCGTCGGGTTTACCATGTTACTCATTTGTGATGCTGCCGGAGAAGCCAGTGGGCCAACTGGTGTAAGAGCCTCTAATGAAATATCTGGCGCTTGATGTAACAGTTTAGTCTTCTTAGAAGCATGCTGACCATTTACCACTGTTAATAGATCAGCATCTAACATGTCAGAAGTTATTCTCGTGCCCCCTCAAATAAGAACCAATAATTCTCATGTTATATGCCGATAAAAATATGTCTGAAGCAGAGACAAAAAAGTTACCAGTATTCCCATTTGAATCAAACTGATTAGCCTCCTGTCTTTTCTTCAAATAATCCTTCTGGTACAGGAAAGAGACAGTATCCAGAAATTAGAGAAACTACATGCTTACTGTAGTTCTATTCAGAAATGTTTGGTGGTACTGAACTTTGGAGGCTCACAGTGCTGCATAGGGTTACCCTACAGTACTCTCTTAATCTCAAACTAGAATACACTCCATAACTCATAAAGGATGACTGAAATCAATCAATTATGTTATGCTATAGTTCACTTGCGTGCCTTCAAACACCATTTTAGCATGATGTTCACTAGTTTGTTGCTAGAACATGTATGTGTAGCCGCTTCAAAATGACTACAGGGCTATTTGGAAGAATTGTATTCCTTGCTGGAGTATCAGTATTCAGTTTGACCAAGCACAACCTAATGGATTGACCGTAAGAATGTTGGCTGCTTAATCACATACAGCTAAACATAATACCTGCTCATATTGAGCAATCAAATCAACCTGAGGCCTAGGATCATGGGCAATGGCCTGAAACATAAGCAGAATAAACTTTCTCTACCAACCACAGTTCACAGAACAATGAAGAGAATTGCATTGAGAATCTGACCTTTCCAGACATCAAGGTATAGGACTCGGTCACACTTTGTGGTGCCTTGTACCCGGGGTGCTTAGGCTTTTTCTTCTTTTTAGACTTAGTAGACACCTCACTGCCATCATATATAAATTGTCTGTCAAAGTCAACAGTGGATTCAATATCTGCATTCTTCCTGGGGACAAAACCGCCTTGTAATGAACTTTGATCATCTTGGCAGGAGTTTGTGTCTCCACTAGAGGCATCTGTTTTACTTGTGAACTGAGGGGTTCCGGCAACACCAGCAGAGAATGGGCTTGCAACTCGCTGTCTAGCAGCTGTCCGTATGCGTTTTGTAGGAATGGAAAGGAAATCTGGAGGTCTTTTACTATTCGATAAAAATGGATGGTTTCCTGGCTTGCTCTCCGAGCATGGATCATAAGGCAGATCAACACCATTATCATACGGCCTTCTGCCATTCATCCTCTGCTGTTGTTTCTTCTTGTGACTCGATTTCGATGCCAAGCCACCATCATATGTTTCAGGCAATAAATAAGTGTATGCCTCGGCTTCATCATCTTCATATGCATTTTCCCTATGTAAATCTAAACAAAAAAATGAAACGTTGATAAGAAGATTGCATCACGTTACAGGTATTGAGAAGGAGTGGTATATAAACCTGGAACATAATCGCATGTAGATGGCTCATAATCCTCCTTGTGTTCAGTGTTAACAAATTTCTGTAATACAGAAATAGTTAATTTGACAGTACATGGATACAAAAGAAGTTAACTTTGGAATATAGTAATAAATAGAATGATGCAAGTAGTAAACATGGAGACTTATATGTGTAATTCCTCAATTTATAGCATAAATGTTCTTGTTAGTAATTTAACATTGAAATGACAACTGGTAATATCAAATGTCCATTGAGCCCATAACACCAATTAATCTCTTGAAAGCAACAGAACACTAAATTTAGATGTGCAAGAATTTTGTACACTCCACGACTGAAGCAACTGAAATATTTGCCAGGACAAACACTAAGTAGATTTTGTTTGAGCAACAAAATACTAAATAGTTAAAGCCCCAATCACATTTTAACAGAACTCCCACAAGATGGAAAAAGGGCAAAATTGCTGCTTTGGTGTACCGAAAGTATCATCTTACCTTATTATAAACAGATATACACCCCACAGACTCTCTGTATGTGTGCATTGCACCAGGGGCTACCTCATAAAAGAGATTTGTCTGAAAGATAGGAAATGTATCATTAACCAATATTTAGGCAAGTTATTTGTGCATGTTCTTCTCATACTAACAAAAATGGTACCAGGCTTTATTAAGTAAATCATATAGAATGAGATGGAATGCAAAAGGACGTAAAGAAAGAAGGAAATTGTCAAAACCATAGAGCCAGATAGATTACTTCTGAAAGTTCATCTGGCACTTTTAAAATGCCAAAATCATTTAGCCTGTCTGGAGTTGATGGTGCTTCAGCTAATGAAAGACACTCAGACACATTACAGTTGAACTCCAGAAACCGAAGAGCGTAACTCTGAATATAATGGTGGTGAGACCACCTAGGCTTCTCTTGTTCAAAGGATTCATCACCCTGTTCAAATTCCATAAATCACATCAACCTTGCAGTTGCAACTTGCAAACATATCAAGCCTAATAAGTCTACAACAAAGTTTATGCACTTCAAAAAAATGACATGAAGCAACATTTGTAGCTATTTCATTCTGAGGCTACAAGAAAGCCAAAACCACCCTAGCCGTTACATGTAATACTCATCAGAATCAACGAATATGGAAAATATAAATAAATGATTAATGTTTTATTGATTTTTAATACCAGTTCTTTTTCTGCTTTGGTGCCAGCAAGCTTCATTTCTTCAATCCCCTTTGATTTCTCTATTTGTGACGCTTTAGGAATCTCACCACTAGTAGCTCGTAAAGTCTCAGCTGAACGCCAAAAATTGATTATGCCCTTGGCCAGAATTCTAGCAGCAGATTTCTGCTTTCTGTGAACAATAGCTTCTTCAAATGCTGCTCGGCCACTGGAAGCAATCCAGTTGCACATCTGGGCTGCAGCTGTACTTCTCCACAGACGCTCCTATTATATAGGATATAGTTAGGTTACATGTATGTAACAACAACGTTAAACAACAACATAAGAAATCTTACAGCTCATATGAGTGCAATGAAGAAAATAAGATCAGTTGAAGAAGTACCTGCATGAAATCATTTGCCATCCAAGCCATCTCCTCCAGAACAAATTCCCAGTGACTTTTCCGCTTCTTCTCCAAAGAAATATTGCAAAGAGCTTGTTCACCAGCTCTCTTAACGTTCAGCTGTCAAGTAATGACTTCCTTTTCAGTAACAAGAATACTGGCATAAAAGGAGAGCATTATATGACCATACCTCTATAAACCGAGCCCTTCTAAGGATAGAATCTTCATATTCCTTCTTTATCATAATAGGATCTTCACATTCCTTTTTCGTAACTCTTGCATCATTTCGGCTACATTTTGTAACATCGTTGTCAAAGTTACATGTAGAATATTTAGTTGATAGCACAGGATTAGGCATATCCTCTGTGAGCGAAGCAGGGGGCACATCAACAGAAGCCAACTTATCGGAGCCACTCAAAGCACTGGAACAGTTGTTGTTTCTATCCAAATCAGAACCTGCCTCCTTAGTCACTTTGTTGTGGTCAGAAGTAGCAGGACGTCCTGTATCCTTTTGCAAGTCAGCCACGTCGTTACAAACTTCAATTTCATCTTTCACAGCAGTGCAGACTTCTGGATGTACAACAGCACATCCGTCAACCACAGCAGTGGGGCTGCTACGGCCTTCCAGTTGGTCATCTCTTTTGTTGTCGTTATCACCAGGTACTGTGTTACTCAAGCCTTCATCAGAATTTTCACCAACCTTCACTGATACAAAATTAGCATTTTTACCTGAATGCTCATCAGTAGTCTTGGTGGCATCTGTACAAGTTAGATCCACTTCATTTTCATTAGATCTAGCAGTTTCTATGGCTGGCTGCAGAACAGAAGCCTCATTTTCGATATCAACTGCATGAGCATAAACCATTCTTTTGTCAGAGCAACTGATATCTGCCTTTTCAGGAGTGTGTGCTTCTCTAAAGATTTCGTTGTGTGTAGATGGCAAAGAAGCTGTCCTTGAAGAAGCTTCTTTTGTAATAGCATGAGGAGATTCGGCAGAAGCAGCTGCACTAGGCATCTGGCCACCTCCAGCATGCTGTGAATTATCAAACACACTGTTTGATGAGATTTCGGGAGCTAGAGTAACATGTTGGTTGTTCGTTATTTCCTGTTTTTCTTCTTGCCTGCCTTCATGAATTGCTTGAACACTGCACATCTTCACTGCCATTTGATTATTTGGCGCATTATTCAACATATCGTTACCATTTGAACTTCTCGGTATTGGAGCCGCACTGGATGAGGCGCCATGATCATCATTTTTTGCTTCTTGTACTACACCTTTTGTATCTTCCCGATGAGAACTTAAAGGAGGAACTGGTGGAGACCTAATAGGCACAGTATTTACATTCTCCCTGCTTGACTTTGACCTGCGTCGAGCATACGCTTGGCTCTTTGCCCCATGGCGGAACAGACCAGAATCTTCAGCTTCTTTTGTGTTATTCTGGCCATCATTGCAAAAGGACATCTCGGGTTGAGGTGTGTTACTTCTTTTAGTACCGCGTTTCACAAGTTTCTCCCCACCTATTTTGCTGGTATCTCCATCTAAAAGCATAAGATTATCAGCTGTGTTGGCTTCACGACATGAACTTCCTGGTCTGCCACTACTACCAAACGAATCTCCATGAGGTGATGCAGCAAATGTGAAACTACCTTTTGCTTCACTGCAGTGCAAGAAAGAACTAAAGACTTAAATCAACCAATAACAATGTAAGTGTTATCACATGACAGATCAGGAACTAATTATCACCTCATCACATTTTGTTCGGCTATCTGATCTGTGACAGAAGTGGACTGTACACTCAGCGACACTACATGTCCAAGTTTGAAATCCAAGGGATTGCCTCCCTGCATGATAGGTGAATAAACCAGGGGAAAATGAAAATGGACAACACCATATGATGATGTAGTTCGCACGTACCTTAACTAAAAACTCAAGCTCCCTCCTCCGTTCTTCACGGACATCATATTCCTGCCTGAAGTTTGTGTACAGAAAGGTATCAGGTATCCATCAAAAACGTAAAGTGAAGAATAACATGGTGGTAGATGTACCTCAGCTCCTCCTGAGCTTTCTCTATGGCCACACGGCGAGGGGAAGTTTTTGTGTCAGTGCTCAGACCACATTCAACAATTCCTCCCATAGAGCACGGCTCAGTATCCACTTGACCACAGAAGCAAGCTTTGCCCATACATCACTACAAGCGCATTTTCTCAGAACTCCAAGCCATCAAACGAGCATGACCTCCTCACAAATTCGCAAGACACAATAAAAACCTGACCTGTAAACTGATAGACCGTCATAAACAACAAGATAACTACAGAAAACAATAATAAACAGAGCTGCGAACAAATAATTGATCATGTAAACCAGAATAAAATCAATCCATACTAAAAATCAAATTAAGGGTTTTTATAAGCACAATAATTGCCCAGCCAAATATGACATGCATCATCCTCTGCCCAATGGAACGAGCATGCGCAACGACATTACAACCTTTTGCATTCGAACAAAGCACACATAACAACAGATGGCTATCCTGACCAGTATCCGTTCAAACACAGTGCATGCCCTGGATAACTGGGCAAAACAAATATCACATTTTCATCTATATTCCACGTCATCTCACACACTTGGAGGGACACACCGTGCCAACATCCCAAACCACGGCGCAGTTCAAGCCCAGCCATGCCAACGACTACTGTATACACACTGCCGAATACATAGGGAAGACTAGCACGGGCATTCCTCCACGCGTAACACAAATGAAGCGCAATTCAAGAGCAACAGCACAGTAACGCCACTCGAACATGTCTCCCCCCGCAGCACGGTGCCTACTCAACACCTCAATTGCGACCCTAGGCGACGGCGCAAGACAGAAGGGTACCGAGACGGGCATTCGATGTAGCAGGGGACGCACCTACGCAGCCCGCACCGGGAGCTAGGGTTAGGGTTTGCAACGGATGAGCCTGGAAGAGACAGGTGGTGGGTCCTGGCAATAGGAGGGGCTCCGGAGGAGGCCACCGAAGATCTATATTGCGGTATTGGGTTGCCGGAGGCAGTGGCGTCGCCGGAGATCAGGGACCGGTGGAATGCTCGCGGGGCGGTGGGGGTGGTACGTCGTAAGCAGGCAAGGCCACAGGAGGAAGGAGGGAGAAAGGGTTGCCTCCGTGCGTGCGGGTGCGGGCGAACTGGTGCGGTCTGACCCGATCGGCACGGGATTGGGCAGGCCTTCGCGCGATCGGACTCGTTGGGGTTGTAATTCGCGCATCGCTCTTTTTTTCCTCATCTACTGTCTACTACCCCTATAAAAATACGAAAGGGCGGAGAACTCGTTCATTCTATCCATCAAATCGTATGATCTGACGGTCTACATTGCTCCAACATACTAAACGTGTTTTATGCTTTAATTACCCACCATGCCATTAGCCTGGCTGCTATCCTCTACTGCCTCTTTCAAAGAAAAACACAAAAAACAAAACCGCTGCCTCCCGCTAACTAGCCACTAATCCAATGCACGCACGCATCACGCACGTTCTCCCCAAAAACTAATCTCACTCAAATCACGTCCCCTCGATCTCGATACGATCAGTCTTGGCAAAACGCCTTCACCGCTAGGACGTCCTGCCGGGTCGGCGGCCGCTTCACGCCAGAGGGCGCCGTTGGGGCATGTAGCGCCGCCTGCCGGAAGATGCCGTTGTTGGGGAACGTTGCAGAAAACAAAAATTTCCTACTCGTTTCACCAAGATCCATCTAGGAGTTCATCTAGCAACGAGTGATCGGATGCATCTACATACCTTTGTAGATCGCGAGCGGAAGCGTTCAAAGAACGAGGATGATGTTAGTCGAACACGACGTGAATCAAATCACCGGAGATCCTAGCACCGAACGGACGGTGCCTCCGCGTTCAACACACGTACGGGACGGGAGACGTCTCCTCCTTCTTGATCCAGCAAGGGGGAAGGAGAGGTTGATGAAGATCCAGCAGCACGACGGCGTGGTGGTGGATGCAGGGCGTCACAGTAGCAGGGCTTCGCCTATACTACGAGAGAGAGACGTAACGGGGAGAGAGGGAGGCGCCAGGGGCTGGTCTCAAGTCCCTCCTCTCCCCCACTATATATAGGAGGGCCAAGGGGGTTGGTGCGCCAGCCTAGGAGATCCAATCTCCTAGGTGCGGCGGCCAAGGGGAGGTTTCCCTCCCCCCAAGGCACCTAGAGGTGCCTTCCACCATTGGGACTCTTCCCTTTTGTGGAAACCTAGGAGCATGGGCTTTTGGGGCTGGCGTCCTTGGCCCATGCAGGCCAAGGCGCACCCCCTACAGCCCATGTGGCCCCCCGGGACCCTTCCGGTGGTCCCGGTACAATACCGATAACCCCGAAACTTGTCCCGATGGCCGATACTACACTTTCTATATATAATTCTTTACCTCCGGACCATTCCGGAACTCCTCGTGACGTTCGGGATCTCATCCGGGACTCCGAACAACATTCGGGTTACTGCATACACATATCTTCATAACCCTAGCGTCACCGAACCTTAAGTGTGTAGACCCTACGGGTTCGGGAGACAAGCAGACATGACCGAGACGACTCTCCGGTCAATAACCAAAAGCGGGATCTGGATACCCATGTTGGCTCCCACATGCTCCACGATGATCTCATCGGATGAACCACGATGTCGAGGATTTAATCAACCCCGTATACAATTCCCTTTGTCAATCGGTATGTTACTTGCCCGAGACTCGATCGTTGGTATCCCAATACCTTGTTCAGTCTCGTTACCGGCAAGTCACTTTACTCGTACCATAATGCATGATCCCGTGATCAACCACTTGGTCACCTTGAGCTCATAATGATGATGCATTACCGAGTGGGCCCAGTGATACCTCTCCGTTATATGGAGTGACAAATCCCAGTCTCGATCCGTGTCAACCCAACAGACACTTTCGGAAATACCTGTAGTGCACCTTTATAGTCACCCAGTTACGTTGTGACGTTTGATACACCCAAAGCACTCTTACGGTATCCGGAAGTTACACGATCTCATGGTCAAAGGAAAAGATACTTGACATTGGAAAAGCTCTAGCAAACAAACTACACGATCTTGTGCTATGCTTAGGATTAGGTCTTGTCCATCACATCATTCTCCTAATGATGTGATCCCGTTATCAATGACATCCAATGTCCATAGCCAGGAAACCATGACTATCTGTTGATCAACGAGCTAGTCAACTAGAGGCTTACTAGGGACATATTATGGTCTATGTATTCACACGTGTATTACGATTTCCGGATAATACAGTTATAGCATGAATAAAGACAATTATCATGATCAAAGAAATATAATAATAATACTTTTATTATTGCCTCTAGGGGCATATTTCCAACAGTCTCCCACTTGCACTAGAGTCAATAATCTAGTTACATTGTGATGAATCGAACACCCATGGAATTCTGGTGTTGATCATGTTTTGCCCTAGGGAGAGGTTTAGTCAACGGATCTGCTATATTCAGGTCCGTATGTACTTTACAAATCTCTATGTCTCCATCTTGAACATTTTTCACGAATGGAGTTGAAGCGACGCTTGATGTGTCCTTGTCCTTTTGTGAAACCTGGGCTCCTTGGCAAGTGCAATAGCTCCAGTGTTGTCACAAAAGAGTTTGATTGGCCCCGACGCATTGGGTATGAACTCCTAGGTCGGTGATGAACTCCTTCACCCAAATTGCTTCATGTGCTGCCTCCGAGGCTGCCATGTACTCCGCTTCACATGTAGATCCCGCCACGATGCTTTGCTTGCAACTGCACCAGCTTACTGCCCCACCATTCAAAATATACACGTATCCGGTTTGTGACTTTGAGTCATCCAGATCTGTGTCGAAGCTAGCGTCGACGTAACCCTTTACGACGAGCTCTTCGTCACCTCCATAAACGAGAAACATTTCCTTAGTCCTTTTCAGGTACTTCAGGATATTCTTGACCGCTGTCCAGTGTTCCTTGCCGGGATTACTTTGGTACCTTCCTACCAAACTTACGGCAAGGTTTACATCAGGTCTGGTACACAGCATGGCATACATAATAGACCCTATGGCTGAGGCATAGGGGATGACACTCATCTCTTCTATATCTTCTGCCGTGGTCGGGCATTGGGCCGTGCTCAATCGCACACCTTGCAATACAGGCAAGAACCCCTTCTTGGACTGATCCATATTGAACTTCTTCAATATCTTGTCAAGGTACGTACTTTGTGAAAGACCGATGAGGCGTCTCGATCTATCTCTATAGATCTTGATGCCTAATATATAAGCAGCTTCTCCAAGGTCCTTCATTGAAAAACACTTGTTCAAATAGGCCTTTATGCTTTCCAAGAATTCTATATCATTTCCCATCAACAGTATGTCATCCACATATAATATGAGAAATGCTACAGAGCTCCCACTCACTTTCTTGTAAACGCAGGCTTCTCCATAAGTCTGCATAAACCCAAACGCTTTGATCATCTCATCAAAGCGAATGTTCCAACTCCGAGATGCTTGCACCAGCCCATAAATCGAGCGTTGGAGCTTGCACACCTTGTCAGCATTCTTAGGATCGACAAAACCTTTCCGGCTGCATCATATACAATTCTTCCTTAAGGAAACCATTAAGGAATGCCGTTTTGACGTCCATTTGCCATATCTCATAATCATAGAATGCGGCAATTGCTAACATGATTCAGACGACTTCAGCTTCGCTACGGGTGAGAAAGTCTCATCGTAGTCAACCCCTTGAACTTGTCGATAACCCTTAGCGACAAGCCGAGCTTTATAGATGGTCACATTACCATCCGCGTCTGTCTTCTTCTTAAAGATCCATTTATTTTCTATGGCTCGCCGTTCAACGGGCAAGTCAGTCAAAGTCCATACTTCGTTTTCATACATGGATCCTATCTCGGATTTCATGGCTTCTAGCCATTTGTTGGAATCCGGGCCCGCCATCGCTTCTTCATAGTTCGAAGGTTCACCGTTGTCTAACAACATGATTTCCAAGACAGGGTTGCCGTACCACTCTGGTGCGGAACGTGTCCTTGTGGACCTTCGAATTTCAGTAGGAGCTTGATCAGAAGTATCTTGATCATCATGAATAACTTCCTCTCTAGTCGGTGCAGGCACCTCAGGAACATTTTCTTGAGTTGTGCCATTTACCGGTTCAAGAGGCAATACTTCATCAAGTTCTACTTTCCTCCCACTTACTTCTTTCGAGAGAAACTCTTTCTCTAGAAAGGATCCATTCTTGGCAACAAAGATCTTGCCTTCGGATCTGAGGTAGAAGGTATACCACAGTTTCTTTAGGGTATCCTATGAAGACGCATTTTTCCGACTTGGGTTCGAGCTTTTCAGGTTGAAGTTTCTTGACATAAGCATCGCATCCCCAAACTTTTAGAAACGACAGCTTAGGTTTCTTCCCAAACCATAATTCATACGGTGTCGTCTCAACGGATTTCGACGGAGCCCTATTTAAAGTGAATGCGGCAGTCTCTAAAGCATAGCCCCAAAAAGATAGCGGTAAATCGGTAAGAGACATCATAGATCGCACCATATCTAATAGAGTGCGATTACGACGTTCAGACACACCGTTACGCTGAGGTGTTCCAGGCGGCGTGAGTTGTGAAACTATTCCACATTTTCTTAAGTGTGTGCCAAATTCGTGACTCAAGTATTCTCCTCCACGATCTGATCGTAGAAACTTGATTTTCTTGTCACGTTGATTCTCAACCTCACTCTGAAATTCCTTGAACTTTTCAAAGGTTTCAGACTTGTGTTTCATTAAGTAGACATACCCATATCTACTCAAGTCATCAGTGAGGGTGAGAACATAACGATAGCCACCGCGAGCCTCAACACTCATTGGACCGCACACATCAGTATGTATGATTTCCAATAAGTTGGTTGCTCGCTCCATTGTTCCTGAGAACGGAGTCTTGGTCATTTTTCCCATGAGGCATGGTTCGCACGTGTCAAATGATTCATAATCAAGAGACTCTAAAAGTCCATCTGCATGGAGCTTCTTCATGCGTTTGACACCTATGTGACCAAGGCGGCAGTGCCACAAGTATGTGGGACTATCATTATCAACCTTACATCTTTTGGTACTCACACTATGAACATGTGTAGTTAACGCTCGAGATTCATTAAGAATAAACCATTCACATCGGAGCATGACCATAAAACATATCTCTCATATAAATAGAACAACCATTATTCTCGGATTTAAATGAGTAGCCATCTCGTATTAAACGAGATCCTGATACAATGTTCATGCTCAAACTGGCACTAAATAACAATTATTGAGGTTTATAAACTAATCCCGTAGGTAAATGTAGAGGTAGCGTGCCGACGGCGATCACATCGACCTTGGAACCATTCCCGACGCGCATCGTCACCTCGTCCTTCGCCAGTTTCCGTTTATTCCGCAGCTCCTGCTGGTGAGTTACAAATATGAGCAACGGCACCGGTATCAAATACCCAGGAGTTACTACGAGTACTGGTAAGGTACACATCAATTACATGTATATCAAATATACCTTTGGTGTTGCCGGCCTTCTTGTCCGCTAAGTATTTGGGGCAGTTCCGCTTCCAGTGACCCTTCCCTTTGCAATAAAAGCACTCTGTCTCAGGCTTGGGTCCATTCTTTGACTTCTTCCCGACAGCTTGCTTGCCGGGCGCAGCAACTTCCTTGCCGTCCTTCTTGAAGTTCTTTTTACCCTTGCCCTTCTTGAACTTAGTGGTTTTATTCATCATCAACACTTGATGTTCCTTCTTGACTTCTACCTCTGCTGATTTCAGCATAGCAAATACTTCAGGAATGGTCTTTACCATCCCCTGCATATTGAAGTTCATCACAAAGCTCTTGTAGCTTGGTGGAAGCGACTGGAGGATTCTGTCAATGACCGCGTCATCCGGGAGATTAACTCCCAGCTGAGTCAAGCGGTTATGTAACCCAGACATAGTGAGTATGTGCTCACTGACAGAACTATTTTCCTCCATCTTACAGCTGAAGAACTTATCGGAGACTTCATATCTCTCGATCCGGGCATGAGCTTGAAAAACCATTTTTAGCTCTTCGAACATCTCATATGCTCCATGTCTCTCAAAACGCTTTTGGAGCCCCGGCTCTAAGCTGTAAAGCATGCCGCACTGAACGAGGGAGTAGTCATCAGTACGTGTCTGCCAAGCGTTCATAGCGTCTTGGTTCTGTGGGACGGGTGGATCACCTAGCGGTGCTTGTAGGACATAATCTTTCTTGGCAGCTATGAGGATGATCCTCAGGTTCCGGACCCAGTCCGTATAGTTGCTGCCATCGTCTTTCAGCTTGGTTTTCTCTAGGAACGCGTTGAAATTGAATACAACGTTGGCCATTTGATCTACAAGACATATTGTAAAGATTTTAGACTAAGTTCATGATAATTAAGTTCATCTAATCAAATTATTAATGAACTCCCACTCAGATTAGACATCCCTCTAGTCATCTAAGTGTTACACGATCCGAGTCGACTAGGCCGTGTCCGATTAACACGTGAGACGGACTAGTCATCGTCGGTGAACATCTTCATGTTGATCGTATCTTCCATACGACTCGTGTTCGACCTTTCGGTCTCTGTGTTCCGAGGCCATGTCTGTACATGCTAGGCTCGTCAAGTTAACCCTAAGTGTTTTTGCATGTGTAAAACTTCTTACACCCGTTGTATGTGAACGTAAGGATCTATCACACCCGATTAACACGTGGTGCTTCGAAACGACGAACTGTAGCAACGGTGCACAGTTAGGGGAGAACACTTCTTGAAATTGTTGTAAGGGATCATCTTATTTACTACCGTCGTTCTAAGTAAACAAGATGCAAAACATGATAACATCACATGCAATCAAATAATAATAGTGATGATATGGCCAATATCACATAGGCTCCTTTGATCTCCATCTTGGGGCTCCATGATCATCCTGTAACCGTCATACTCATCGACATGTAAGTTGTGATTCCTTGTACTATAGTATGAACATCTCATACATCACATATAGATCATTCATCATTCATCACAACTTTGGCCATATCATATCACAAAGCACTTGCTGCAAAAACAAGTTAGACGTCCTCTAATTGTTGTTGCAGATTTTACGTGGCTGAAGTAGGGTTCTAACAAGAACATTTTCTTACCTACGTGAAAGCCACAACGTGATTTGTCAACTTCTATTTACCCTTCATAAGGACCCTGTTCATCGAATCTGCTCCAACTAAAGTAGGAGAGACAGACACCCGCCAGCCACCTTATGCAACTTGTGCATGTTAGTCGGTGGAACCGGTCTCACGTAAGCATACGTGTAAGGTTGGTCCGGGCCGCTTCATCCCACAATACCGTTGAAGCAAGATAAGACTAGTAGCGGCAAGAAAGTTGACAACATCTACGCCCACAACAAATTGTGTTCTACTCGCGCAAGAGAACTACGCATAGACCTAGCTCATGATGCCACTGTTGGGGAACGTTGCAGAAAACAAAAATTTTCCTACTCGTTTCACCAAGATCCATCTAGGAGTTCATCTAGCAACGAGTGATCGGATGCATCTACATACCTTTGTAGATCACGAGCGGAAGCGTTCAAGAACGGAGATCGCGAGCGGAAGCGTTCAAAGAACGGGGATGATGTAGTCGAACACGACGTGATCAAATCACCGATGATCTAGCACCGAACGGACGGTGCCTCCGCGTTCAACACACGTACGGGACGGATGACGTCTCCTCCTTTCTTGATCCAGCAAGGGGGAAAGGAGAGGTTGATGAAGATCCAGCAGCACGACGGCGTGGTGGTGGATGCAGGGCGTCACAGTAGCAGGGCTTCGCCTATACTACGAGAGAGAGACGTAACGGGGAGAGAGGGAGGCGCCAGGGGCTGGTGTATCAAGTCCCTCCTCTCCCCCACTATATATAGGAGGGCCAAGGGGGGGTGGTGCGCCAGCCTAGGAGATCCAATCTCCTAGGTGCGGCGGCCAAGGGGAGGTTTCCCTCCCCCCCAAGGCACCTAGAGGTGCCTTCCACCATTGGGACTCTTCCCTTTTGTGGAAACCTAGGCGCATGGGCTTTTGGGGCTGGTGCCCTTGGCCCATGCAGGCCAAGGCGCACCCCCTACAGCCCATGTGGCCCCCCGGGACAGGTGGCCCCACCCGGTGGACCCCCGGGACCCTTCCGGTGGTCCCGGTACAATACCGATAACCCCGAAACTTGTCCCGATGGCCGATACTGCACTTCCTATATATAATTCTTTACCTCCGGACCATTCCGGAACTCCTCGTGACGTCCGGGATCTCATCCGGGACTCCGAACAACTTTCGGATTACTGCATACTCATATCTATACAACCCTAGCATCACTGATCCTTAAGTGTGTAGACCCTACGGGTTCGGGAGACATGCAGACATGACCGAGACGTTCTCCGGTCAATAACCAACAGCGGGATCTGGATACCCATGTTGGCTCCCACATGCTCCACGATGATCTCATCGGATGAACCACGATGTCAAGTACTTAATCAATCCCGTATACAATTCCCTTTGTTGAGCGGTATTGTACTTGCCCGAGATTCGATCATCGGTATCCCGATACCTCGTTCAATCTCGTTACCGGCAAGTCACTTTACTCGTACCGTAATGCATGATCCCGTGATCAACCACTTGGTCACCTTGAGCTCATAATGATGATGCATTACCGAGTGGGCCCAGTGATACCTCTCCGTTATATGGAGTGACAAATCCCAGTCTCGATCCGTGTCAACCCAACAGACACTTTCGGAGATACCTGTAATGCACCTTTATAGTCACCCAGTTACGTTGTGACGTTTGATACACCCAAAGCACTCCTACGGTATCCGGGAGTTACACGATCTCATGGTCAAAGGAAAAGATACTTGACATTGGAAAAGCTCTAGCAAACAAACTACACGATCTTTGTACTATGCTTAGGATTGGGTCTTGTCCATCACATCATTCTCCTAATGATGTGATCCCGTTATCAATGACATCCAATGTCCATAGCCAGGAAACCATGACTATCTGTTGATCAACGAGCTAGTCAACTAGAGGCTTACTAGGGACATATTATGGTCTATGTATTCACACGTGTATTACGATTTCCGGATAATACAGTTATAGCATGAATAAAGACAATTATCATGATCAAAGAAATATAATAATAATACTTTTATTATTGCCTCTAGAGCATATTTCCAACAGCCGTGGCCGTGTATGAGGACCAGCTGCCCCCGGGGGGGGCCGTGTCCGCTGGCAGCCACGCCGGAGGGCGTCATTCGTCGCATCGCCTCCTTGATGCCAGCCAAGAGAGCTCAGGCGCCGCTTGCCGCTGTGACGACGGAGGTCCTTCCGGTCTCCATGGGGCGCGCATGGCGTCCTCCGCAAGGCGGGAGCAGACGCCATCACAAGGGTCTCTGGAACAGCACCGGTACACGTATATATCAAGACATCGAATTCTTCAGTGAGCAAGTGAAGCTCTGATCCCTCTGTTGGAGTCCATGGAGATGAATGTGTAAGCGCAGTACGGGGTCAACCCTGACAGGGAGGTGCTGGAGATCTTACAAGCTGAATCCAAGGCCAAGCAGGTAATAGATCTACAGTAACGTCATACCTGTTAAATTAACCTACGTTTGATGGATCGTTGGTTCATATCTAGGGGATATCAGGATGGATTGGAGTGTATGTCTCCATTGAATTTTCTGCTGTTTGTGTTGATTTGAACCCTGAAATTGATGCATTTTGTTACCATTATGAAAATAGAAACCGAAGACTGGAGCACAAGCTAGCTAGCTTCTTCGTGCATGCTGCTACCTGCTAGCTAGCGACTACAGTTTGCAAATCATGGCCTTGCATTCTGTTTATGCGATGTCTGCATATGTACGACATGCATGCACTTGCTTGCTGAGTTGCACTCGAGGCGTATTGATTATAGGTTACCTTATGTGCAGGTACGGCCAACCACGAGCCCACACATACAGATTGAAGAATGAAGAATTGCATGAAATGTTACCGTCTGTTGGTGATAGTGCTTTGCATGATTTTAGGACTTAGTGGATACACTGATCTGAATTTGATAGATGTTTCTTATTTAGTTTTTGTTTCAAACGCATGCTTTAATTGATGAACACTGTTATTAAGGAAGGTCTTGTTCCAAATGCACATGCCTTCCATGTTTAACTCTGAACAGAATAAACTGCACTTGCTACAACCAGACTAAACTGAATGTATAGAAACATGTACAAGTTCCCCTATCCCGTTCGCCCCTCCGGCAATGGTCCAGCCACCACAGCAATGGTCCGGCCACCCGAGCACGGATCCAACATCTAACACGTGAATCCTCGCCGTCCCCATCCTCAACGAAGCTACAGGGAGCAGATTTTGCGGAATCTATCATTTTGTGTTACATTTGTTGCCATTCAAATATTTTGCACAGGCACCTTAAATTTTGCTGCGTGTGAGCTATGCTAATTTAAATTTACATGACATTTTAATTTCATATTTCAAATTAAGATGCCATCATCACTTTTGGTTGTGTTAGCTCTACTCCACTTTGTCATTTCTTGATGTTTGGATTGACCATATCTTAATGTCCATTATTGCTAACATTAGGAATTATATGCACATGAAGCTGAATTACAACATAGAAGACCTTGATCAAGATATACATTTTATATTTAGAAAAGATATGTAATAAGTCTTTTTATATTCCCTCGGTAGTTATTCAATGTACCAAATTTATGAAATTTCAATTGACCAAGGGAGCATTGGTCTAATTTAAAAGAAGATTAGTAGCTTATTTGGTTCACGTATATTTAGAAGGGGCGGAGAAAATTTTTTGCTGAGCTTTTATTGTGTGTTGCACGTGCAAACTTATGTAATTAAAACTGTTGTGTTTTTAGTTAGGAATAGATGTATCCCGTTGGCATG
This sequence comes from Triticum urartu, assembly GCF_003073215.2. Lineage (NCBI taxonomy): Eukaryota > Viridiplantae > Streptophyta > Magnoliopsida > Poales > Poaceae > Triticum > Triticum urartu. The sequence continues at coordinate 274,015,735 of NC_053024.1, read as the reverse complement.
AAACTATTTTCGATCTTCAAAACGAGCATTAGTAAAAACATATGTTGCATGTGCAAACTTACTAGTTTATTTAATATAATCATTCATCTATAAAAAATTAGCGTTGTCATGAAAAAAAGTACTCCCTCCGATACAAAATAGGTGTCACATTTTTTAACTGGGGTTAATTCAAAATTGCAACACTAATTATGAAACAGAGGTAGTATATATGATTTAAAACAAATAAATGGATGATGCATTTTTTTAGCACGGAATGCCGCCAAATCGATAAAAAAATTGACACGGCCAAATCGGTCATCGTGTGGATTCTCTATGTTAATAAAAATATCAGTTAACTATTTTGTGTGTCGCCACGGTTCAGAATTTATACATTTATACATATTAATAGAAGGAGAAGCATTTCTTACCATCGTAATTTTCGTACGTCATATTTTCGTCCATCCGCTCGCTCTCGTTTCTTTGCACGTCCGATGAAACGAATTGTCGCGCGACTGAGTTTAGGCTCATGAAGTCGGCTCACCTATCCTGACCCATCTGGCTGAGGCAAAAATAGTGGGAAATCCTGGCTCAACGAAGGAGGCAAAAATAGTTGCCGTAGTGAGAGGTTGAACTCACGATCTTATGTCTTACAAACAAAGGTGGTTTCCTAGAAAACGAAGATGATAGCCAACTAATTTGTTTCAGTTTGCAATGACAAAAGTGGATTGGTTAGTTTATTAAATAGTCTCACTTCGGTCCCCTATAGGTAGTCTCATCAATCTTCTATATTTAAAAAGCTAGCCTCGTTAACTATTTCTCTCAACATGCAAGCATGCCACATTATCGCACAACATGCACGAGAAAAGGCCCACACTCACTACCATATGTCTTGCAACATGCAAGCATGCCACTTCATCATGAAACATACATGAAAAAAGACCTATCTCAACATGCGAATTTCTATTCTATTTATATTTAATAAAAATTTCACAACTATATAGTGATCAAACATAATAAATTATATGTAGTTCCAGTTTTATTTTTTTATATATGTTTCATAAAATGAATCACATTGAGATATGCTATAAAATATTCCGGCAACAATGTGCGGGGTATCTTCTACTCCCTTCTTCCATCTATATAGGGCCTAATACATTTTTCGAGACTAACTTTGACCAAATGTTAAAACAATAATATATCATTACTGGAATCAGCTAGTTTGCCATCTGCCAGTTCTTTGCCGTCCGCTAGCGGACGGCAAAGAAGCTCTTTGCCATCAGCTTCAAAAGCAGAGAAGATGGCTGATGGCAAAGACCAAGTTTGCCATCAGCCAGTTCTTTGCCGTCCGCTAGCGGACGGCAAAGAGGGAGGGGCCCCACTGACGAGCTGCAAAAAAAACCTAACGGGCCCCCTCTTTGCCGTCCGCTAGCGGACGGCAAAGAGCAAGAAGGCGGACGACAAAGGGTGGCGGACGGCAAAGAGGGAGGCCCCACGTAACGTTAACGGGGCCGCGCCCCACCCCCTCTCTCTCTTTCTCTCCCACCTCCACCGCCCCGTCGCACCACGCCCCGCCGCCGCCCCGGCGCCCCCCCGCCCCGTCGCCCCCGCCGCCCCCACCGCCCTGCCGTCTGGGCGCCGCCACGCCCCGGCGCCCCGGCACCTTCGCGCCCCGCCGCCCCGGCCGGGCCCGGCGCCGTCGCCTCAGGCCGCCCCGCCCCCCTCCTCCCGCGGCCGCCCCGCCCCGCTCCTCCGCCGCCCCAGGCCGCACCGCCCCCCTCCTCCACCCTGCAGGTGATCTTCTTCCTTTTTTTCCTTTTTTCTGTTTTTTTAGTTTTAGGTTTATGTTTAGTTTAGATTTAGTTTTAGTTTTAGGATTAGTTTTAGGTTTATAGGTTTAGTTTTAGTTTAGTTTTAGGTTTAGATTTAGTTTTTTTCTTTTTCTGTTTTTTTAGTTTTAGTTTTAGGTTTAGTTTAGTTTTAGGAAAGAAGAAAAAGAGAAAAAGAGGAGATCAGGAGAAGAAGAAGAAGAGGAGGAGGAGAAGAAAAAAGAAGAAGAGGAAGGAAGAAGAAGAAAAAGAGGAGAGGAGGAGAAGAAGAAGAGGAAAAAGGAAAGGAGGAAGAAGAAGAAGAAAAAAGAGGAGAGGAGGAGAAGAAGAAGAGGAAAAAGGAAAGGAGAAGAAAAGAAGAAGAAGAAGGAAAAAAAGGAAGAAAAGGAAAAAGAGGAAGAAGAAGAAAAGGAAAAAAACCCGACCCGACACGGTACCCTGACCCCGACCCGGCACCCCGACCCCGAGACCCGACCCCGACCCCGAGACCCCGACCCCGACACCCCGACTCCGACCCCGACCCCGACCCCGACTCCCCGACCACGACACCCCGACCCCCCAAGCCTGACCCAACACCCCGACCCCGACCCCGACACCCCGACCACGACCCGACACGGTACCCAGACCCCGACCCGGCACGACACGACACCCCGACGAGACCCGCCCGAGACCCCGCCCGACCCTGAGACCCGCGACCCGAGCCGACCCGACACCCTGACCCCAAGCTGACCACACCCCGACCCCCGAACCACCCCGACACTGACTACGCACCCGACCGAGCCTGACCCGCCTGACCCGACACCACACCCCGACCCCGAAACAACACCCGACACCGACACGGCACTACCCCGACATCGACACGACACCCCGACCCCCCGACCCCGAAACAGCACCCGACCCCGACACGGCACCCCGACACCGACAGGACACCCCGACCGACACCTCCCGAAAAGGTGTTCTTTGGCCTTCCAGAGGCCGACGGGGTCATATATTTTTAATTATTAGTTAGGTCATATATTTTTCGATTTTGTTATGAAAAACATCATATATAATTGTGTTGATCGTGTAGTTTTAAATGTCCAGTTGTTTCATCACTCGAGGTTTGGTGTTCGACGACCTCGCCGTGCGTTTGACGAGCTCTGCCCCTTCGTTCGTGGGTGAGCACAAATGACAAGTCCTCCTCCCCCATTAATTATTTGATCTATTCTGATGAAACTTGATAGCTAGCTATATATGTGTCTTGAATCATCAGTATGCGTAACCAATATGTGTCTCCCGTTCGAAAGCGTCATAGTTATAAATATGCATGCATTTGCATATTTATAACCTTGATTCTTTCGAATTGTCCAACGCTATCCATGGACAGCCCGAGTACGTGTAGATTGGGTTCATTTTCCCATATGCTTTGCTCCGGATCCGACGCATATATTTCGTCAGTGCCTCCCCTGTTGTTCTCCGGGTACACATCCTCTCTGTTTATTGTAGAGACGTGTATCAGGAGAACAGCGGGGAGGTGCTACCAAAATTTTGCATCGGATCCGGAGCATAGCATGGAAAATGAACCCAATCTACACATACACGGGTGGGATTAGGACCTATCATTACCTATTAGAGTGTAGGTTGCATGGACGTAATAAAATTGACAAAGTAGATCAACTGATGAATATATACATGGTGAATTACATATATAATTGTTGTGTGTCCAGTAGCTCTGAAAGTCAAGATGAGTGACCGTGCTTGGATGTATACCGGTCACACTGGTCAGAACAAATGGAGCGCTGAATGGTTCACAAAAACTAAGGGGTTTGTGCAAGCCGCATTTGCAAATGGCCAAAAGAAAACCTGGTGCCCCTGTTTCCGGTGCGGCAATTGGGAAAAGAAGACAGAGGCTGAAATGGGCAAACACCTGCAGAAGAGTGGTTTTACGCCCGATTATACGGTGTGGACATTTCATGGTGAGTCTGCCCAACGTGACCGAGCTGAGGTGGATCGTCGTCGCACCGACGAGCATGGTACCGGGATGGAAAACATGGTGCAAGGCTATGATGATGCTCGGGATTCGGACGAGGAGATGGAGGAATCTGCAAAGGCCTTCAATGAAATGTTGGAGTCTTCGAAACGTCCGCTCCACGAGCACACTGAGCTTTGTCAGTTGGATGCCATCTCACAAGTAATGGCTCTGAAGGCTCAGTTCAACTTGGGCAGAGAATGCTATGACGCAATTATGACAGTATTTGGACGCTTTCTACCCAAAGGCCATGTAATGCCTGCAAACCTGTACCAGTCGGACAAAATCCTCCGTGCACTAAAGATGCCCTATGAGAAGATACATGCCTGTGAGAAAGGATGTGCCTTATTTAGGCTTGACTATGCGGACTTGAACTATTGTCCCATTTGCAAGTCTTCCAGGTATATTGTGGTAGACAACGGTATGGGTGAGAAGACACAGACCAAAATCCCCGTTAGTGTTCTTCGGTATATGCCAATCGTACCAAGACTTCAACGTCTTTTCATGGTCGAAGAGACGGCCAGACAGATGACATGGCACAAAACAGGCAAAAGAACCGAACTAGATGCAGATGGGAATCTGATGATGGTACACACATCGGATGGTGTTGCATGGAAAAAGTTTGATGAATTACATGCTGACAAAGCGGCAGATCCGAGGCATCCTCGAGTCGGCATCAGCACGGATGGGTTCAGTGTGTTTGGTATGAAGGCAACCCAATACAGTTGTTGGCCCGTATTTGTCTTTCCACTCAATCTCCCCCCCGGACAGATTATGCAAAGAAAGAACATTTTCCTGACGTTGATAATTCCAGGACCCAACTATCCGGGCAAAAATATGAATGTGTACATGCAGCCGCTTAAGGATGAATTGCAAGAAGCCTGGGATAATGGGTTCAAGACATACGACGCCTTTAGCAAACGGAACTTCATAATGCGTGCCTGGTACATGTACTCGACGCATGACTTGACGGCGTATGCGCTATTCGTTGGCTGGTGTGTGCATGGAAGGTTACCGTGCCCCACATGCAAGGGAGCTCTTGAGTTTCGTTGGCTTTAGGCCGGTCGCAAGTTTTCTTGCTTCGACATGCATAGACAGTTCCTGGATCCTCGCCATAAGTTCAGGAAAGACAAGAAGAACTTCATCAGGGGTAGAGTTGTCAAAAACTCTGCACCACCTGCATTGACAGGCCAACAGACCCTGGATCAGTTAAACGCTCTCGAGCCAGATCCACAACGTCCAGGGTACTTCAAGGGGTATAATACTAAGCACGCGTGGACTCACAAAACATGCTTATGGGATCTGCCTTACTTCAAAGACCTCCTTTGCCCACACAACATCGACGTGATGCACACTGAGAAGAATATCGCCGAGGCACTTTTTGGTACATTGTTCGGCATAGATGGGAAGTCAAAGGATAATACTAAGGCTAGAGTCGATCTGGAGGCGCTATGTGATAGGCCGTTACAAAACATGAAAGAACCGAAAGGAAAGCAGAACTGAACGAAGCCAAAGGCATGGTTCAATCTTGGAAGGCCAGCTATGAGGGAAATTCTCTTGTGGGTGCAACAGCAGTTGATGTTCCCCGATGGGTATGCAGCGAATCTAAAGAGGGGAGCGAATCTTGATAAACTGAAGATATTTGGTCTCAAGAGTCATGATTGGCACATATGGATTGAGCGGGTAATGCCGGTGATGTTGCGTGGCTTCATCCCTGAGGATGAATGGCTAGTACTGGTAGAACTCAGCTATTTCTTCCGTGTTCTTTGTGCGAAAGAACTATCGCCTGGCGTGCTAGAAGAAATGGAAGAGTTGGCGCCGGAGTTGATCTGCAAGTTAGAGAAGATCTTTCCACCGGGCTTCTTTAATCCAATGCAGCATTTGATTTTGCATCTCCCGACCGAGGCAAGATTGGGGGGGCCCGTGCAAAATCGTTGGTGCTACCCAACTGAGAGGATGCAGAAGACGCTTCGAGAAAAATGTAAAAATAAACGTAGAATTGAAGCATCGATGGCTGAGGCATTCATCACAGAGGAGGCGGCAAACTTCGTAACAGCGCACTACGAAGCCAAAAATCGTCATTTGCATAATCCGAAGCCTCGGTACAATGCTGACGAGCCTAAAAAGGGTGGATCCAACCTCAGCCTATTCAAAGGGAATCTCGCACCAGCTAGTGTTTCACATCCAGTATCTTTGGATAACGAAGAATGGCGGACCATTTCGTTGTATATCTTCAACAACCTGATAGAAGTGCGGCCGTACATCGAGTAAGTTCTCGGTACATTGTTTCGCAACTTCTATTTCCTTTGAACTACTCTTATTCCTGGATATGTCATACAGTCGATACGTCACCATATTCTCGTATGGAGTGGAGATCCAAAAGGATTCTGTCGAAGAGTATGAGCTTCTCGCAAAGCAAGGAGGTGGCTATCCCGGTTTCATCTCTTGGTTCAAACAAACGGTAATTTCTATTAGACAATTTCATTTCATTCGCTAATTTGTGCATAATGCAACAATCCTTTCATATTAAACTTGTAGGCTAATTCAGAGTCTATGGACGCCGAATTGAGACAAGTCGCTAATGGTTTTGACTATAAGGTCCGTTCATTTGACAAGTACGACATCAACGGGTATCGCTTTCGTACCTATGGCAAAGAGCTATCTATGGCCGACCGAAAGTCTACAAATTGTTGTGTATCTGCTATCGGCGAAGGAGGTACCGAGTATTATGGGAGAGTTGAAGCAATTTATGAACTTCTGTTCTATGGTGAAAACCCACCGAATGTCGTAGTCTTCAAATGTTATTGGTTTCAGCCGAAGGAGACTAGAAGGACTCATGAACATATAGGGCTAGTTGAAATCAACCAAAGCACTCATTTAGATGTTCCTGATGTCTATTATGGCTCAACAGGCGACCCAAGTATTCTATCTACCGTGGGCCTGCCAAACTAATCCAAATCTGAAAGGTTGGGATGTCGTTTATGAAGTGCCGCCCCGTGCTAGACTTTCTCCCCCAAAGGAAGAGGATTATGAACCTCACATTAACCCAGACACATATGAAGGAGAATTCTTCCAGGAGACACGTCTTTCCAAAAAGCGTTTCAAGAACCGCTATACTTCACCCCAAAACATTGAAGTAGACAGCGACAATGAATCCGACATCACCCCAGAGGAGGAACAAGAAGAGCCGGAACAAGAAGAGGTTACTGTTGCGGATGACCTATCAATGCTTGACCGATTACGTCAAGGTGGCCTTGCACATGTTGATGCCAATGAACCCTATGAGCCCGTCATTGATTATAGTGATGATGATGATTATGCATTTATTGATGATACTGATCGAGATTATTAGTAGTGTCAGGTATTACATTTTTTTATGTTGTACTTGATGATGATACACTTAAGTGATACACATATTATTATTCATGTCGGTCTTTTTTTATGTTGTACTAATTTCGTTTACTGTTTGTCATGGCAGGTGTTGAAAGATGGTGGGCGCTGGTCGGGAGCGTGGTCTGAGGTCTTCCATTCCAGACGCACCTCTCCGCCGAGCGTTGCTGGACAGTATGGCCACACCGCCGGGCCCTTCTTCGTCGACCGCGGTGCCCAGCAGGGGACGAGGTAGGAAGAGAGGAGGTGGGGCACGTGGTCGTGGGAGAGGAGGTAGGGTGACTGCTACGGCGCCTTCCTCGCCGCCACCCCCAGCTGTTTCACCCGAGCACGTGACTGCTAGGGTGGACTCGTCCGAGGAGGAGGCTACACGGACTCCGGTCCACGAGCCTCCGGTCCACGGGTCTTGGGCCCACGAGCCTCGGGTCGACTGGCCTTCGGCCCACGAGAGTTCGGCCCACGTGACCCCGGAGGAGCACACGTCCGGATGGGGTACCTGGCCGGATCAGCCCGAGGAGCCGAGTGGCCATGCTGATGATGGCGGGGAGCCGACTGATCTTGAGGAGGAGGGGGGCACCGTCTACCAGCGTGGTGCTACACGGCTCCCGTCCGTGCCGGTAACCCGCGAGCAGAGGTGGTTGATTTTCCCTGATGGGGAGAGGTACGTAAGTGCATTTAATATTTTTGTACCTTGTGCATTCACGTTTTTTCAAATAACTAATGCGTTGGCCTTGTCATGCTGCAGGGGTTGGGACCACCATCATAGTGTCCGCCGGCCCAACTCCGTCCTTGGAGTTCTTTGCCGGCAAAACTTCCCGGGGTTTGTCACGTTGCCTGGTGAGGGTCGGCTTCCAGAGCTTGGATTGAGCTGGGAGCACTACGTGGCTGCCCCGGCCCCGCCGGATGAGATTATCGACGGTGTTGTGTGCGACACGAGGGCAGACATGGTGATCAGAAAGTTTTGGGTAATTTCTCCTTTACACATTTAAAATCTTCAACTAGCTAGTTATTAATTGTACTAATCAATATTGTCTCATTTGATTGCAGACATTCTACAGGTGTGAGGAGGGATACGAGGAGGACGCGGCACATGTTATCGAGAACGTCTGCAAGCGCCTACTCCAGAACTTACGGCACGAGGCTCGGGTGCAGGCTGTTCGAGACTACTACGCCTTGCGTGGTATCAAGAAGACCAAGCCGGCGTGCCGCGATAAGTTCCTGAGTAAGGAGCAGTACATGAAGGTAATTCTTAAGGCCTTCTCTACTTAAGTTCCTTCATTTAGTAATTCTTAGCCGTAGCGCTCAAGTTTCTATTTGCTAACTTAGGCGCCTCCGAGATGGTGTGCGGATCGGATGGATTGCTGGGAGGTGTTGGTCGATGAGTGGTTCTCAAAACAATGGCTAGCCCTCCACAACGAGGCCAAGGACAAACATGCCCAAATGGAAGGTGTGCCACCCATCAAGGCAGCTCCAACTTATATCAGTTCGGGCGCAACTGGGTATGTGGTTTGCTTCATGATTCATGCAATTCATTCATCATGCTAGCTTGAGCCCTTTAATTACTAATTTTCATTGTTTCTCTCTTTCAGGCACGCTACAATAAGGCGGATAAGGTGCCAGAGGTGTACGACCTGTATGCCATGGCCCACACCGCCTCTTTCAAGAAAGTCAAGGCTTTCTCTCAGTCTGACCTCGATGATGCAAACAACTTCACCAACATCTCCTCCCACAACAAGCTCGTGAGATATAGAGATGAGGGGAAGGCGAGGAAAGGGGAGGACTTTAACCCGAGCCAGGGTCCCATTGATCCAGAGCTATTGATGATATCTGGTGGCGGGAGGTCCCATGGCTCCATAGCCATTGGAGATGGACTTATCCGTTGTCCTAGCACTCTCCCGGAGATCAAGGCGTGCCAGTCGAGCTCCGCTCCTGAGATAAGGCCTCGTGAACGGCCAGTGCAACTCGCCATCAAGGTTAGTGATACGTACTCAGTTATCTTTCTCCATTACATTGTGTGCGCTTCCATCAGTGATTACAAATGGTCATGTGAGTGGTGTTGCAGGCTGCTATACAGAGTGAGAGAGATAGAACGGAGAAACTTCTGGCGGAGGCGGCGGAGAGGCAGCGGGAGAACAAAGATGATGGAGGAGGAGAGGGCACGGAATGACATGCAGGCAAGGGCCATGTACGAGCTCCTTGTGGTAAGTTTCTTCTGCAGATTAGCCAAAACATTCATGTAGTGTTTGTCTCATTACTAACTAGTATGACTGAGTCGTCAAAACCAAAGGTGCAGTCTGTGTGCGAGAAGACAGGTCAGACCGCTCCGCCGATGCCAGTGATTGCTCCTGGGACCACGGTGAGTTTTATTTGAATGGACATTACTTGCTAGTCTTAACATTTGAGTGTCATCACGCTAACAAGACATTGGAAATGATCTTTGGTGCAGCGTAACTCCAGACAAGCATCGCACGATCCTTCTCCAGCTACCGACACGAGCCACCCCGCTCCTACACCTCCTGGATCTTGGTAAGTTTATCTATGTTTTGCTTACAACATGCATAAAGACCTAAACTTAGCTTTATTTCCTCCAATGCTTACCATAATGACCTAGACTTAGCTTCTTCACCTCCAAAATGACTTAATAAGCTTACTGACCTCCAAAACCATCCATTTTACCTAAGTTAGCTCTAAAACGATCTGTACTTAGCTTACTTATGTCAAAAATTGCATAATTAGCTTAGTTAGCTCATAGACGATCCATTTTACCTAAGTTAGCTCTAAAATGACCCATTTTACCTAGGTTAGCTTATAAATGATCCAGTTCATCCAAGTTTGCTCAAAAATGACCCATTTTACCTAGATTAGCTCCTAAATGATCCATTTTACCTACGTTAGCTTTAAAATGACCCATTTCACCTAGGTTAACTCCAAAATGACCAATCTTACCTAGGTTATCTCATAAACGATCCATTTCAACTAATTTAGCTCATAAACGATCCATTTCACCAAGTTAGCTAAAAAACGATCCATTTCACCTAAATTAGCTCTTAAATGATCCATTTCACCTAAGTTAGCTCAAAAAGATCCATTTCAACTAAATTAGCTCATAAATGATCCATTTCACCTAAGTTAGCTCAAAAACGATCCATTTCAACTAAGTTAGCTCATAAATGATCCATTTCACCTAAGTTAGCTAAAAACGATCCATTTCACCTTAGTTAACTCAAAAACGACCCATTTGACCTTAGTTAGCTCATAAACGACTCATTTCAACTAAGTTAGCTCATAAATGATCCATTTCACCTTAGCTAGCTCATAAACGACCCATTTCAACTTAGTTAGCTCATATATGATCCATTTCACGTAAGTTAGCTCATAAATGACATACTCTTCTTGTTCTAGTCTTCTTCTTGTTCTACTCTTCTTGTTCTACTCTTCTTGTTCTAACTTTCTTATTTTTCATTTTGCAGATTTCATTCACTTGACGAAAGCTTGCATAGATGGAGTGCTCCTTATCCCTTTCTATGTTTCTTTTGTATCGTTGAACTATGCATGTATCGTTGGATGAAACTATTGTAATATATATGGTTGGATGCCTCTATGTTGAACTTGTTATGTATGATGGAACTATGCATGTAATATATATGGTTGGATGATGAAGTTATGTGTTGGATATCTTATATGTTTGCTCTGTAATGGCCTTTTGAAATATATGTATATATGTCATATATATTTGTGATGAAAATTATTGGATTTAATAAAAAACAGATAAAAGAGCCAATATGCAGGCTCTTTGCCGTCTGCCACCGACGGCAACGGGCTCTTTGCCGTCTGCCACGGACGGCAAAGAAGACACGTGGCATCCAGCTGTGCTTCCTGGGAGCTGACCCATTTGGTCAGTTTGCCTATAGTGGCAGACGGCAAAGACTTTGCCATCAGTGGCAGACGGCAAAGACTTTGCCATCAGTGGCAGACGGCAAAGAACCTGCCATGTAGTGACATGTAGATGACATCATACGGCGGACGGCAAAGACCCTAGCAATTTTGCCGTCAGCGGCGGACGGCAAAGGCCTGCCGTTAGCCACTTAACGGACTGACAGCGCAAATATTGCCGTCCGCTCTCTTTGCCGTCCGCCGCGGACGGCACAGGGCCTTTGCCGTCCGCCGCCAGGAAGCAGACGGCAAAGTAGCTGTTTACCGTAGCCTACTTTGCCGGAGCCTTTTGCCGTCCGCGGCTGACGGCAAAGGCCTTTGCCGTCCGCCGTTCATGCCTTTGCCGTCCGCCGTGGCAGACGGCAAAGTAGCTGATTCCTGTAGTGTATAACATGCAACTTACACAAAGTATACCACCAAATTCGTATGTGAAAGGAGCTTCCAATGATATAATTTTCACATTATGCATCTTATGTACTATTAATCTTGTAAAAAGTCAAATGAGGTCTAGAAAAACGCATTAGGCCCTATATAGATGGAAGGAGGGAGTATATCTAAATAGCTAGCCCTCACTAACTATTTCTCTCAACATGCAAGCATGCGACATCATCGCACAACATGCACGAGAAAAATCCCACACTCACTATCATATGTCTCGCAACATGCAAGCATGCCACTTCATCATGAAACCTGCATGAAAAAAGACATGTCTCAACATGTGAATTTCTATTCTATTATTCTATTTATATTTAATAAAAATTTTACAACTATATAGTGATCAAACATAATAAAGTATATGTAGTTCCAGTTTTATCCTTTCATATATGTTTCATACAATGAATGAATCACATTGAGATATGTTACAAAATATTCCCGCAACAACATGCGGGGTATCATCTAGTTTATATACATTTTTAAGTTTTCTTGGTATCAAAATAAGCTGCCTTGGGATCAATAAACAGAGGTTGAAACATATAAGGAAGCAAAGACAAAGGAGACTTCGTTGGAGAACTTTAGAGAGATTAGCATCAGCAGTAAAAAAATGCTTAGAACATGGCCTTGGGAATCAGAATAGACGGAGCTTCAGAGAAGTAAAAGATAAAGAAGGAGGAGGCTTTCTTAGTTGGATACAAAACATGCAGGAGCAAGGAAAAAAATCATCCTGGCACGCCGGCGTCAGACGGCCACGTCTGTACTCCGGCACCAAACGACAACAACTCAGCAAATCTATATCGCGATGAGACGCTAGAATTTGAGATCCTTCGACGAGGGTGACGTGGAGTGACTCCTACTGTAGGATCTTGCATGCCACAGGGCCGACGGAAGACGCATCCTTGAGCACTAGGATCCAGCATCTCTGTGCGCCATTGCCCTGTTCTGCCTCTCCCCTCACATGCCCCAACTACAGCGTAGCCAAAGTTCTGTCGTCTCCCATGGCTGACTTGCCACATCAGCCAGTCCGGCGGCCGTACTCATTGCCGAGTAAAGATCTGTTAGATTACCGCCCTCCCAAACCGTTGTTGTCGTAGCTATGCTAATTTCTTTTCCTTGTCTGGTTCTAGATTGGAATGATATGGAAGGGAGCAAGTTGATTAGAGAGAGAATGAGATGATACGCGGTGGTTAAAGGCTAGAAAAGAAGAGAAAATCCTAGATGGGACAAGGACAAAGTATGCGGTGGTTAAAAGTTGAAAAGGAAGAGCTTTCTTCATCTTGATTTTACACCGTCGATTTTTCTCCCATCCTTCAGTAATTCAATTTGCTTCTTTTTACTATACTTTCTCTCATTCTTCAGCAATTCATTGCTTATTTTTATTATATTCTCTCTAGTTGCAGCCCTGTTGATCCTAATCTCTTTAGGAAGGTTGTGCTTGGGAGGAGACATGTTGGATACTATACTTCAACCCCATGACCAGCCTGGATTCCGTCGCCCACCCTGTCATCGAGCTCAACACTCTACTACCTCGTGGGGTGGGCACCACCATGGCGGTGCGTGAAGGAAATATGCCCTAGAGGCAATAATAATGTTATTATTTTATTTCCTTATATCATGGTAAATGTTTATTATTCATGCTAGAATTGTATTATCCGGAAACATAATACTTGTGTGAATACATAGACAAACCAAACGTCACTAGTATGCCTCTACTTGACTAGCTCATTAATCAAAGATGGTTATGTTTCCTAACCATAGACATGTGTTGTCATTTGATTAACGGGATCACATTATTAGGACAATGATGTGATTGACATGACCCATTCCATTAGCTTAGCACCCGATCGTTTAGTATGTTGCTATTGCTTTCTTCATGACTTATACATGTTCCTATGACTATGAGATTATGCAACTCCCGTTTGCCGGAGGAACACTTTGTGTGCTACCAAACGTCACAACGTAACTGGGTGATTATAAAGGAGCTCTACAGGTGTCTCCAAAGGTACATGTTGGGTTGTCGTATTTCGAGATTAGGATTTGTCACTCCGATTGTCGGAGAGGTATCTCTGGGCCCTCTCGGTAATGCACATCACATAAGCCTTGCGAGCATTGCAACTAATGAGTTAGTTGCGAGATGATGTATTACGAAACGAGTAAAGAGACTTGCCGGTAACGAGATTGAACTAGGTATTGAGATACCGACGATCGAATCTCGGGCAAGTAAAATACCGATGACAAAGGGAACAACGTATGTTGTTATGCGGTCTGACCGATAAAGATCTTCGTAGAATATGTAGGAGCCAATATGAGCATCCAGGTTCCGCTATTGGTTATTGACCGGAGACGTGTCTCGGTCATGTCTACATTGTTCTCGAACCCGTAGGGTCCGCACGCTTAAGGTTTCGATGATAGTTATATTATGAGTTTTGATGTACTGAAGTTAGTTCGGAGTCCCGGATGTGATCACGGACATAACGAGGAGTCTCGAAATGGTCGAGACATAAAGATTGATATATTGGACGACTATATTCGGACACCGGAAGTGTTCCGGGTGATTTCGGAGAAAACCGGAGAGCCGGAGGGTTACCGGAACCCTACCGGGAGAAGTAATGGGCCATATGGGCCTTAGTGGAGAGAGAGAGGGGCAGCCAGGGTGGGCCGCGCGCCTCCTCCCCCTGGTCCGAATTGGACTAGGAGAGGGAGGGCGGCGCCCCCTTTCCTTCTCCCTCCCCACTTCCTTCCCCCTCCTAGTAGGAGTCCTACTCCTACTAGGAGGAGGACTCCTCCTGGCGCGCCAATAGGGGCCGGCTGGCCTCCTCCCCTTGCTCCTTTATATACGGGGGCAGGGGGCACCCCTAGACACACAAGTTGATCCACCTGATCATATTCTTAGCCGTGTGCGGTGCCCCCTTCCACCATAATCCTCGATAATATTGTAGCAGTGCTTAGGCGAAGCCCTGCGACGGTAGTACATCAAGATCGTCACCACGCCGTCGTGCTGACGGAACTCTTCCCCGACACTTTGCTGGACCGGAGTCCGGGGATCGTCATCGAGCTGAACGTGTGCTAAAACTCGGAGGTGTCGTAGTTTCGGTGCTTGATCGGTCGGGCCCTGAAGACGTACGACTACATCAACCGCGTTGTGCTAACGCTTCCGCTGTCGGTCTACAAAGGTACGTAGATCACACTCTCCCCTCTCGTTGCTATGCATCACCATGATCTTGCGTGTGCGTAGGAATTTTTTTGAAATTACTACGTTCCCCAACAGTGGCATCCGAGCCTAGGTTTTATGTGTTGATGTTATATGCACGAGTAGAACACAAGTGAGTTGTGGGCGATATAAGTCATACTGCTTACCAGCATGTCATACTTTGGTTCGGCGGTATTGTTGGACGAAGCGGCCCGGACCGATATTATGCGTACGCTTACGCGAGACCGGTTCTCCCGAGTGCTTTGCACAAAGGTGGCTAGCGGGTGACAGTTTCTCCAACTTTAGTTGAACCGAGTGTGGCTACGCCCGATCCTTGCGAAGGTTAAAACAGCACCAACTTGACAAACTATCGTTGTGGTTTTGATGCGTAGGTAAGATTGGTTCTTGCTTAAGCCCGTAGCAGCCACGTAAAACTTGCAACAACAAAGTAGAGGACGTCTAACTTGTTTTTGCAGGGCATGTTGTGATGTGATATGGTCAAGACATGATGCTAAATTTTATTGTATGAGATGATCATGTTTTTTAACCAAGTTATCGGCAACTGGCAGGAGCCATATGGTTGTCGCTTTATTGTATGCAATGCAATTGCGCTGTAATGCTTTACTTTATCACTAAGCGGTAGCGATAGTCGTGGAAGCATAAGATTGGCGAGACGACAACGATGCTATGATGGTGATCAAGGTGTCGCGCCGGTGACGATGGTGATCACGACGGTGCTTCGAAGATGGAGATCACAAGCACAAGATGATGATGGCCATATCATATCACTTATATTGATTGCATGTGATGTTTATCTTTTATGCATCTTATCTTGCTTTGATTGACGGTAGCATTTTAAGATGATCTCTCACTAATTATCAAGAAGTGTTCTCCCTGAGTATGCACCGTTGCGAAAGTTCTTCGTGCTGAGACACCACGTGATGATCGGGTGTGATAGGCTCTATGTTCAAATACAACGGGTGCAAAACAGTTGCACACGCAGAATACTCAGGTTATACTTGACGAGCCAAGCATATACAGATATGGCCTCGGAACACAGAGACTGAAAGGTCGAGCGTGAATCATATAGTAGATATGATCAACATAGCGATGTTCACCAATGAAACTACTCCATCTCATGTGATGATCGGACATGGTTTAGTTGATTTGGATCACGTAATCACTTAGAGGATTAGAGGGATGTCTATCTAAGTGGGAGTTCTTTAGTAATATGATTAATTGAACCTAAATTTATCATGAACTTAGTACCTGATAGTATCTTGCTTGTTTATGTTTGATTGTAGATAGATGGCCCGTGCTGTTGTTCCGTTGAATTTTAATGCGTTCCTTGAGAAAGCAAAGTTGAAAGATGATGGTAGCAATTACGCGGACTGGGTCCGTAACTTGAGGATTATCCTCATTGCTGCACAGAAGAATTACGTCCTGGAAGAACCGCTGGGTGCCAGACCTGCTGCTGGAGCAACACCAGATGTTATGAACGTCTGGCAGAGAAAAGCTGATGACTACTCGATAGTTCAGTGTGCCATGCTTTACGGCTTAGAATCGGGACTTCAATGATGTTTTGAACGTCATGGAGCATATGAGATGTTCCAGGAGTTGAAGTTAATATTTCAAGCAAATGCCCGGATTGAGAGATATGAAGTCTCCAATAAGTTCTATAGCTGCAAGATGGAGGAGAACAGTTCTGTCAGTGAGCATATACTCAAAATGTCTGGGTATAATAATCACTTGATTCAATTGGGAGTTAATCTTCCAGATGATTGCGTCATTGACAGAATTCTCCAATCACTGCCACCAAGCTACAAGAGCTTCGTGATGAACTATAATATGCAAGGGATGAATAAGACTATTCCTGAGCTCTTCGTAATGCTGAAAGCTGCGGAGGTAGAAATCAAGAAGGAGCATCAAGTGTTGATGGTCAATAAGACCACTAGTTTCAAGAAAAAGGGCAAAGGGAAGAAGAAGGGGAACTTCAAAAAGAACAGCAAGCAAGTTGCTACTCAAGAGAAGAAACCCAAACCTGGACCTAAGCCTGAAACTGAGTGCTTCTACTACAAGCAGACTGGTCACTGGAAGCGGAACTGCCCCAAGTATTTGGCGGATAAGAAGGATGGCAAGATGAACAAAGGTATATGTGATATACATGTTATTGATGTGTACATTACTAATGCTCGCAGTAGCACCTGGGTATTTGATACTGGTTCTGTTGCTAACATTTGCAACTCGAAACAGGGACTACGGATTAAGCGAAGATTGGCTAAGGACGAGGTGACGATGCGCGTGGGAAATGGTTCCAAAGTCGATGTGATCGCGGTCGGCACGCTACCTCTACATCTACCTTCGGGATTAGTATTAGACCTAAATAATTGTTATTTGAGTTAAATGCACTGGCAGTCCTAAAAGTTTCATCGGGGTGTCACTTTAGTCCTAATTCTTTCAAAATGCACCTTTAGGTCCTCATTCTTTAGTAAGTGGTTCATGCGAGGTCCTTTTTCCATGAGCGCTCATTGCCCTGCACGTGTGGCGCGTTGACCCACGCCACGTCGACAGAGGGCCCAACCGCCAGGCGAGAAAATTACACTGGAGGTCCTAAAAGTTTCTAGGCAGTGTCACTTTAGTCCTACTTCTTTCAAAATGCATGTTTAGATCCTAATTCTATAGTAAGTGGTTCACGCGAGGTCCTTTTTTGCACGATCTTTCTCTGACATGCTTGCATGACGCATTGACCCATGCCATGTCAACTTAGAGGCCATTGTGGTTGTTCTTTTTTTAGAGAAAGCCCCTTGTACCCTCCCCCTCTTGACATTTCCCACCCCCTCTCTCTCTCATGCCCACACCATCGCCATGGCTGGGGCAGCAAGCTCCTCGGCAAGGAAGCGAGTGACGAAGAGGAGCATTGCAGCAGCGGCGGCAGCATTGCCTCCTCCACAAGCTATAGAATGATCGTGCGAAAAAGGACCTTGCATGAACTACTTACTATAGAATTAGGACGTAAACGTGCGTTTTGAAAAATAGGACTAAAGTGACACTGCTCAAAAACTTTTAGGATCACCAGTGTATTTTCCTCGCCAGCCAGTTGGGCCCTCTGTTGACGTGGCATGGGTCAACGTGCCACGCGGGCAGGTCAATGAGCACTCATGAAAAAAGGACCTCAAGTGAACCACTTACTAAAGAATTAGGATCTAAAGGTGCATTTTGAAAGAATTAGGACTAAAGTGACACCTTGATGAAACTTTTAGGACCTCCAGTACATTTAACTCTTGTTATTTGGTGCCAGCGTTAAGCATGAACATTATATCTGGATCTTGTTTGATGTGAGACGGTTATTCATTTAAATCAGAGAATAATGGTTGTTCTATTTATATGAGTAATATCTTTTATGGTCATGCACCCTTAAAGAGTGGTCTATTCTTATTAAATCTTGATAGTAGTGACACACATATTCATAATGTTGAAGCCAAAAGATGTAGAGTTGATAATGATAGTGCAACTTATTTGTGGCACTGCCGTTTGGGTCATATCGGTGTAAAGCGCATGAAGAAACTCCATACTGATGGGCTTTTGGAACCACTTGATTATGAATCACTTGGTACTTGCGAACCGTGCCTTATGGGTAAGATGACAAAAACACCGTTCTCCGGTACTATGGAGAGAGCAATAGATTTGTTGGAAATCATACATACAGATGTATGTGGTCCGATGAATGTTGAGGCTCGTGGCGGATATCGTTATTTTCTCACCTTCACAGATGACTTAAGCAGATATGGGTATATCTACTTAATGAAACATAAGTCTGAAACATTTGAAAAGTTCAAAGAATTTCAGAGTGAAGTTGAAAATCATCGTAACAAGAAAAAAAAATCCTGCGATCTGATCGTGGAGGAGAATATTTGAGTTACGAGTTTGGTGTACATTTGAAACAATGCGGAATAGTTTCGCAACTCACGCCACCTGGAACACCACAGCGTAATGGTGTGTCCGAACATCGTAATCATACTTTACTAGATATGGTGCGATCTATGATGTCTCTTACTGATTTACCGCTATCGTTTTGGGGTTATGCTCTAGAGACGGCCGCATTCACGTTAAATAGGGCACCATCAAAATCCGTTGAGACGACGCCTTATGAACTATGGTTTGGCAAGAAACCAAAGTTGTCGTTTCTGAAAGTTTGGGGTTGCGATGCTTATGTGAAAAGCTTCAACCTGATAAGCTCGAACCCAAATCGGAGAAATGTGTCTTCATAGGATATCCAAAGGAAACTATTGGATACACCTTCTATCACAGATCCGAAGGCAAAACTTTTGTTGCTAAATTCGGAAACTTTCTAGAGAAGGAGTTTCTCTCGAAAGAAGTAAGTGGGAGGAAAGTAGAACTTGATGAGGTAACTGTACCTGCTCCCTTATTGGAAAGTAGTACATCACAGAAACCAGTTTATGTGACACCTACACCAATTAGTGAGGAAGCTAATGATGATGATCATGAAGCTTCAGAACAAGATACTACTGAACCTCGTAGATCAACCAGAGTAAGATCCGCACCAGAGTGGTACGGTAATCTTGTTCTGGAAGTCATGCTACTAGATCATGATGAACCTACGAACTATGGAGAAGCGATGGTGAGCCCAGATTCCGCAAAATGGCTTGAAGCCATGAAATCTGAGATGGGATCCATGTATGAGAACAAAGTATGGACTTTGGTTGACTTGCCCAATGATCGGCAAGCAATTGAGAATAAATGGATCTTTAAGAAGAAGACTGACGCCGACGGTAATGTTACTGTCTACAAAGCTCGACTTGTCGCAAAAGGTTTTCGACAAGTTCAAGGGATTGACTACGATGAGACCTTCTCACCCGTAGAGATGCTTAAGTCTGTCCGAATCATGTTAGCAATTGTCGCATTTTATGATTATGAAATTTGGCAGATGGATGTCAAAACTGCATTCCTGAATGGATTTCTGCAAGAAGAGTTGTATATGATGCAACCGGAAGGTTTTGTCGATCCAAAGGGAGCTAACAAAGTGTGCAAGCTCCAGCGATCCATTTATGGACTGGTGCAAGCCTCTCGGAGTTGGAATAAACGCTTTGATAGTGTGATCAAAGCATTTGGTTTTGTACAGACTTTTGGAGAAGCCTGTATTTACAAGAAAGTGAGTGGGAGCTCTGTAGCATTTCTGATATTATATGTAGATGACATATTACTAATCGGAAATGATATAGAATTTCTGGATAGCATAAAGGGATACTTGAATAAGAGTTTTTCAATGAAAGACCTCGATGAAGCTGCTTACATATTGGGCATTAAGATCTATAGAGACAGATCAAGACGCTTAATTGGACTTTCACAAAGCACATACCTTGACAAAGTTTTGAAAAAGTTCAAAATGGATCAAGCAAAGAAAGGATTCTTGCCTGTGTTACAAGGTGTGAAATTGAGTAAGACTCAATGCCCGACCAATGCAGAAGATAGAGAGAAAATGAAAGATGTTCCCTATGCTTCAGCCATAGGCTCTATCATGTATGCAATGATGTGTACCAGACCTGATGTGTGTCTTGCTATAAGTCTAGCAGGCAGGTACCAAAGTAATCCAGGAGTGGATCACTGGACAGCGGTCAAGAACATCCTGAAATACCTGAAAAGGACTAAGGATATGTTTCTCATATATGGAGGTGACAAAGAGCTCATCGTAAATGGTTACGTTGATGCAAGCTTTGACACTGATCCGGACGATTCTAAATCGCAAACCGGATACGTGTTTACATTAAACGGTGGAGCTGTCAGTTGGTGCAGTTCTAAACAAAGCGTTGTGGCGGGATCTACATGTGAAGCGGAGTACATAGCTGCTTCGGAAGCAGCAAACGAAGGAGTCTGGATGAAGGAGTTCATATCCGATCTAGGTGTCATACCTAGTGCATCGGGTCCAATGAAAATCTTTTGTGACAATACTAGTGCATTTGCCTTGGCAAAGGAATCCAGATTTCACAAGAGAACCAAGCACATCAAGAGACGCTTCAATTCCATCCGGGATCTAGTCCAGGTGGGAGACATAGAGATTTGCAAGATACATACGGATCTGAATGTAGCAGACCCGTTGACTAAGCCTCTTCCACGAGCAAAACATGATCAGCACCAAAGCTCCATGGGTGTTAGAATCATTACTATGTAATCTAGATTATTGACTCTAGTGCAAGTGGGAGACTGAAGGAAATATGCCCTAGAGGCAATAATAAAGTTATTATTTATTTCCTTATATCATGATAAATGTTTATTATTCATGCTAGAATTGTATTAACCGGAAACATAATACTTGTGTGAATACATAGACAAACAGAGTGTCACTAGTATGCCTCTACTTGACTAGCTCGTTGATCAAAGATGGTTATGTTTCCTAGCCATAGACATGAGTTGTCATTTGATTAACGGGGTCACATCATTAGGAGAATGATGTGATTGACATGACCCATTCCATTAGCTTAGCACCCGATCGTTTAGTTTGTTGCTATTGCTTTCTTCATGACTTATACATGTTCCTATGACTATGAGATTATGCAACTCCCGTTTACCGGAGGAACACTTTGTGTGCTACCAAACGTCACAACGTAACTGGGTGATTATAAAGGTGCTCTACAGGTGTCTCTGAAGGTACTTGTTGGGTTGGCGTATTTCGAGATTAGGATTTGTCACTCCGATTGTCGGAGAGGTATCTCTGGGCCCACTCGGTAATGCACATCACTATAAGCCTTGCAAGCATTGCAACTAATGAGTTAGTTGCGGGATGATGTGTTACGGAACGAGTAAAGAGACTTGCCAGTAACGAGATTGAACTAGGTATTGAGATACCGACGATCGAATCTCGGGCAAGTAACATACCGATGACAAAGGGAACAACGTATGTTGTTATGCGGTTTGACAGATAAAGATGTTCGTAGAATATGTAGGAGCCAATATGAGCATCCAGGTTCCGCTATTGGTTATTGACCGGAGACGTGTCCCGGTCATGTCTACATAGTTCTCGAACTCGTAGGGTCCGCACGCTTTAACGTTACGATGACAGTTTCATTATGAGTTTCTATATTTTGATGTACCGAAGTTTTTTCGGAGTCCTGAATGTGATCACGGACATGACGAGGAGTCTCGAAGTAGTCGAGACATAAAGATTGATATATTGGACGGCTATATTCGGACACCATAAGTGTTCCGGGTGATTCCGGAGAAACCAGAGTGCCGGAGGGTTACCGGAACCCCCCCGGGAGAAGTAATGGGCCTTATGGGCCCTAGTGGAGAGAGAAAGGGGCAGCCAGGGTGGGCCACGCACCCCCTCCCCCTCTGGTCCGAATTGGACTAGGAGAGGGGGGGGGGGGGCCCCCCTTTCCTTCTCCCTCCCCACTTCCTTCCCCCTCCTAGTAGGAGTCCTACTCCTACTAGGAGGAGGACTCCTCCTGGCGCGCCAATAGGGGCCGGCCGGCCTCCTCCCCTTGCTCCTTTATATACGGGGGCAGGGGCACCCCTAGACACACAAGTTGATCCACGTGATCATATTCTTAGCCGTGTGCGGTGCCCCCTTCCACCATAATCCTCGATAATATTGTAGCGGTGCTTAGGCGAAGCCCTGCGACGGTAGTACATCAAGATCGTCACCACGCCGTCGTGCTGACGGAACTCTTCCCCGACACTTTGCTGGATCGGAGTCCGGGGATCGTCATCGAGCTGAACGTGTGCTAGAACTCGGAGGTGCCGTAGTTTCGGTGCTTGATCGGTCGGGCCGTGAAGACGTACGACTACATCAACCGCGTTGTGCTAACGCTTCCACTGTCGGTCTACAAGGGTACGTAGATCACACTCTCCCCTCTCGTTGCTATGCATCACCAATGATCTTGCGTGTGCGTAGGAATTTTTTTGAAATTACTACGTTCCCCAACAGTGCGAGGGTTGGGTGTTGCGGCCCGGGAACAAAGGTGAGATTTGATTGCACAATTCAATATTCAACTGGGAAGTTGTTTGTTAAAAACTTTAAAATATCTAAATTGGCAGAGATAGACATGCCATCCATCTTCGCTCATAGGTGGTGAACTCGAAATCTAAATTTGAATGCTAGATCTAATATTTGAGCCCATGTTATAGCGATGTATGATATGTCTACAACATATCTATAATTTGTTTATTGTTCCATGCTATTATATTACCAATATTGGATGTTTTATATACATTTAGTAGCAACTTTATATCATTTTTGGGACTAACCTACTAACTTAGTGTCCAGTGCCAGTTTGTTGTTTTTTTGCTTGTTTTTTTACTTTGCAGAATATCAGTACCAAACGAAGTCCAAATGCCACGAAACTTTTTAGAGATTTTTTTCTAGTTATAAGAGACCTTGGAAGCTTCTGGAGGCCACGAGAAGATGGTGGAGTGGCCCATTAGGCACCAGGGCGCGCCAGGGGCCTCTAGCGCGCCTTGCTAGGTAGTGGGGCCCATAGCCCTTCATTTGACCTACCTCTGCCTCTATAAATACTCTAAAATCCCAAAACCCTTAGGGGAGTCCATGAAATAGTTTTCCCACCGCCGCGGGTTCTAGAACCACGAGATCCAATCTAGAGGCCTTTTTCGGCACTCTGCTGGAGGGGGAAACGATCACGGAGGGGTTCTTCATCATCCTTGATGCCCCTCCGATGATGCCTGAGTAGTTTACCATAGACCTACGGATCTGTAGTTAGTAGTTAGATGGCTTGTTCTCTCTTTTTAATATTCAATACAATGGTCTCCTCGGTGTTCTTGGAGATCTATTTGATGTAATGACTTTTTGCGGTGTGTTTGTTGAGATCTAATGAATTGTGAGTTTATGATCAAATCTATCCATGAATATTATTTTGATTTTATCTGAAATCTTTTATGCATGATTATTATAACTCCGTATTTCTTCTCTGGTTTATTGGTTTAGTTTGGCTAATGGCCAACTAGATTGATTTATCTTGCCATGGAAAGATGTGCTTTGTAATGGGTTTAATCTTGCGGTGCTCAATCCCAGTGACAGAAAAGGACATGACACATATGCATTGTTGCTATTAAGGGTAAAAAGATGAGGTTTATTCATACGTGAGTTTATCTTGTCTACATCATGTCATCTTGCTTAAAGCATTACTCTGTTTTTTCATGAACTTAATACACTAGATGCATGCTGGATAGCGGTCGATGTGTGGAGTAATAGTAGTAGATACAGGCAGGAGTCGGTCTACTAATGTTAGACATGATGCATATATACATGATCATTGCCTTGGATATCATCATAATTATTTGTTTTTCTGTCAATTTCCCAACAGTAATTTGTTTACCCAACGTATGCTATTTTCTCGAGAGAAGCCTCTAGTGAAAACTATGATCACCGGGTATATTTTCTATCATATATTAAAAACAAAAATACCTTGCTGCAATTTTATTTTATTTATTTTATTTTGTATTTTAGTTAGATCTATCTATCAAAACCAATACAATTTAATCTTGCTCATAACTGTTGAGGGATTGACAACCCCTCTCACTACTGGAATCAGCAGATTTGTCGTCTGCCCACTCTTTGTCGTCCGCTAGCGGACGGCAAAAGTAGGCTTTGCCATAAGCCAACAGAAAGCGGATGGCAAAGAGGCAGCAGACGGCAAAGGCTGGCTTTGCCATGAGCCAACTCTTTGCCGTCTGCTAGCAGACGGCAAAGAGGGGGTTTGGCCCACTAGCTATCAAACCCTAATGGCCCCCCTCTGTTGGGGAACGTAGTAATTTCAAAAAAATTCCTACGTACACACAAGATCATGGTGATGCATAGCAACGAGAGGGGAGAGTGTTGTCCACGTACCCTCGTAGACCGAAAGCGGAAGCGTTAGCACAACGCGGTTGATGTAGTCGTACGTCTTCACGATCCGACCGATCAAGTACCGAACGCACGACACCTCCGAGTTCTGCACACGTTCAACTCGATGACGTCCCTCGAACTCTGATCCAGCCGAGTGTTGAGGAGAGTTTCGTCAGCACGACGGCGTGGTGACGATGATGATGTTCTACCGACGCAGGGCTTCGCCTAAGCACCGCTACGATATGATCGAGGTGGATTATGGTGGAGGGGGGCACCGCACACGGCTAAGAGATCAAGAGATCAATTGTTGTGTCTTTGGGGTGCCCCCTGCCCGTATATAAAGGAGTGGAGGAGGGGGAGGGCCGGCCCTCTCTATGGCGCGCCCTAGGGGAGTCCTACTCCCACCGGGAGTAGGATTCCCCCTTTCCTAGTAGAACTAGGAGCCCTTCCAAGTAGTAGGAGTAGGAGGGAAGGAAAGGGAAGGGAAAAGGAGAAGGAAGGAAGGGGGCGCCCCCTCCCTAGTCCAATTCGGACCAGCTCCATGGGGAGGGGTGCTCACCCTTTGACCTTTCGAGTCTCCTCGTCATGTCCCCGATCTCATCCGGGACTCCGAACTCCTTCGGTACATCAAAACACATAAACTCATAATATAACCGTCATCGAACTTTAAGCGTGCGGACCCTACGGGTTCGAGAACTATGTAGACATGACCGAGACACGTCTCCAATCAATAACCAATAGCGGAACCTGGATCCTCATATTGGCTCCCACATATTCTACGAAGATCTTTATCGATCAAACCGCATAACAACATACGTTGTTCCCTTTGTCATCAGTATGTTACTTGCCCGAGATTCGATCGTCGGCATCTCAATACCTAGTTCAATTTCATTACCGGAAAGTCTCTTTACTCGTTCCGTAATACATCATCCCACAACTAACTCATTAGTTGCAATGCTTGCAAGGCTTATAGTGATGTGCATTACCGAGTGGGCCCAGAGATACCTCTCCGACAATCGGAGTGACAAATCCTAATCTCGAAATACGCCAACCCAACAAGTACCTTCGGAGACACCTGTAGAGCACCTTTATAATCACCCAGTTACGTTGTGACGTTTGGTAGCACACAAAGTGTTTCCTCCGGTAAACGGGAGTTGCATAATCTCATAGTCATAGGAACATGTATAAGTTATGAAGAAAGCAATAGCAACAAACTAAACGATCAAGTGCTAAGCTAATGGAATGGGTCAAGTCAATCACATCATTCTCCTAATGATGTGATCCCGTTAATCAAATGACAACTCATGTCTATGGTTAGGAAACATAACCATCTTTGATCAACGAGCTAGTCAAGTAGAGGCATACTAGTGACACTCTGTTTGTCTATGTATTCACACATGTATTATGTTTCCAGTTAATACAATTCTAGCATGATAATAAACATTTATCATGATATAAGGAAATAAATAATAACTTTATTATTGCCTCTAGGGCATATTTCCTTCAGTCTCCCACTTGCACTAGAGTCAATAATCTAGTTCACATCGCCATGTGATTTAATACAAATAGTTCACATCACCATGTGATTAACACCCATAGTTCACATCGACATGTGACCAACACCCAAGGTTTACTAGAGTCAATAATCTAGTTCACATCGTCTATGTGATTAACACCCAAAGAGTACTGAGGTGTGATCATGTTTTGCTTGTGAGAGAAGTTTAGTCAACGGGTCTGCCACATTCAGATCCGTAAGTATTTTGCAAATTCTATGTCACAATGCTCTGCACGGAGCTACTCTAGCTAATGCTCCCACTTTCAATATGTATCCAATTGAGATTTAGAGTCATCTGGATCAGTGTCAAAACTTGCATCGACGTAACCCTTACGACGAACCTTTTGTCACTCCATAATCGAGAAACATATCCTTATTCCACTAAGGAATTTTGACCAATGTCCAGTGATCTACTCCTAGATCACTATGTACTCCCTTGCTTAATACAGTGTAGGGTATACAATAGATCTGGTACACAACATGGCATACTTTATAGAACCTATGGCTGAGGCATAGGGAATGACTTCCATTCTCTTTCTATCTTCTGCTGTGGTCAGGCTTTGAGTCTTACTCAACTTCACACCTTGTAACACAGGCAAGAACTCCTTCTTTGACTGTTCCATTTTGAACTACTTCAAAATCTTGTTAAGGTATGTACTCATTGAAAAACTTATCAAGCGTCTTGATCTATCTCTATAGATCTTGATGCTCTATATGTAAGGAGCTTCACCGAGGTCTTTCTTTGAAAAACTCCTTTCAAACATTCCTTTATGCTTTGCAGAATAATTCTATATTATCTCCGATCAACAATATGTCTTTCACATATACTTTATCAGAAATGCTGTAGTGCTCCCACTCACTTTCTTGTAAATACAGGCTTCACCGCAAGTCTGTATAAAACTATATGCTTTGATCAACTTATCAAAGCGTATATTCCAACTCCGAGATGCTTGCACCAGTCCATAGATGGATCGCTGGAGCTTGCACATTTTGTTAGCACCTTTAGGATTGATAAAACCTTCTGGTTGTATCATATACAACTCTTCTGTAATAAATCCATTAAGGAATGCAATTTTGTTTATCCATTTGCCGGATTTCAGAAAATGCGGCAATTGCTAACATGATTCAGACAGACTTAAGCATAGATACGAGTGAGAAACTCTCATCGTAGTCAACACCTTGAACTTGTCGAAAACCTTTTTACGACAATTCTAGCTTTGTAGATAGTAACACTACTATCAGCGTCTGTCTTCCTCTTGAAGATCCATTCAATCTCAATGGCTCGCCGATCATTGGGCAAGTCAATCAAAGTCCATGCTTTGTTCTCATACATGGATCTCATCTCAGATTTCATGGCCACAAGCCATTTTGCGGAATCTGGGCTCATCATCACTTCCTCATAGTTCGTAGGCTCGTCATGGTCAAGTAACATGACCTCCAAAACTAGATTAGCGTACCACTCTGGTGCGGATCTCACTCTGGTTTACCTACGAGGTTCGGTAGTAACTTGATCTGAAGTTACATGATCTTCATCATTAGCTTCCTCACTAATTGGTGTAGTAGTTCCACAGGAACAGATTGTGGATGAACTACTCCAATAGGGAGCAGGTATTTACCTCATCAGTTCTACTTTTACTTCCCACTCACTTCTTTTGAGAGAAACTCCTTCTCTAGAAAGACTCCGAATTTAGCAACAAAAGTCTTGCTTCGGATCTGTGATAGGTGTACAACCATAGTCCTTCCCCTTTGGGTATCCTATGAAGAGACGCATTTCTCCGATTTGGGTTTGAGCTTATCAGGATGAAACTTTTTCATATAAGCATCGCAACCTCAAAACTTTAAGAAACGACAGCTTAGGTTTTTTGCCAAACCATAATCATCGGTGTCGTCTCAACGGATTTAGATGGTGCCTTATTTACGTGAATGTAGCTGTCTCTAATGGCATAAACCTCAAAACTATAGTGGTTAATCGGTAAGAAACATCATAGATTGCAACTATATCCAATAATAGTACGGTTATGACGTTCGGACACACCATTATGTTGTGGTGTTCCAGGTGGCACGATTTTGTGAAACTATTCCACATTGTTTTAATTGAAGACCAAACTCGATTTTGTCAAGGTTCTGAGGCCAGATATGAACATATGGAAGTAGTAGGAACTGAACTGAGGCTTAAATCCATCAATCCTATAAGTCTCTATCATAGTAACTCGTCATCCTGATAGATAGATGAGAAGGCCTAGTTCTTAATCCCCGTTGAAAGGAGGAGGATGACTCAGATCAGAAGGCCATGGGGTAAAGGAGTAAAAAGAGCCTTACGTTCCCTTCCACAATCAATTCCCTTATTTAACTAAAGCATTTCTAGAATCGACTTCGACCAGTATGGCTTGGTAATCCTACAGGCAGTCAGGCTCTGATACCAAAGCTGTCAGGACCCTGATTCCAAGTCACATCGATCTAGCTGGTAACACCTCATATCACTTTGCGGCCTCACGCACGATATTCCCACGGTGTCGCCTTACCATGGCCCGGGATCGTTTGCGCCTTTTGGCTCACGTATATGATAGTGTCGCTAGCATCCATATGACAGAGAACCCGGGCCGACATGACTAGTCGTGAACCCAAAGTGGCACTAACTTACAGGGACAGGCATACATGAATCAACATCGAGCATGTCGGTCAGCAGCATGCGAATCCGGGCTGTAGCACTGGGCTAACAGGACTTCGGTGAACCGTGCTGTAACAGGCTAGGCAGGACTCCGGATGTCACCGCGTGACATTTCCCCGAAGGGATAGACACAGGAACAAAGTGAATCACATGCCGGCCAGTCAAGTGTTTGGGAGCAGTAGTGCTGGGCTAGCAGGACTTCGATGAACCGGGCTGTAGCAGACTACTATGGCTCATGGAAGCACAAGACTACATTTCCCCATAAGAGGCTACCAAGGATGAACAACTAGGTTGTCGGATCCTAGACATACCAAGCATTTCAGTCATACACACAATATGCTCGATATGTGTAAATACAACATGGCATCACAACATAACTCTACGACTCAAGTATTATTCATTAGGCTCCGAGGAGAGTGATATTACAAACATGGGTCTCATGACCCAACATACAGAGCATACAAGCAACAAGCACATGCGGAAGCTTAACTTGTCTGAGTATAGACAACTACAAATGAAGAAGGCTCAGAAGCCTGACTATCTACAAGACTCCTGCCGAGGGCACAAGATCGTAGCTGAGGTAACAAGCTAAACGTCGAAGTCCATCGGAACTACTAGCGAGACTGAAGTCTCTCTGCAAAACATAAATTAAGCAAACGTGAGTACAAATGTACCCAGCAAGACTTACATCAGAACTAGCTACATATGCATCAGTATCAAAAGGGGGTGGTGGAGTTTAACTGCAGCAAGCCAGCTTTGACTCGGGCTATCCTGAACTACGACTGCAAGTAACTCTTTTGAGGTGGCGCACACGAGTCCACATATTCACCATATCAATACCACTATGGATCCGCTCCCGTCTCCCTACGAGAACCATCCATAGCACTCATGCTTATCTTGCATTTTAGAGTATCCACTTTCACTTGTCTATGAACTATGCAAGGGGTCCAAGTTTCCATATCTGAGGAATCCGGCTATTCGAATAGATAATGATAACCCTGCAGGGGTGTACTTCACACACGCTCTCGCCACTTATCGCCCTGTACACGTCATGTACCTCAGCAACCTTCAAGCAGAAGCCAGGCGAGGGAGTCGGCCACGACCTGACTAACCAACAAGTCTCTAGTCAAGGTTTATCGCCTATTCGGGTTCCATCCGCAAGGAGATCCGGCCGGGGTGTCGCTCACGGCCCCAAAGGATGTGTGCAGGGTTCCCAAGCCCACCATCCGGGTGCCACTTGGTACACCGTGCCACTGTGCCTAGTCTGTGCCAAGCCCACCTGTACCGGGTGCCACTTGGTAGACTACTAACACTACCTACAAACACCAGAAACTAGTTGCAACTCCTGGACAAAGATCGAGTTGATTAATAAGCCGAGAGGGGTCGAGTTACCGGAACCCAATGTGTGGTAGTAACTGTTCATGGATCACAAACACAGAACTCAGTTCCTAAGGACGGCTGCAATGAGGCAACCCACCATGTACTCCTACACGGCCTCTCACCGCTACCCTTACCAAATCGTGTTCACACACTTAGCTCTCAACAGTAGGACATGTTCACCACATTCCAATTCATCCCCGATGAATCAGACCTGAAACAACTCTAAGCAGTAGCAGGCATGACAGACAAACATGAATGAGTAGGCACATCAGGGCTCAAACAACTCCTACTCATGCTAGTGGGTTTCATCTATTTACTGTGGCAATGACGGGTCATGCAGAGGAAAGGGGTTCAGCTACCGCAGCATGTAACAGATGAAATGTTGTTGTCCTAATGCAGTAAATGAGAGCAGGAGCGAGAGAGTGGAATTGTATCGGAATGAACAAGGGGGTTTGCTTGCCTGGCACTTCTGAAGATAGTATAGTTCTTCATCGGTGTCATTGAATTCATCGCTGGATCAAGGTCTACTGAGGGGGGACAACACCGACAACTGAGAAAGAACTCAATCAACACATGATGATATGCAACAATATGATGCATGCTATGACATGGCAATATGAATGTGTTTTGGGCTAGTGCAAGCTAGAACATATTGAAATGAGTCCATTTGAACCTAAGATTCAAATGCAAACCCATTTTATGAAGTCATATTAGTGCATTAACTTGTTTCATCTAAACAGCAAGGTTAAAGTGTTCTAACATGCATGAAACTAGTACAGATGGAAAGATTGGATTTTTCTGATAATTTTTCATATATAAATTATTTCATTTGGAGTTATGGTTTAATTTCTATGATTTTTAGAAGTTCAAATCATTTTATGGATTTTCTGGTTATTTAGAATTAAACAAAATCCAGTAAATGATTTACTACGTCAGCATGACATCACGCTGATGTCAGCAGTCAACGGGGTGGTCCAGGTCAAACTGACCAGTGGGCCCCATGTGTCAGTAACTAAACTAAACTAACTAGATTGAGTTAACACTAATCTAGGTTTGTTAGCAGGGCCGGGCCCACAAGTCATTGACCCAGTGGTCGGCTAGGTTAGTGTTAATCCGGTGGTTAGCCAGAGTTACATCGCCGGCGACGAGCCGAGACGGCGGACGAGCCCGGGATCACTCCTCCGATGACCAAAACAGCGACGGAGACTACCTACGCGAAGCCCGGGTCCGTGCGCATCCAACGGAGCAAACAGGGCGAGCTGGGGTGGCCGTAATCCTCACCGGCGTCGAGCTCAGGTGGCG
Organism: Triticum urartu; assembly: GCF_003073215.2. Lineage (NCBI taxonomy): Eukaryota > Viridiplantae > Streptophyta > Magnoliopsida > Poales > Poaceae > Triticum > Triticum urartu. The sequence goes on along the minus strand of NC_053024.1, from coordinate 273,984,213 downwards.
CTGCGCTGCGCGTGCGTGCCGCAGGCACACACCCTCCTGCCTACTGGCAGGAGGTTGAAGACGGTGGCGGCTACGGTGGGCTGGGCCAGCAGTAGTTGGGCCAGGTGGGCTGCCAGGTGAGCGCCAGGTGAGTCTGTTCCTTCCTCTCTCTCTTATTTGTTTCAGTTTTTCTAATTTCTGCTACTGTTTTGCAAATAAAATACTAACCAAAACACTTTGGTTAATTCTGTAAATTTTTGTGAGGAATATTTGAATTATTTTCAAACCACGCAACAAATTTCAGAATATTTGGAGCAACCAATATTTAATGGTCAATTTTAAACTCCAACTCAAATACCATAATGATTTAATTCAATGACCAAAATGTCCTGGAAAAATATGCATCATCTCTGGTAGAGGCTTTCACCTTTTTCCATAAATCATGAAATTTTAAAAGGATATTTTGAGGTCATTGAAAATATTTTGGTTGAACCTATTTGAATTGCATTTGTGCTAGGGTTTATCAATCCCCAATTCAAATTTCATAAATTTAAACATGATGACATGAATGCTTTCATGCAACTAGTTACAAGCAAATCTAGGGCCGCAACAACTCACCCCCACTAAACAAGAATATCGTCTCGAGATTCAAGACGCGAAGTAAGAAGACAGAGGGGTCACAAAACTATCACAGTCTTCTCGATCCAACTACCCTTCTCGAAGATATCGATATATTGCATCACATTGCTCTTGACGTCTTTGTCTTTGAGATCTTCATCCAACACGATGACGACGGAAGGAAACTCTACGGAAAACAATCTTCTCAAAGATCGAGCAACTCAAGATCAACTCATGGAGTGAGACGTTGAAACATCTCTTGGGCTGAGACACAAAACACACATCGAGAGAGATGGGAGGTAAAAGATGACAAGGGTTCAAATTGGTAGGCAACAATTCCACGCTGGAGTAGGATGGTGCATGGTTTCAAAGTAGCGAGGAGGTAATTGCCATGATTCCATAACGGGACACCTTAGGGAAAGGTGACTCGTAGAGCATTTCCCTTAAGTGGCAAAAAGAATTACTTTTGATACAAAGATCATTGAAACTCTTTATACTAGCCTGAGGTAATCACAATCAATCGTTGGAAGGGGTTCGAAAGAATGGCATACTCCGACTAGGATGGATGATGTGGACTACCTTGTTGAAGACAACGCAATGGATGATCTTTAGCTTATCATCGGAAATGGATGGGACCCATGGTAAGTCCACTTTTGAAGATGATCCTGAGCAACAACTACTGAGGTGCAAGCTGGGAACAAAATGCAAATGTTGGGAATGTTCCAACCATCATATCTGCCTAAGATTCAGATATGGTTGGTAACGGAATATTCCAGACAGCGTATCTGGAAAAAGAAGGTAGCAACACAAATCAAGAGATGACGTTGCAAGATTCTCGGGAAATGAACTACGATAGCAAGCTCCAAAACATGAGCTGGTTCTGCCACACACCTGTGAACACACTGTCCTAGACAAGCATGACCACATGGTAGTCTTATAATAAAACACTACTGAGTTCTAGTTGGGAACCATCATCGAGGATAACGGAATCTTGTACAAATCCGTCTGGTACCTTCAGGACTAGCACTTAGAACTTATTATCCTTGAACAAATCAATCAGTGGCTTAGTGTGCTACGGAATTCATATGGAATGAAGAAGATGATCAGTCTAACAGACCATGGAATACTTTGCACGTGCATGGCTGACTCGGAATGATTCCAGAGGAGGTAAAACAAGTCTTCTCAACTTCATGGCGACAACTTGCATCAATTGCACAAGAATTAGAGAAAGTCACTTCTTTCATCCAAGCATATGCTTCATGAACGGGGCACGGAGATAATGCTTATAGAAGTTTCCAATACTAGCTGGATGTTCAACACGAATCATGGGCAAGATGAAATGTTGTCAATGGGCTCAACAGCAACTCATCAGAATTTCCATATTACTGGACTTCCACCATTATGTGAACAATGTGATAGTATTGGTCAGACCAAAAGATGTAATGGTGTATGCTCGAGGAGTCAACCACGAGTAGACAACATTACGAATATCGTTGGTTCTGATTTGATTTGACGATAGCCCACACTCAAATCAAGGATTGGATAAGATAATAGCACCGACAACTGATCACGAGGATCAATCGAGGAAGATATCATCTTTCTTCAACGCCCACACACACAAGGATATCCCTTAGTGATGAACTAAGTCAGACAAGCTTCCATCTTCCAACTCTCCAAGTTGTTGTTTAGCTTAACCAACTAGCTCGGGGTATCCAACACAGATTCTTGGAGAATGGATGGTTTAGAGAAAAACCGTCACGATCACGAACTCAACATAGCGATCAAGGAACACCTGGTAAATACTTCTGAGAAGATATTCGGAAAATCACGAACCACCGATATGTTATTAAGCTCAAGAACAATCTTGCTTTTCAGGGCAAGACGATATGATCAAGGAGCGAGGGATTGTCACAATCCTAACTCATTGGTCGATGAGTGCACCCGGAAATATGGACTAGGTAGCACGATCAATCTTAGGATGATGATTTAATAACCAGCACGCTAAGAATGAGAGTATTGTCCATTAACTACCAAGCAACGGAGTTGCTAGGAATATTGATTTCACACATCATGGTTCACTTGTCGGCATTCCGGTCACCACAACACAAAGACCGAGGAATGAATAATGATGGTGAGAAGTATCACTGCACCAAGAATTCATAAGAGAAGGTGCAATTCTCATGACGTTCCTGACATAAAGTGGGTAATACTTCAGGGTAGAACAGGCCAAAAGCTTGATTGCATTTGATCTGCACAATACAACTGCTTTGACCCAATCCTGGAAATGGATGAGGTACTGGAGCTTGTTTCTCCTAGTCATTCTGGAATAGAATGGCTTGACAGACCCCAAGAATAATGGGCATCGATGAACGAATGCACGCATACTCTTGACTATCAATTGATAGATGAAGGTCAGAAATCAACTAAAGAGAGACAACTCAAAGGAACATATATCTTTCTGATTTGTGGATGCATAGATTAGTATGTCGAACGAGTTCAACATATTTCTTCCAGATAACCCATGCAGAACGGTAGAACTGGCAGAATCACAATATAGAATGGAGAACTCATCAAGGGCACTCTGCTTGTGATCTTTTGGTTCAAAAGAACTTCTGCCATAAGCAGTTCATGGTATCTGGAAGAAAGAAATACCACAGACCTCGAGGACTATTGCAAAGGTTACTAATATCCTAAAGGTACGAGCAACACTATCAACACGAGGTAAGTAGAGTGAATCTTGGGTCAAGAACCCAAGAATGGAATACCTACTGTTAAGTAGCATCACGGGATGCTTTCGGGAATGACAGCCAGATTCATCACACTGGGAACACAAAGCATGGCCAGATTACTAAATGATTCACTAAGGCACATAGGGTCATAATAATAGCTCCAACATATATGCCGAGGCAACGGAGTACCTCAACACACCGATTAGTGTCCTTAATCTGGCCCAAGGAAACATCGATAATGGAAAGAAGGGATTTGCAAATGCATCAGATAGTTTAGAAACCTGGGATGACTCGGACAACATAACGGCTGTAAATGCTCAAAATGATTTGAGACATCCTGCAAAAATGGTGGCATAACCACTCAACATCACAATATCAAGGTTCTGAGGCCAGCTATGAACATATGGAAGTAGTAGGAACTGAACTGAGGCTTAAATCCATCAATCCTATAAGTCTCTATCATAGTAACTGTTGGGGAACGTTGCAGAAAACAAAAATTTTCCTACGGTTTCACCAAGATCCATCTATGAGTTCATCTAGCAACGAGTGATCGGATTGCATCTACATACCTTTGTAGATCACGCACGGAAGCGTTCAAAGAACGGGGATGAGGAAGTCGTACTCGACGTGATCCAAATCACCGGAGATCCTAGCGCCGAACGGATGGCACCTCCGTGTTCAACACATGTACGGTCAGCATGACGTCTCCTCCTTCTTGATCCAGCAAGGGGGAAGGAGAGGTCGATGAAGATCCAGCAGCACGACGGCGTGGTGGTGGATGCAGCAGTACTTCGGCAGGGCTTCGCCAAGCTCTATGGAGGAGGAGGAGGTGTTGGAGAGGGAGAGGGAGGCACCAAGGGCATGGGTGCGGCTTCCCTCCCTTCCCCCTCTATATATAGGGTCCCCAGGGGCGGCGCCAGCCCTGGAGATCCAATCTCCCAAGGGGGCGGCGGCCAAGGGGGGTGGATTGCCCCCCAAGGCAAGTGGGGCGCCCCCACCATAGGGTTCCCAACCCTAGGTGCAGGGGGAAGGCCCAAGGGGGGCGCACCAGCCCACTAGGGGATGGTTCCCCTCCCACTTCAGCCCATGGGGCCCTCCGGGATAGGTGGCCCCACCCGGTGGACCCTCGGGACCCTTCCGGTGGTCCCGGTACAATACCGGTGACCCCGAAACTTGTCCCGATGGCCGAAATAGCACTTCCTATATATAATTCTTTACCTCCAGACCATTCCGGAACTCCTCGTGACATCCGGGATCTCATCCGGGACTCCGAACAACTTTCGGGTTACTGCATATACATATCTCTACAACCCTAGCGTCACCGAACCTTAAGTGTGTAGACCCTACGGGTTCGGGAGACATGTAGACATGACCGAGATGGCTCTCCGGTCAATAACCAACAGCGGGATCTGGATACCCATGTTGGCTCCCACATGCTCCTCGATGATCTCATCGGATGAACCACGATATCGAGGATTCAAGCAACCCCGTATACAATTCCCTTTGTCAATCGGTATGTTACTTGCCCGAGATTCGATCGTCGGTATCCCAATACCTCGTTCAATCTCGTTACTGGCAAGTCACTTTACTCATACCGTAATGCATGATCTCGTGACCAGACACTTGGTCACTTTGAGCTAATCATGATGATGCATTACCGAGTGGGCCCAGAGATACCTCTCCGTTATACGGAGTGACAAATCCCAGTCTTGATCCGTGTCAACCCAACAGACACTTTCGGAGATACCCGTAGTATACCTTTATAGTCACCCAGTTACGTTGTGACGTTTGGTACACCCAAAGCACTCCTACGGCATCCGGGAGTTACACGATCTCATGGTCTAAGGAAAAGATACTTGACATTGGAAAAACTCTAGCAAACGAACTATACGATCTTGTGCTATGTTTAGGATTGGGTCTTGTCCATCACATCATTCTCCTAATGATGTGATCTCGTTATCAATGACATCCAATGTCCATAGTCAGGAAACCATGACTATCTATTGATCAACGAGCTAGTCAACTAGAGGCTTACTAGGGACATGTTGGTGTCTATGTATTCACACATGTATTACGATTTCCGGATAACACAATTATAGCATGAATAAAAGACAATTATCATGAACAAGGAAATACAATAATAATCCTTTTATTATTGCCTCTAGGGGATATTTCCAACAGTAACTCGTCATCCTGATAGATAGATGAGAAGGCCTAGTTCTTAATCCCCGTCGAAAGGAGGAGGATGACTCAGATCAGAAGGCCATAGGGTAAAGGAGTAAAAAGAGCCTTACGTTCCCTTCCACAATCAATTCCCTTATATAACTAGAGCATTTCTAGACTCGACTTCGACCAGTATGGCTTGGTAATCCTACAGGCAGTCAGGCTTTGATACCAAAGCTGTCAGGACCCTGATTCCAAGTCACATCGATCTAGCCGGTAACACCTCATATCACTTTGCGGCCTCACGCACGGTATTCCCACGGTGTCGCCTTACCATGGCCCGGGACCGTTTGCGCCTTTTGGCTCACGTATATGATAGTGTCGCTAGCATCCATATGATAGAGAACCCAGGCCGACATGACTAGTCGTGAACCCAAAGTGGCACTAACTTACGGGGACATGCATACATGAATCAACATCGAGCATGTCGGTCAGCAGCGTGCGAATCCGGGCTGTAGCACTGGGCTAACAGGACTCCGGTGAACCGGGCTGTAGCAGGCTAGGCAGGACTCCGGATGTCACCGCGTGACATTTCCCTGAAGGGACAGACACAGGAACAAAGTGAATCACATGCCGGCCAGTCAAGTGTTCCGGAGCAGTAGTGCTGGGCTAGCAGGACTCCGGTGAACCGGGCTGTAGCAAACTACTATGCCTCATGGAAGCACAAGACTACATTTCCCCATAAGAGAGGCTACCAAGGATAAACAACTAGGTTGTCGGATCCCACACATACCAAGCATTTCAATCATACACACAATATGCTCAATATGTGCAATACAACATGGCATCACAACAAGACTCTACGACTCAGAGTATTTATTCATTAGGCTCCGAGGAGCCAAGGCATTACAAACATGGGTCTCATGACCCCAACATACAGAGCATACAAGCAACAAGCACATGCGGAAGCTTAACTTGTCTGAGTACAAACAACTACAAATGAAGAAGGCTGAGAAGCCTGACTATCTACAAGACCCTGCCGAGGGCTCAAGATCATAGCTGAGGTATCAAGCTAAACGTCGAAGTCCACACGGAACTACTAGCGAGACTGAAGTCTCTCTGCAAAACATAAAATAAGCAAACGTGAGTACAAATGTACCCAGCAAGACATACATCAGAACTAGCTACATATGCATCGGTATCAATAAAGGGGGTGGTGGAGTTTAACTACAGCAAGCCAGCTTTGACTCGGTGGCTATCCTGAACTACAACTGCCAGTAACTCTTTTGAGGTGGCGCACACGAGTCCACATATTCACCATATCAATACTCCACTATGGATCCGCTCCCGTCTCCCTACGAGAACGCCATCCATAGCACTCACGCTTATCTTGCATTTTAGAGTATCCACTTTCACTTGTCTATGAACTATGCAAGGGGTCCAAGTTCCATATCCGAGGAATCCGGCTATTCGAATAGATAATGATAACCCTGCAGGGGTGTACTTCTTCACACACGCTCTCGCCACTTATCGCCCTGTACACGTCATGTACCTCGGCAACCTTCAAGCGGAAGCCAGGCGAGGGAGTCGGCCACGACCTGACTAACCAACAAGTCTCTAGTCCAGGTTTATCGCCTATTCGGGTTCCATCCGCAAGGAGATCCGGCCGGGGTGTCGCTCACGGCCCCAAACGATGTGCAGGGTTCCCAAGCCCACCATCCGGGTGCCACTTGGTACACCGTGCCACTGTGCCTAGTCTGTCCCAAGCCCACCTGTACCGGGTGCCACTTGGTAGACTACTAACACTACCTACAAACACCAGAAACTAGTTGCAACTCCTGGACAAAGATCGAGTTGATTAATAAGCCGAGAGGGGTCGAGTTACCGGAACCCAATGTGTGGTAGTAACTGTTCATGGATCACAAACACAGAACTCAGTTCCTAAGGACGGCTGCAATGAGACAACCCACCATGTACTCCTACATGGCCTCTCACCGCTACCTTTACCAAATCGTGTTCACACACTTAGCTCTCAACAGTAGGACATGTTCACCACATTCCAATTCATCCCCGATGAATCAGACCTGAACAACTCTAAGCAGTAGCAGGCATGACAAACAAACATGAATGAGTAGGCACATCAGGGCTCAAACAACTCCTACTCATGCTAGTGGGTTTCATCTATTTACTGTGGCAATGACAGGTCATGCAGAGGAAAGGGGTTCAGCTACCGCAGCATGTAACAGTTGAATCGTTGTTGTCCTAATGCAGTAAAAGAGAGCAGGAGCGAGAGAGTGGGATTGTATCAGAATGAACAAGGGGGGTTGCTTGCCTGGCACTTCTGAAGATAGTATAGTTCTTCATCGGTGTCATCGAATTCATTGCTGGATCAACGTCTACTGAGGGGGGACAACACCGGCAACTGAGAAAGAACTCAATCAACACATGACGATATGCAACAATATGATGCATGCTATGACATGGCAATATGAATGTGTTTTGGGCTAATGCAAGATTGCAAGCTAGAACATATTGAAATGAGTCCATTTGAACCTAAGATTCAAATGCAAACCCATTTTATGAAGTCATATTAGTGCATTAACTTGTTTCATCTAAACAGCAAGGTTAAAGTGTTCTAACATGCATGAAACTAGTACAGATGGAAAGATTGGATTTTTCTGATAATTTTTCATATATAAATTATTCCATTTGGAGTTACGGTTTAATTTCTGTGATTTTTAGAAGTTCAAACCATTTTTTGGATTTTCTGGTTATTTAGAATTAAACAAAATCCAGTAAATGATTTACTACGTCAACATGACATCACGCTGACGTCAGCGGTCAATGGGGCAGTCCAGGTCAAACTGACCAGTGGGCCCCATGTGTCAGTAACTAAACTAAACTAACTAGATTGAGTTAACACTAATCTAGGTTAGTTAGCAGGGCCGGGCCCACAAGTCATTGACCCAGTGGTCGGCTAGGTTAGTATTAATCCGGTGGTTAGCCGGAGTTACGTCGCCGACGACGAGACGAGACGGCAGACGAGCCCGGGATCACTCCTCCGACGACCAAAACAGCGACGAAGACTACCTATGCGAAGCCCGGGTCCGTGCGCATCCAACGGAGCAAACAGGGCGAGCTGGGGTGGCCGTAATCCTCGCCGGCGTCGAGCTCAGCGGCTGCCGGACCTCGGGCGTTGGCGGAAACGACACTACGGTGCACAAGGCGTGCGTTGCTTGGCATCTACGGCGGCTGCACGTGCTAACAAGACTGTTGGGCATGCTAGCATGACCAAAGGGTCACCGGAGCGACACCGGCGATGAGCTCGGACGGAGGTGAGGTTCGGCCTCGATGAACACGGCGGCTACTGTGTGCAAAAGGACGCGACGTTAGGGGGAAAATGACCGGAGGCTCACAACGCGTCGATTGAAGTGCTCGGCGGGCTCGGGGAAGGCCTGCAGACGATGGAGCAGCGACGGCGATCGCCGGATCCCGTGGAAGAAGACGGCGGTGTTCAGGACGAAACAGGGCTTCCCAACTCGTGTGTCTCAGCGATGAGGAAGAGTTGGTCGAGGCGGAGCTCCTGGGCACTTCGGGTGATCGTGAGGAGCACGGTGGGTACGTCGGCGAGGGGCAGCACGCTGCGAGGCGCTCGGGTGCGCTGCGGGGAGAGAGCAGAGGAGGGAAAAGTGAGCGCGGAGAGGACGAGGGGGTTCGGGGGGTAGCGTGGCGCTCCAGAGCGTCTAGACCGTCGAGGGGAGAAGCAGGCAGGTGGAGGTGGCGCTGCGCTGCGCGTGCGTGCCGCGGGCACATGCCCTCCTGCCTACTGGAGGAGGTTGAAGACGGTGGTGGCTGCAGTGGGCTGGGCCAGCAGTAGTTGGGCCAGGTGGGCTGCCAGGTGAGCGCCAGGTGAGTCTGTTCCTTCCTCTCTCTCTCTCTCTTATTTGTTTCAGTTTTTCTAATTTCTGCTACTGTTTTGCAAAAAAATACTAACCAAAACACTTTGGTTAATTCTGTAAATTTTTGTGAGGAATATTTGAAATATTTTCAAACCACACAACAAATTTCAGAATATTTGGAGCAACCAATATTTAATGGTAAATTTTAAACTCCAACTCAAATACCATAATGATTTAATTCATTGACCAAAATGTCCTGGAAAAATGTGCATCATCTCTGGTAGAGGCTTTCACCTTTTTCCATAAATCATGAACATTTTAAAAGGATATTTTGAGGTCATTGAAAATATTTTGGTTGAACCTATTTGAATTGCATTTGTGCTAGGGTTTATCAATCCCCAATTCAAATTTCATAAATTTAAACATGATGACATGAATGCTTTCATGCAACTAGTTACAAGCAAATCTAGGGCCGCAACATTGTCTCTGCGATCAGATCGTAGAAACTTTATTTTCTTGTCACGATGATTTTCCACTTCACTCTGAAATTCTTTGAACTTTTCAAATGTTTCAGACTTGTGTTTCATTAAGTAGATATACCCATATCTGCTCAAATCATCTGTGAAGGTCAGAAAATAACGATACTTGCCGTGAGCCTTAACACTCATCGGACCGCATACATCAGTATGTATTATTTCCAATAAGTCAGTTGCTCGCTCCATTGTTTCGGAGGACGGAGTCTTAGTCATCTTGCCCATGAGGCATGGTTCGCAAGCATCAACTGATTCATAATCAAGTGATTCCAAAAGCCCATCAGCATGGATTTTCTTCATGCGCTTTACACCAATATGACCTAAACGGCAGTGCCACAAATAAGTTGCACTATCATTATTAACTTTGCATCTTTTGGTTTCAAGATTATGAATATGTGTATCACTACGATCGAGATCCAACGAACCATTTTCATTGGGTGTGTAACCATATAAGGTTTTATTCATGTAAACAGAACAACAATTTATTCTCTTACTTAAATGAATAACCTGTATTGCAATAAACATGATCCAATCATATTCATGCTCAACGCAAACACTAAATAACATTTATTTTAGGTATAACACTAATCCCGAAAGTATAGGGAGTGTGCGATGATGATCATATCAATCTTGGAACCATTTCCAATACACATCGTCACTTCACCCTTAACTAGTCTCTGTTCATTCTGCAACTCCCGTTTCGAGTTACTATTCTTAGCAACTGAACCAGTATCAAATACCGAGGGGTTGCTATAAACACTAGTAAAGTACACATCAATAACCTGTATATCAAATATACCCTTGTTCACTTTGCCATCTTTCTTATCCACTAGACATTCAGGGCATTTCCGCTTCCAATGACCAGTCCCTTTGCAGTAGAAGCACTTAGTCTCAGGCTTAGGTCCAGACTTGGGCTTCTTCACTTGAGCAACAACTTTCTTGCCGTTCTTCTTGAAGTTCCCTTTCTTTCCCTTGGCTCTTTTCTTGAAACTAGTGGTCTTGTTAATCATCAACACTTGATGCTCTTTCTTGATTTCTACCTTCATCGATTTCATCATCATGAAAAGCTCGGGAATCATTTACGTCATCCCTTGCATACTATAGTTCATCACGAAGTTCTACTAACTTGGTGATGGTGACTAGAGAATTCTGTCAATTACTATTTTATCTGGAAGATTAACTCCCACTTGATTCAAGCGATTGTAGTACCCAGATAATCTGAGCACATGCTCACTGCTTGAGCTATTCTCCTCCATCTTTTAGCTATAGAACTTGTTGGAGACTTCATATCTCTCAACTCGGGTATTTGCTTGAAATATTAACTTCAACTCCTGGAACATCTTATATGATCCATGACGTTCAAAACGTCTTTGAAGTCCCGATTCTAAGCTGTTAAGCATGGTGCACTAAACTATCAAGTAGTCATCATATTGAGCTAGCCAAACGTTCATAACGTCTGCATTTGCTCCTGCAATAGGTCAGTCACCTAGCGGTGCATCAAGGACATAATTCTTCCGTGCAGCAATGAGGATAAACCTCAGATCACGGATCCAATCCGCATCATTGCTACCAACATTTTTCAACTTAGTTTTCTCTAGGAACATATGAAAATTAAACGGGGAGCAACATCGCGAGCTATTGATCTACAACATAGATATGCTAATACTACCAGGACTAAGTTCATGATAAATTAAAGTTCAATTAATCATATTACTTAAGAACTCCCACTTAGATAGACATCCCTCTAATCATCTAAGTGATCACGCGATCCAAATCAACTAAACCATAACCGATCATCACGTGAAATGGAGTAGCTTTCAATGGTGAACATCATTATGTTGATCATATCTACTATATGATTCATGCTCGACCTTTCGGTCTCAGTGTTCCGAGGCCATATCTGCATATGCTAGGCTCGTCAAGTTTAACCTGAGTATTCTGTGTGTGCAAAACTGGCTTGCACCCGTTGTAGATGGACGTAGAGCTTATCACACCCGATCACGTGGTGTCTGGGCACGACGAACTTTGGCAACGGTGCATACTCAGGGAGAACACTTTTATCTTGAAATTTAGTGAGAGATCATCTTATAATGCTATCGTCAATTAAAGCAAGATAAGATGCATAAAAGATAAACATCACATGCAATCAAAATATGTGACATGATATGGCCATCATCATCTTGTGCCTTTGATCTCCATCTCCAAAACATCGTCATGATTTCCATCGTCACCGGCATGACACCATGATCTCCATCATCTTGATCTATATCAATGTGTCATCACATGGTCGTCTCGCCAACTATTGCTCTTGCAACTATTGCTATCGCATAGCGATAATTGTAAAGCAATTATTTGGCGCTTGCATCTTATGCAATAAAGAGACAACCATAAGGCTTCTGCCAGTTGCCGACAACTTCAACAAAACATGATCATCTTATACAAAAACTTATATCTCATCACGTCTTGACCATATCACATCACAACATGCCCTGCAAAAACAAGTTAGACGTCCTCTACTTTGTTGTTGCAAGTTTTACGTGGCTGCTACGAGCTTAGCAAGAACCGTTCTTACCTACGCATCAAAACCACAACGATAGTTTGTCAAGATGGTGTTGTTTTAACCTTCGCAAGGACCGGGTGTAGCCACACTCGGTTCAACTAAAGTTGGAGAAACTGACACCCGCTAGTCACCTGTGTGCATAGCACGGCGGTAAAACTAGTCTCGCGTAAGCGTACGCATAATGTCGGTCCGGGCTGCTTCATCCAACAATACCGCTGAACCAAAGTGTGACATGCTCGTAAGCAGTATGACTTATATCGCCCACAACTCACTTGTGTTCTACTCATGCATATTACATCAACGCATAAAACCTGGCTCGGATGCCACTGTTGGGGAATGTAGTAATTTCAAAAAAATTTCTACGCACATGCAAGATCATGGTGATGTATAGCAACGAGAGGGGAGAGTGTTGTCCACGTACCCTCATAGACCGAAAGCGGAAGCGTTAGCACAACGCGGTTGATGTAGTCGTACGTCTTCACGATCCGACCGATCAAGTACCGAACACACGGCACCTCCGAGTTCTGCACACGTTCAACTCGATGACGTCCCTCGAACTCCGATCCAGCCGAGTGTTGAGGGAGTGTTTTGTCAGCACGACGGCGTGGTGACGATGATGATGTGAAAGTGCTAGTGATCGACTAGAGGGGGGGTGAATAGGCGATTTTTATGAAAGTCTTCAAAACATGGAAGTTTCGAAGACAAACGATAGAAATAAACCTATTACCATGCAGCGGAAGGTAGACTACGCTAGGCAAACCATAGTCAAGTATTCAATGAAGTAAAAGCGCAATGATTAATAGCAGCTAGGCAGTAAGGATCAGGTAGGAAGATATTGTAAAGCCAATCAGAACAAGTAATTACTTAGTGAAGCCAAATGGTGATGCAATCGTACAATGACTTCACACGGACCAACAATAAGTAAAGGGAAGGGAAGGATGAAACCAGTGACTCGTTGAAGACAATGATTTGTTGGACCAGTTCCAGTTGCTGTGGCAACTGTACGTCTGGTTAGGGAGGCTGAGATTCAACTCAGAAGACCTCGTCTTCACCTTATTCCCCTTGAGCTAAGGACACCCAGTCCTCGCCCAATCACTCTGGTAAGTCTTCAAGGTAGACTTCCAAACCTTTACAGACTTCGTTCACCGGCGATCCACAATGACTCTTGGATGCTCAGAGCGCGACGCCTAACCGGCTGGAGGATTCACAGTCCTCAAGTGTAATAAGTCTTCAGATCACACAGACAAGAAGACTTAAGTGATGCTTAACACTCTTTGGCTATGGGTGGTTAGGGCTTTATCCTCTCAAGGAATTCTCTCTCAAAGGCTTCGAGGTGGGTTGCTCTCAAACAACAAAAGCCGTACTTTAACTCTGAGCAGCCAACCGTTTATGGTTGTAGGGGTTGGGCTATTTATAGCCACTAGGCAACCCGACCTGATTTGTCCGAAATGACCCTGGGTCACTAAGGAACTAACACGTGTTCCAATGGCCAGATTTCAAACACACACGGCAACTTTACTTGGGCTACAAGCAAAGCTGACTTGTCCAACTCTGAATAAGATTCGCTCTCATAGTCTTCACTCGAAGACATAGGATTTTGCTTAAGCATCACTTCAGTCATTTTGACTGGTTTTCTTGGACCCCACTTAATAGTACGGTGGTTCCTATGAATCAACAAAGAAGAAAAAGAACTACGAAAGATCTAAGTCTTCACGCTCCATAGTCTTCATGCGATGTCTTCTCTTGTCATAGTCTTCAATGTGAATGTCTTCACATACCACCTTTGACTTCAGTGTCTTCATACATTTTTAGGGGTCATCTCTGGTAGGAAAACCGTATCAATGAGGGACTTCTACCTGTGTTATCCTGCAATTCTCACAAACACATTAGTCCCTCAACTAGGTTTGTCGTCAAAACTCCAAAACCAACTAGGGGTGGCACTAGATGCACTTACAATCTCCCCCTTTTTGGTGATTGATGACAAACTAGTTGAAGTTTTCAACGGGGAATATAATATGTGAAATTGTAAAGGATAAGGAATTGTCTTCATAAGTTGCAAGGGCTCCCCCTGAAGATGTGCATATAAGCAATTTGCTTTTGGAATGCAAATGCACATGGTAGGTTGTACTTGTGGAGATCCTCTTCAACTTATGATGACAATTCATCATGCATGAAAGGTATGTGAAGATAATGAACATGCATAATGAAAGATGGACGTCTGCAAATGATCTAAGTGCGGAATTTATCGTCGCACATGCGGAGTTTATCATCGCATCACAAAATAACAAATAAGTAGCAGACGACCATCGAGTTTAAGTGTTACAACTCAAAGAACCAAATGTATCAAAACGAGAGTTGTAAACACTAGGCAAAACATAAAGTGACCGCCCATATGGACCCGCTTGAAGACTATCAAACTCATAAGCTTCTCCCCCTTTTGTCAGTGAGGACCAAAAAGGTTTGAAGACAGAGAGCATCTACTCGTTCCCACGAAGAGTAAGTGAGGCAGTAGGGTCGTCGGTGGTGTCCGGCGGTGCAGAAGAACTTGGGGCAGTGTCGAGGCATGCAGAAGTAGGGGGCGGTGAAGTGGCATCATCTTCGTCCTCGATCACTCTGGCATTCACAGTTGCCGCAGAGGAAGAAAACTCAGAGTCTTCAAGAGATGGGGTTCGTCGCAGCACAGCCCTTCTGGGAGGTGTGGAGTCAAACTTGAAACGTTCAGAGAAGCCATCCTCTTGAAGATCATCCTCAGGACACATAAGCGTCAGCCCTTTCCATGTACGCCGACAAGTTTCATGGGCAACAAAGGCATTCTTGGTGGCAAGATTGCGAATGCGGTTGACATCCACCAAGAGGCTTTGCATTTGGCGCTTCAGCCAGTCATGATGCCTATCCTATTTCTGATGAAGAGCAACCAGAAGCGCTCGGTCATTGAGAACACGAGATCGCTTCTTGGGTCGTTGGGCAATAGTGCTTGCAGTGGCTTCAGTAAGAGCATGATGAGGTGCACGTGTAGTACCAGCTAGAGGATAAACACGAGTGACTGCTTCAACTGCTTCAATGTTCTGAGTGAAACTTTGATGCTCCGCATTCTGAAGACTGAGAGGTTCCTTGGCAGGCTTAGGATAAATGGCTTCAACGGACATATCCACATCAGGCAGAAAGATCCGATGATTGCGAGCAGATGGCTGATATGAGATAGCTGAGTGGAGTTTAATCAAACGCATTATCCATGGAGCGTAGAACTTTAAGCCAAAAAGATCAGAGCCTGATGCAACAAGTTGGCGGATGAAGAAGTCTTGTGCATTGAAGCATTTGCCATGAAGAATATAGAAGACCAAAGTCTTCATTGCACCTTCCAGCTTTGCATGTGGAGAATGTCCTTTGATGGGCCAGAGAGTTCGCCTTATAATGTGATAGATAGTCCTTGGCAGATACTCAAGGTCTTCAACAAAGAACTCCTTAGGATATGCAGCATCTTGTGGCAAAGGCTTCATCATACTGAGCATCTGACTCATGTTCGGTTCAGGCCTCTGAAAGATGCTTTCCATAGCTTCACTATGAAGTTGACATCCAGGTTCATAGAGATCTCCAGGAGTGGGCAGACCAGTGAGCTCAATGATATCAAAGGCTTTGACTTCGTGATGAACATTTCCTGTCATCCACTCCAGGACCCAAGTCTTCGGATCTCTGTTGTAACCACGTATGTGAAGTGTGGCATAAAATTGGAGCAGCAACTCTTCATTCCAGTGCTCTTGGTCGGTGATGAAGGGCAACAAGCCAACCTCTTTGAAGCAATCCATAGCTTCTTCCAGACAGGGCAGACCAGCTATTGCTTCGGTGTCAAGACGCATATGTGGGAAGATGCGACCTTGATTGTACAGAATGCAGGAGTAATAGCTTCGCTGCGGATAGCTCCAGAACCGATCAGAAGATATTCGTTCCCTTGAGTAGGGGTTCTTGGAGCTATTGAAGAAGGTGTTGCCTGCTTTGAAGCCGTTGACATTGAAGGATCTAGGTGCTGTTGCAGGACCTGGAAACCTGGGCAACCTTGGCATTGGCTTCTGTACCTGAGGCCTATGCTCAATATGATAGTCAAACTGAGGACCAGCAGCAGGCGCAGGAACAGAAGCAGTAGTATCATTGGCTTCGCTGACTTCTAGTTCTTGGGTTGGTCCAGGCTCCACATTTGTTTCAGCCATGACAACGTCAGTGGCTTCATTGGTGTTGGTGATGGCAGCCTCAAGATTTTCTACCTCCACTTGATGAGCTGGAGGGTCGGGCACAAACACGTTCTCCTCGAGAACAACTTCTTCAGTAGTTGGGGGAGTAGGAACACGTTCTTCTTCTTGGGTGTCATCGGCTGATGCAGCCGGAATGTCTTCAACAGTTTTAGCTTCAGACTCGAAGACTTGAGACCTTGGTCCTTTGCGAAGCCTGCGTAACGCAGGCGACACCTTTGGAGATGGAGTTGGCTGGGCCTCAAAGTCATCTTCTTCTTCTTGCCGGGCTGGTGTGACTTGTTGTTGTTGTGGGTGATCAACCCATGTTGCATCCTGAGCAATTGGCGTCAGAGGACGACCAATGCTGATGAGTTCGCCGTGCGTAAGCACAGGCGATGATACCTGTTGGTGCTCGATCTGAGGAAGAACTATATCATCTTCAACATGGTCATGATGACCAACATCTTCAGCAGCGGTGGGATCAACTGCTGGTATGTCTTCAGCTTCTTGAGCCTCTGTGAAAGCAGGCTCATGGACAGTCAGTTGGCGCTCTTGATGTTCAGTGGCAGGACGAATCATGGAGATAGGTTCAACAATTAAGGGCTCTTTGGGAGCAGCCCGTTCCCTCTTGGTCTTGCGCTTCTTTTTGGAGGGAGCAGCAGCAGAGGTTTCAGGATGTTTCCTCTTTCTGGCTTCAGCCTCAGCTGTCCTCGTCTTCTTCAGGTCTGAAGCGGTAGACCTGGCCTTTGGCTTCGAGCCAGTCATGCTGGTTGGGAAGACAATGGGATGTGCTTCCTGCCTTGGTGCGTCGGGTTCGGCCATAGCGGGCTTCTTCTTCTTCTACTTTGCAGCCATCCTGGGGTCAATGCCAGGACGCCCAAGAGCCTTGCGCTTCTCAGCCTCATTGTAGGCTTGCACACACTTGTCAGCCAGGCTCTTCATGTGCTCACGAGAACCTTGAGCTTCTTCATGCTTCTTGAGAAAGGCTTCTTTGAGCTCGTGCAGCATGATCTTGAAATTCTTGACCTCTTGCACAAAGCTTGGCCATATGCTTCTTGAACTGAGCTTTCTCAAAGTTAATCTTCTGCTTCAGTTCAACGATGCGCTGGGCTATAGCTAACTCTGAAGCAATGGCGCCATGGAAAGCGACACTGAGGCCAATGGGAAGTTGCAGATCTTCAAAGCTAAGGTTAGGCGTGTCAAACCACTCATCGATGAAGTTGTGGATGATTGCCACGTCAAAGAGAGGCAAAATGTTGAAGATTTCTGCTTCTTCTTTGCTCTTGATCAGTTGCTCAAGAGCATCATCTGCAAGATCTTCATCACTGGATAGATCAATGGTATCGTTGCGCAGAATAGCAGCAGCAGTCAGTTCTTGGCTGGTATGTGGCAGAGGCACCTTGACTCTCGGGGGCTTGGAGATGCGTGACAGATCTTCAGACTGCACACTATCTTCAGGAGGTGCGGTAGCCAGTGGCTTCGCCCATGAGATTTTTGGTGTTGAGGCAGGCTTTGAAGCTTTAGGCAGCTTTGACTTCTGCGGCTTTGGAGTAGGAGCTGGGGGTTCATTAGTGTCAGCATCATCATCAGAATGATCTACTTTGGCACCTTGAACAACAATGTGAGTGATGAGGCCATCCAGGTTGTAGAACGGACCGACGACATTGGGTTCGGCATCGCGGGTGCCATCTGCACGGGGAGCAGAGGGACCAGGGTTGAAGTCTAGTCCCAATGACTTCTTGTTCTGCTTCGCCGAATTCTGGGCAAACTGGAAGTTGCGCTTGAACAGATTGTCATCACGACACTAGAGCAGTGACGATGGGTCAGCATCCGCAGGCTGTGGTCCACGGACCATGCAGGGATAGAAGCCTTGTTCAATGGCTTCATCTCTGGACCTGGGTTGAAGATTTTTGTATAGGATGTCTCCCCATGGTCGCTTGATGGCATTCTTTTCAGCATATTCCTTTGTCACAAATCTGTACTTGAACCACTGTTCTGCCCAATATCGTCGAATCCATTGGACTCGTGTCTTGCGCTGATTGTAATCCTCTTCTGGATCTGTCTTGTACAGTTCTGAGAGGTCATCGGGCAGATCTCTTGATGTCTCACCTCGATGCTTTCTGCCACCCTTCCTTGCTGATTTCTCTGCAGCCATGAACTTTAAACTGAATGGCTTCAATACGTTCAAAGGCTTCAAGGGCTTTCGCTTGCTGGACAAACAGGAACTGGCTTCGGGAGAATTTATGTGATGCTGTAAGAATTCTGCAAATGAATGCAGACTATGAGAACCAAGGGATTCTCCCATGGACATGTACCTGTGACAGCATTAAGGTGCGAGGGAAGGGGAAGAGGTCATATGCATTCTCAGAAGATTTTGAAGATAAATCAGTTTAGAAGACATTGACCTCATTGTGCGAAGACATTCACTCATAGATAAGGAGTTGGTTCCAGATTTGTACGAATCCACAGATCAGTACAAGTGAGGAATCTAACTACTTTGTGAAGCATAAGTGAACATACTAGGCATAATATGAGATGCAGTATGAAGTGGATCCAACTTGTGTGAACAGAAACTGCTTGTGGTAGAAAGTGACGAATCTATAGGATCAAAGAGACCGTAAAAAGGAAGTTTTATTTACCACACAAGAAACTGCTAGACGGAGTGGAAGAGGAGGCCGAGCAGTTCCATCGTCCGTGCCCTAACTTGGCGACGGAGGACACCTACAGCGACGGCGGAGAAGACGATGTCCGCGGCCGGCATGAAGACGACGTTGGAGAGGTCGCGGCAGCTAAGCGCTTCATCGCCGGCGTCGTCGAGGGCTAGCGGTGGCGCTAGGGTTCGTGCGAGAGTGGAAGAAGGATAATGACTGTGGTGAGGCGTGTATTTATAGGGACAGGGACGGCACATCGTTATTACACAGGTGCCCCTGGCGATTCACATCTGAAGAACACATGGCCATCATGCAACCTATCGGAGGTTGTTCCACGTTCCCACGCACGCCTGGATTGTCGGGTGGTCGTTCCCACTTCTTCGGGTTTCAGGTGAAGGAATTGGCATTGAAAACAGACTTAATGTTTGTCTTTGTATCTTCTGCTGACAAGGACGCAGAGAAGACATTCGACAGTTTCAATAGAATGCATATGATTTGGAGAGATAGAGTTTGAGATAGAAAGCATAGAGAGGTTAGGGTCCGATCACATTCACTTAGTTCAAAAGATTCAACAAGAAGACATAGCTATAAGTGAATGCTGTAGAGGACAAAACACTATGTATATACATATATATGTGAAAAAGACAATTAAATAAACATAGTGAAGATAATCATGAGGACAAGTTGAGAATGAAGACAAACAAAATGTGAAGACATAGCAAATGTAACGCCATGGGTAAAACACTTCAAACAAAAGAATTTGGTGGTGGTGTTACCCACCGTATAGGAAGTATTAGACCCAGACACGGCGCACAATTAACGTGGCGCTCCGAAGTCAAATTCCACATTAATGTATTCACACTTAGAATGTATGTCTTCATTGATTGAAGATATACTTTACTTTGTGTGTTGCACATCTAAGTCATCAATATGCATAAGTGTTAGGATGTGTGCCTGATCACAGGACATTTGAGGATTCCAAGATATTTAGCTCACACCGTAACTTGCAAAATCTCTTCTCATCCAAGGGCTTGGTGAAGATATCTGCCAATTACTCTTCAGTGTTGACGTGTATGATATCAATATCTTCCTTCACAACATGATCTCTGAGAAAGTGATGACGAATTTCAATATGCTTTGTCTTCGAGTGCTGAACTGGGTTGTTGGCAATCTTGATGGCGCTTTCGTTGTCGCAGTAGAGTGGCACTTGCTTCAGATGAATGCCATAGTCTTTGAGGGTTTGCTTCATCCACAGAAGCTGAGCGCAGCAAGATCCAGCAGCAATGTATTCAGATTCAGCAGTGGAGAGAGATACACAGTTCTGCTTCTTTGAAGACCAACATACAAGTGATCGTCCCAAAAAATGACATGTGCCTGATGTAGACTTGTGATCCACCTTGTGACCAGCATAATCAGCATCCGAGAAACCAACCAGATCAAACTCTGAGCCCTTTGGATACCATAATCCTAGAGTTGGGGTGTAAGCCAAATATTGAAGAATTCGCTTCATAGCTAAGTGATGCGATTCCTTTGGTGCCGCTTGGAATCGAGCACACATGCAAACACTAAGCATAATATCTGGCCTAGATGCACATAGATAAAGTAAGGAACCAATCATGGAGCGGTATACCTTTTGATCGAACTCTTTACCATTGTCGTCGGGACCCAGATGATGTTTGGCTGGCATTGGCGTCGTGAAACCTTTGCAGTCTTGCATACCAAACTTCTTCAGGCAATCTTTGAGATACTTCTCTTGAGATATAAAGATGCCGTTGTGTTGCTGACGTATTTGAAGACCAAGAAAGAACTTCAGCTCACCCATCATGGACATCTGATATTGCTCTTGCATCATATATCCAAACTCTTCACTGTATTTCTGATTGGTGCAGCCGAAGATAATGTCATCCACATATATTTGGCACACAAACAGTTCACCATCATATGTCTTCGTGAAGAGAGTGGGGTCGAGGGAACCAGATTTGAAGCCTTTGCTCTTCAGGAAATCTTTGAGTGTGTCATACCAAGCCCGAGGGGCTTGTTTGAGGCCATACAGTGCCTTGTTGAGCTTGTATACCATGTCAGGATGTTTTGGATCTTCAAAGCCAGGTGGTTGTGCGACATACACTTCTTCTTCAATCTTGCCATTGAGAAAAGCGCTCTTCACATCCATTTGATACAGAAGTATGTTATGATGATTTGCATAGGCCAGCAGTATGCGTATGGCTTCAAGTCTAGCCACAGGAGCAAATGTTTCATCAAAGTCAATCCCTTCAACTTGAGTGTATCCTTGAGCAATGATACGAGCTTTGTTTCTAACAACTTGACCATGCTCATCTTGCTTGTTGCGATATATCCATTTTGTGCCTATTATATTGTGCTTCCGAGGATCAGGACGCTTAACCAGTTCCCATACATTATTCAGCTCAAACTTTTGAAGCTCTTCTTGCATAGCTTGAATCCATTCAGGTTCCATGAAGGCTTCTTCAACTTTCTTGGGTTCTGTTATTGAGACGAATGCGAAGTGCCCACAGAAATTTGCTAGCTGTGTTGCCCTTGAACGAGTGAGTGGACTTGGTGCATTGATGCTATCAATTATTCTCTCAATCCGCACTTCATTTGCAACACGAGGATGTACAAGACGAAGATTTTGCTCTTGCTGATCATTATCATTGTTAGAGGGATTGTCTTCAGGCTGAGCATTGTCTTCAGGTTGATCAGGTGCGGAGATGATGAGTTCTTCTTCGGGTTGAGAATCAGAAGGTATGATTTCTCCAGTTCCCGTAAGTTTAATTGATTCACTGGATGGAACTTCATCTAGCACATTTGGCAGTTGTTCTCTTTGTGAGCCGTTAGTTTCATCGAACCGCACATCCACTGTTTCAACCACTTTGTAATGGAAGAGATTGAAGACTCTGTAGGAGTGCGAATCCTTTCCATACCCAAGCATAAAACCCTCATGTGCTTTTGGTGCAAATTTTGAAGTGTGATGTGGATCCTTGATCCAGCACTTGGTGCCAAATACTCTGAAGTAGCTGACATTTGGCTTCTTGCCAGTAAGGAGCTCATAGGATGTCTTGTTCAGAAGCTTGTGAAGATAAACATGGTTGATGATGTGGCATGCAGTGTCAATGGCTTCAGGCCAGAATTTTCTTGGAGTCTTGTATTCATCAAGCATCGTCCGAGCCATCTCAATAAGTGTTCTGTTCTTGCGTTCGACGATGCCATTCTGCTGTGGCGTGTATGGAGCTGAGAATTCATGTGTGATGCCCAAAGTATCAAGATATGTATCAAGGCCAGTGTTCTCGAATTCAGTGCCATTGTCACTTCTGATGTGCTTTATCTTGGCGCCATAGTTGTTCATTGCTCGATTGGCGAAACGTTTGAAGACATCCTGCACTTCAGTCTTGTAAAGGATTATATGCACCCAAGTATATCTTGAATAATCATCAACAATGACAAAGCCATAGAGACAAGCAGTAGTAGTAAGAGTTGAGTAATGAGTGGGACCAAAAAGATCCATGTGTAGCAGTTCAAAGGGTTGAGTCGTTGTCATGATTGTCTTCGAGGGATGCTTGGCCCTCGTCATCTTTCCTGCTTCACAGGCACCGCATAAGTGATCCTTCTTGAACTTGACGCCCTCGATGCCTATGACATGCTTTTTCCTTGCAAGGGTGTGGAGGTTCCTCATGCCAGCATGCCCTAGCCTTCGATGCAAGAGCCAGCATTCAGAAGCTTTTGCTAGAAGACATACTGCAAGTTGTGGTCCTGCTGAGAAATCTACCATATACAAATCATCTTTTCGATACCCTTCAAACACTAGAGACTTGTCAGATTCCATTAGTACAAGGCAACGATATTTTCCGAACATCACAATCATGTTTAAATCGCAAAGCATTGAGACAGACATTAAGTTAAAACCAAGGGATTCAACAAGCATGACTTTATCCATGTGTTGATCCTTTGAGATTGCAACTCTACCTAGACCCAATACCTTGCTTTTACTAGTGTCAGCAAATGTGATGTGACTTTTGTCTGATGGACGTAAAGTTGAGTCCATGAGAAGGCTTCGCTTGCCAGTCATGTGATTTG
Source organism: Triticum urartu (assembly GCF_003073215.2). Taxonomy (NCBI): domain Eukaryota; kingdom Viridiplantae; phylum Streptophyta; class Magnoliopsida; order Poales; family Poaceae; genus Triticum; species Triticum urartu. Next base: position 273,960,769 of record NC_053024.1, on the reverse strand, counting down.
TACACCCACCATCAATAATCCATTCTGAAGCAGCTGGTGTCATACCCTACAATGCAGTTAGGGGGATAGGCTTCACGAAGAGAATTGTGAAGCAAAAACATTTGACAAATCAGTGGATTATTAAAGCTTAGGTCGAGATTAGGACTGATGGGGCAAGTTGCAAGCGATTTAGACACAAAGTACATAGTAAGACCATTTGGGCATTTGATCTTGCGCCCTACAAGATGTTTAAGGTCCCCAGCAATAGTGTCAGACGATTTTGGTTTTCGGTTGGAGACCTTTCCCTGCAAAAGAGAGTTAAGCTTTCTTAGCCACCCACATCTTCAGGGGTGGCTTCGAAGCAATGAGTCTAAGTGCAGCATCTGAGAACTTTGGCTTTGGAGCCCTAACAAAAAGTCTTGTAGGTGGACAGTAGTACTCATAAGAATAAGCAGAATAGTTCTTGGTCTTATGAACATGGCGGTTTGAAGGACCGCGCTCATATTCATAGGCCTGAGTGTGGCTTCCCTGCAAAACATTTGCGTTAGTTTGACTCCGGTGAGTCCTCTGTCTGTATGAAGCCTTTGGACCGTATGAAGCCTGTGGTCTGGGGTTTGTCTTCTTCACATGTGGCGTCATGATGACATTCACAGGAAGGTTCTCCAAACACTTTTTCGGCACCCAGATCTTCTTCATAGGCGGTCCATTCCTGCAGTTAGTACCAATGTACCTGGAAAACACTTCACCATTCTGATTCTTAAACAGTTTATAGTTTGCATCAAAGGATTCATCAATAACAATGGGGTTAGCACAAGTGAAGCCAGATAGAGTGGATGGATCTGCTGAAGGTTCCTTTGCAGCAACCCATGTGGTTTGGGGTACTACTCAGGTTTCCAGTAAGAGCCATCAGCATTCATTTTCCTTACGAACCCAACACCCTCTTTCTTAGGGTTTCGGTTCAGGATCTGCCTTTTGAGGACATCACAAAGTGTCTGATGCCCTTTGAGACTTTTGTACATCCATGTTTCAAGCAGTGTCTTCAACCTAGCATTCTCATCAGCAATAGCAGTGGTGTCCTCAGCAGAGGGGTTAGTTTCCACATCAACAGTTGAAGATATTGCAACAGTAGAAGCAGTAGAGCATTCAACAACAGAAGTAGCGTTATCACGCTCAATGCATTTAAGACATGGTGGTTCAAATCCTTCCTGAGCTGAACTGATCTGTTCGGCGCGAAGTGACTCGTTTTCCTTTTGAAGATCTTCATGAGCCGCTCTCAATTTCTCAAGATCTTGCTTCCTTTGAAGATAATTATAGGAAAGCCTTTCATGAGCTGTTGAGAGCGTTTCATGAAGACTTTCAAGTTCCTCATACTTATCGTGAAGATTTTTTATGTCTTCAATTAAGGACTGAGATCGAGTCATTTCAGCGTCTAACAGATCATCGCTTTTGTCTAATAGTTTTTGAATGTGTTCCATGGTTTTCTGTTGTTCAGTTGCAATTTTAGCAAGTGTTTTGTAGCTGGGTTTGGAACCACAATCAGAGTCATCGTCACTAGATGTTTGATAGTGAGTAGTGCATGTGTTTACCTTGGCACCACGTGCCATGAAGCAGTAGGAAGGAGCGGAGTAGTCCTTGTCATTTGCATTGGTGTCGGTGATGAAGTCATTGTCTTCAATGTTGAAGATGGACTTGGCAACGTATGCTGTAGCCAGACTTGCAATGCCAGAATCGGACTCCTCCGCAGACTCCACCTCCGCCTCCTCAGAAGCGGACTCATCCTCAGAGTCCATTTCCTTGCCAACAAACGCACGTGCCTTGCCAGATGAGCTCTTCTTGTGTGATGAAGACTTGGAAGAAGATTTTGAGTATTTCTTCTTCTTCTTGTCGTCAGAGTCATACTCCTTGCTCTTCTTCTTCTTCTTCTTGTTCTCATTGTCCCACTGTGGACACTCAGAGATGTAGTGACCAGGTTTCTTACACTTGTGACATGTTCTCTTCTTGTAGTCATGAGCAGAAGCTTCATCATTCCTTGAGCTTGATCGTGAAGAGTTTCTGAAGCCTTTATTCTTGGTGAATTTTGGAACTTCTTCACAAGCATATCAAGCTCCCTTCCAATGTCTTCAGGATCATCAGAACTGCTGTCAGACTCTTCTTCAGATGAGGAGACAGCCTTTGCCTTCAAGGCATGAGTTCACCCATAGTTGGGACCGTAGATGTCTCTTTTCTCAGAAAGCTAAAACTCGTGTGTGTTGAGTCTTTCAAGTATGTCAGACGGATCGAGTGTCTTGAAATCAGGACGTTCTTGAATCATCAGGGCTAGGGTGTCAAACGAACTGTCAAGTGATCTCAGGAGTGTCTTGACGACTTCATGCTTGGTGATCTCAGTAGTGCCGAGGGCTTGAAGCTCATTTGTGATGTCAGTGAGTCGATCAAACGTGAGCTGAACATTCTCATTGTCATTTCTCTTGAAGCGGTTGAAGAGGTTGCGAAGGACACTGATTCTTTGATCTCTCTGGGTTGAGACGCCTTCATTGACCTTGGAGAGCCAGTCCCAGACTAGCTTAGATGTTTCCAAAGCACTCACGCGGCCATACTGTCCTTTGGTTAGATGACCACAGATGATATTCTTGGCAGTAGAGTCCAGTTGAACGAACTTCTTGACATCAGCAGCAGTGACACCTTCTCTAGCCTTGGGAACGCCGTTCTTGACGACATACCATAGGTTGACATCAATGGCTTCAAGATGCATGCGCATCTTATTCTTCTAGTAGGGATATTCAGTTCCATCGAAGACGGGGCACGTAGCGGAGACTTTGATTATCCCTGCAGTCGACATAGCTAAAACTCCAGGTGGTTAAATCGAATCACACAGAACAAGGGAGTACCTTGCTCTGATACCAATTGAAAGTGCTAGTGATCGACTAGAGGGGGGTGAATAGGCGATTTTTATGAAAGTCTTCAAAACATGGAAGTTTTGAAGACAAACGATAGAAATAAACTTATTACCATGCAGCGGAAGGTAGACTACGCTAGGCAAACCATAGTCAAGTATTCAATGAAGTAAAAGCGCAATGACTAATAGTAGCTAGGCAGTAAGGATCAGGTAGGAAGATATTGTAAAGCCAATCAGAACAACTAATCACGTAGTGAAGCCAAATGGTGATGCAATCGTACAATGACTTCACACGGACCAACAGTAAGTAAAGGGAAGGGAAGGATGAAACCAGTGACTCGTTGAAGACAATGATTTGTTGGACCAGTTCCAGTTGCTGTGACAACTGTACGTCTGGTTAGGGAGGCTGAGATTCAACCCAGAAGACCTCATCTTCACCTTATTCCCCTTGAGCTAAGGACACCCAGTCCTCGCCCAATCACTCTGGTAAGTCTTCAAGGTAGACTTCCAAACCTTCACAGACTTCGTTCACCAGCGATTCACAATGACTCTTGGATGCGCAGAACGCGACGCCTAACCGGCTGGAGGATTCACAGTCCTCAAGTGTAATAAGTCTTCAGATCACACAGACAAGAAGACTTAAGTGATGCCTAACACTCTTTGGCTCTGGGTGGTTAGGGCTTTATCTTCTCAAGGAATTCTCTCTCAAAGGCTTCAAGGTGGGTTGCTCTCAAACGACAAAAGCCGTACTTTAACTCTGAGCAGCCAACCGTTTATGGTTGTAGGGGGTGGGCTATTTATAGCCACTAGGCAACCCGACCTGATTTGTCCGAAATGACCCTGGGTCACTAAGGAACTGACACGTATTCCAACGGTCAGATTTCAAACACACACGACAACTTTACTTGGGCTACAAGGAAAGCTGACTTGTCCAACTCTGAACAAGATTCGCTCTCATAGTCTTCACTCGAAGACATAGGATTTTGGTTAAGCATCACTTCAGTCATTCTGACTGGTTTTCTTGGACCCCACTTAACAGTACAGTGGTTCCTATGACTCAACAAAGAAGAAAAAGAACTACGAAAGATCTAAGTCTTCGCGCTCCATAGTCTTCATGCGATGTCTTCTCTTGTCATAGTCTTCAATGTGAATGTCTTCACATACCACCTTTGACTTCAGTGTCTTCATACATTTTTAGGGGTCATCTCTGGTAGGAAAACCGAATCAATGAGGGACTTCTACCTGTGTTATCCTGCAATTCTCACAAACACATTAGTCCCTCAACTAGGTTTGTCGCCAATACTCCAAAACCAACTAGGGGTGGCACTAGATGCACTTACATGATGTTCTACCGACGCAGGGCTTCGCCTAAGCACCGCTACGATATGATCGAGGTGGATTATGGTGGAGGGGGGCACCGCACACGGCTAAGAGATCAAGAGATCAATTGTTGTGTCTTTGGGGTGTCCCCTGCCCCCGTATATAAAGGAGTGGAGGAGGGGGGCGGCCAGCCCTCTCTATGGCGCGCCCTAGGGGAGTCCTACTCTCACCGGGAGTAGGATTCCCCCTTTCCTAGTAGAACCAGGAGCCCTTCCAAGTAGTAGGAGTAGGAGGGAAGGAAAGGGAAGGGAAAAGGAGAAGGAAGGAAGGGGGCGCCCCTCCCTAGTCCAATATATAGATCTTTACGTCTCGATCATTTCGAGACTCCTCGTCATGTCCCCGATCTCATCCGGGACTCCAAACTCCTTCGGTACATCAAAACACATAAACTCATAATATAACCGTCATCAAAATTTAAGCGTGCGGACCCTACGGGTTCGAGAACTATGTAGACATGACCGAGACACGTCTCCGGTCAATAACCAATAGCGGAACCTGGATGCTCATATTGGCTCCTACATATTCTACGAAGATCTTTATCGGTCAAACCGCATAACAACATACCTTGTTCCCTTTGTCATCGGTATGTTACTTGCCCGAGATTCGATCGTCGGTATCTCAATACCTAGTTCAATCTCGTTACCGACAAGTCTCTTTACTCGTTCTGTAACACATCATCCCGCAACTAACTCATTAGTTGCAATGCTTGCAAGGCTTATAGTGATGTGCATTACCGAGTGGGCCCAGAGATACCTCTCCGACAATCGGAGTGACAAATCCTAATCTCGAAATATGCCAACCCAACAAGTACCTTCGGAGACACCTGTAGAGCACCTTTATAATCACCCAGTTACGTTGTGACGTTTGGTAGCACACAAAGTGTTCCTCCGGTAAACGGGAGTTGCATAATCTCATAGTCATAGGAACATATATAAGTTATGAAGAAAGCAATAGCAACAAACTAAACGATCAAGTGCTAAGCTAATGGAATGGGTCAAGTCAATCACATCATTCTCCTAATGATGTGATCCCGTTAATCAAATGACAACTCATGTCTATGGCTAGGAAACATAACCATCTTCGATTAACGAGCTAGTCAAGTAGAGGCATACTAGTGACACTCTGTTTGTCTATGTATTCACACATGTATTATGTTTCCGGTTAATACAATTCTAGCATGAATAATAAACATTTATCATGATATAAGGAAATAAATAATAACTTTATTATTGCCTTTAGGGCATATTTCCTTCACCTCTTTGGTCCGCTAGCAGACGGCAAAGCTTTCTTTGTCGTCCGCTAGTAGACGACAAAGGTGGGGTGGATGGCAAAGCTTCAAAATTGACTTAACGGTCGCGCCCCACCGTCGCCCTCTCTCTCTGTCTGTCTTCTCTCCTCTTTCTTCCTTCCTCGTGCCACCCCGCGCCGTCACCGCCGCCCCCTCCCCGCGCCGTTGTCGCCCAGTCGCCGCCCCCTCCCTGCCTCCCCACCCCCTCCCGAGCCTCCCCACCGCAACCATGGGTCGACCGCCCCCGAGGAGCACCACCCGTCGCCGACCCCTCCCCGCCCCGTCACCACCCCGCCTCGCCGCCATCCCGCCACCGCCCCCACAGTGAGCCCCTGCCACCACCTCTCCTATTTTCTTTTCTGTTTTTCAGTTTTTCTTTTCCATTTAGTTTGGTTTTTTTAGTTTAAGTTTTTTAAGTTTAGATAGTTTAGGTTTAATTAGTTTAGGTTATTTAGTTTAAATAGTTTAGGTTATTTAGTTTAATTAGTTTAGGTTTTTTAGTTTAGGTTTAGGTTTAATTAGTTTAGGTTATATAGGTAGCTAGATTAGATTATATTAGATTAGTGTTAGGTTTTAGTTAAATAGTCATAATTAAAGGAAGTAAAAAAGATGAAAAAAGAAGAAGAAAAGTAGTAGTAGAAGATGATGATGATGATGAGAATAAAAGAGGAAAAAGGAAAAGAAGGAAGAAGAAAAATAATAAGAAGAAGAGGAGGAGTTCTTGTTTTTTTTTCATCTTTGGCGTCCAGGCTCTAACGGACCATACCTGTCACGTGTGCCATCCAGGCTCTTTGTCGTCTGCTGGCGGACGGCAAAGACCATTTCATCTTTGCTGTCCGCTAGCAGACGACAAAGAGGCCTTTGCCGTAGCTTATTTAGCCGAACCTGTTGTCGTCGGTTGGCTGACGGCAAAGGCCTTTGCCGTCCGCCAGGCATGCCTTTGCCGTCAGCCATGGCAGACGGCAAAGTGTCTGATTCCTGTAGTGTCTATGTGTTGGGTTGAAAGTATTTGTTGTTTGTGTGCAGGTGTTGTTTACATAGTGTTGCTTGGTTCTCCTACTGGATTGATAACCTTGGTTTCATAACTGAGGGAAATACTTATCTCTACTGTACTGCAGCATCCTCTCCTCTTCGGAGAAATCCCAACGCAGCTCACAAGTAGCAGGAAGAATTTCTGGCGCCGTTGCCGGGGAGACATCATCAATATCTATCAAGTACCTATGCATAAACTTTCATCTCCTTGCACTTACTTTATTTGCCATTTTCACCTCGTTTTCATCTCCCCCACTTCTAAAAAGTTTTTACAAAAATACAAGAATAATTTCCGTTTCTCTTTTTCTTGTTTGATCTTTTGTTTGCTTGTGATCTTGTTTGCATAGTCACGATGTCTCAAGAAAATACCAAATTGTGTGATTTTTTAATACTAATAATAATGATTTTATTAGTACTTTGATTGCTCCTCCCTCCCCTAGTGGGGAGTCTTATGATATTAATGCCTCTTTGTTGAATCTTGTTATGAAAGATCAATTTTTCGGCTATTCTAATGAGGATGTCGTGTCCCATCTAAACACTTTCATAGAATTGTGTGATATGCCAAAGAAAAACGATGTGGACAATGATATTGTGAAATTAAAGTTATTTTCGTTTTTCTTTGCATGATCAAGCAAAAATTTGGTTTTCATCTTTGTCGCGAAATAGTATTTATTCTTGGGACAAGTGCAAGGATGCTTTTATTACTAAGTATTTTCCTCCCGCGAAAATTATTTCCCTTAGAAATCAAATTATGAATTTTAAGCAACTTGAGCATGAACATGTTACCCAATCTTGGGAAAGGATGAAACTGATAATAAGAAATTGCCCTGCTCATGGTTTAAATTTGTGGATGATCATACAAAACAATTATGCGGGATTGAATTTTGTTTCTCGAAATGTTTTAGATTCCGCCGTGGGTGGTACTTTTATGGAGATTACCTTGGGTGAAGCTACTAAATTGCTTGATAATATTATGGCAAATTATTCACAATGGCATATTGAAATAGCTCCTACTAGTAAGAAGTGAATTATACTAAAGAACTTAGTACTTTGAGCGATAAAGTTGATGCTCTTATGAAATTGGTTGCTAGTAAAAATGCCCCTATTGATCCTAATGATGTGCCTTTTTTCACTTTGATTGAGCAAAATAATGATCCCGTAGATGTGAATTTTGTCTCACGAAACAATTCTAATAATAATGCTTATAGAGGTAATTTTACTCCTAGGCCGTTTCCTAGAAATTCCTCTAATAATTATGGTAATTCCTATGGTAATTCTTATAATAATAATAATAGGATGCCCTCTGATCTTGAAAGTAATATTAAAGAATTTATCGATGCTCAAAAAGTTTTCAACACTACAATAGAAGAAAAGTTGAGTAAAATTTATGATATTTCTAGAAGCATTGATAGAATTATTCATGATGTGGAAAATCTTAAGAATAAAATCTTGCCACCCAAGGTTGATATTAATGAATCCATTAAAGCTTTATATGTCTCTATGTATGAAAGTAAGAAAAGAACCATTGTGCTTAGAGCTAAAAGAGAATTTTTAGGAAAAATGATTCCTAATGATGAGGAGATTAAAATGATTGGACTTTTTTATATTGATTGCTTGTTTAGTAATGTTAAAATTTATGATAAGAGGACTGAATAAGAGTCAACTTTAGTTAGAAGGCGTCCTCATGATTCGGAGGGCAAAAAACTTGGTGACAAAATTACTAAAAGTGGGTTTGGTGAAGTAAAAACTTTAACTAGTGATGTGCCCACTCTCTTGTATTCAAATATTTTAATTATGACAATTGCTCTTTGATTTAGTGTATTTATTTGTTGCAATCCATGTTAAATTCACCCAATGCGTATGAACAAAATAAAGCTTTTACTAAACATATTGTAGAAGTAATGATGAAAGCTTTAGAAGAAAAGCTAGAATTAGATATTTCAATTTCTAGAAAATTATATGATGAATGGAAACCCACCATTAAAGTCAAGATGAAAAATTATGAATGCAATGTTTTATGTGATTTGGGTGCTAGTGTTTCCATAATTCCAAAATCTCTATGTGATGTGCTAGGTTTTACCAATATGGATGAATGTTCTCTTAATTTGCACTTGTCGGATTCTATTATTAAAAATCCTTTGGGTAGAATTAATGATGTTCTTATTCTTGCAAATAGGAACTATGTGCTCGTTGATTTTAGTGTACTTGACATTTACTGCAATCCGTGTTGCCCCATCATACTTGGTAGAGCATTTTTACGAACTATAGGTGTCATTATTGACATGAAAGAAGGGAATATTAGATTTCAGTTTCCGTTAAAGAAGGGTGTGGAACACTTCCCTAGAACTATAATTAATCCACCATATGAGTCAATCATGAGGGCCACCTATGGAACCGAAACCAAAGATTACAATACTTGAAACTTTGCATTATGCCTAGCTAGGGACGTCAAATGATAGCGCTAGTTGCGAGGCAACCCAATAGTTATCTTTTAATTTTTTTCTTTTATGTTTTTAATAAATATACAATTATGCTATTGTTATGATTGTGTTTTAGTGTTTTAATTAGTGTTTGTACTAAGTAAAGCCTTTGGGATGATTTGGGTGATAGTTGATTTGATTCTGTGCATTAACAGAAACTTTTACGTCTAGTAGCAGAATTGTTAAAAATTTCCAGGGCATGATAAAATTCTAATTTTTTTAAACATGAATAATATACAAATTTCCCGTGTTGTCCTAATTTTTCAGAATTTGTGGAGTTACATAAGTATGGTCAAAGTTAAGATTACTACAGACTGTTCTATTTTTGACAGATTCTGTTTTCATTGCATTGTGTGCTTATTTTGATGAATCTATGGATTGTATCGGGGGGTATAAGACATGGTAAAGTTAGAATACAGTAGGTATAATGCAATAACAAAATATGAATGGGTTTGCAATAGTAATTAAAGCAGTGATTTGCTTTATTATACTAACGGGTCTCACGAAGGTTTTGTTAAGTTCTGTGTGATTGAAGTTTTCAAGTTTTGGGTGAGATCATGATGGATGAAGGAATACGGAGTGGCAAGAGCCTAAGCTTGGGGATGCCCAAGGCACCCCAAGGTAATATTCAAGGACTCCCAAGCAACTAAGCTTGGGGATGCCCTGGAAGGCATCCCCTCTTTCTTCTAACGATCATCGATAATCTTACTTGGAGCTATATTTTTATTCCTCACATATCATGAGTTTTGCTTGGAGCGTATTGTATTATATGAGTCTTTGCTTTGTTGATTATTTAGTTTGTCACAATCATCCTTGCTGAATACACTGCTTGTTTGAGAGAGCCACAGGCATATCATGATTTGCTAGAAATACTCTATGTGCTTCACTTAAATATTTTGAGCTAGAAAGTTGCTCTAGTGCTTCACTTATATCTTTTTGAGCGCGGCGGTGGTTATATTTTGAAGAAATAAACTCTCATGCTTCACTTATATTATTCTAAGAGTTAGTAAATTTTAAAGAAATATGCTCTCATGCTTCACTTATATTATTTTGAGAGATGAAAATTTTGAAGAAATATTTATGCTCTTATGCTTCACTTATATCTTTTTGAGAGTTAAAGAATAGTAATTTGCACGAGATATGAATTTGGCCCCAAAGAGATAGATAATCAAAGGGGATATAATAAAAAAATCATGAAGATCATTGGAAATTATGAACTTGATTCCTTGCAATAGTTTTGCGATATGAAGATGGTGATATGTGAGTCATGTTGATGAGTAATTATGCTTTAGTAAGAATATTGGTGTTAAGGTTTGTGATTCTCTATGCATGCATGTAAAGTCAATAGTTATGCAATGAAATTATATCCTACTTGTGGTGCATTATTCAATGTTAATTATTTTCAATCACTACTAGAATTAGAGAATTTGCCATCAGCCAGTTCTTTGCCGTCTGCTAGCTGACGGCAAAGAAGGTCTTTGCCGTCTACTTACAAGAAATAGACACAAAGAACTGGCTGATGGCAAAGATACAATTTTCCATCAGCTAGTTCTTTGTCGTCTGCTAGCAGACGGCAAAGAATCTTTGCCATCCGCTAGCAAACGGCAAAGAGATGGGTGGGGTCCATTTTAGGCCACCGCTGTAACGGCCCACCACCCCCACCTCTTTGCCGTCTGCTAGTGGACGAAAAAGATTATTTGCCATCCCGGCCCCACCCCTCTATCTCCCCTCTATCTACGCCCACCCACGCCCGCACCATCGCCCGCATCTCACCCGCAGCCGCACCACCGCTGCCCGGACATTGCCGCTGCCCCACCACCCTGCTGCCCCGGAGCCCTGCGGCCCCGTCGCCACCGCCGCCCCTACCGCAGCTGCCCCGCCACCCTGCCCCAGGCCACCCCGCCCACCTCCTCCACCGGTCGCCCCCCTTTTGAAGTTGAGCTCTCCTCTTTTTCTGTTTTTTAGACTTAGTTTAGGTTTAGTTTAGTTTAGTTTTTTTTTCCTTTTTTTAGGTTTAGGTTTAGATTTAGTTTAGTTTAGGTTAAGAAGAAATATGAAAATAATAATAATAATAATAAGAACCGGGTCAAGGTTAGGGGTGCGTCGGTGTCGACGGAACCGGGTCGAGGATCGCCGGTCGCCAAAACAGGGTCAAGGATTGGGGCAGAGGCTCGAGGATCGCTGGTCACCGAGGGGATAGATGGTGGAGCCAGTGGGTCCCGCTGGTCCCGGCGCCGTCGCCCAGGCCAAGAATACCCCGGTGCGAGTGCTGACCCGTTGCCCATGCGCCGCCATACCTGAGGGCGCCCGGGACGAGCGGGTTAGGGGCTTCCTCGACGTTGATGGAACCCTAAATGACGACTATTTAGGTTAGGGGTGACTCGACGTCGCTGGAACCTTGAATGGCATATATTTCTGTGGCATCCTATTGTAAATATTTAGTTAGGTTGACGGGAAAAACAATAATGCTATGTTACGCATCTTTGGATTTAAACGTGCAGTTGTTTTGTCGCTGCGAGGGTCTGGTATTCGACGAGCTCCGCCCCTGCATTCGTGGGTGAGCACAAATGACATATCCTCCCCCCTTCATTATTTGCTCTGTTCCGATCTTCGTGCCAATGGAACTTGCTAGCTATAGGTGTCTTGAATCATCACTATGCGTGACCAGTGTGTGTCTCCCGTTCGAAGGGTTACAGTTATAAATATGCATGCATTTGCATATTTATAATCGTGATTCTTTCGAATTGTCCAACTTTATCCATGGAAAGCCCGAGTATGTGTAGATTGGGTTCATTTTCCCATGCTCTGCTCCGGATCCGACGCATAAATTTCCTCAGTGCCTCCCTATTGTTCTCCGGGTACACATCCTCTTTGCTTATTGCAGAGACGTGTATCAGGAGAACAGCTGGGAGGTGCTGCCAAAATTTTGCGTCGGATCCGAAGTAGAGCATGGGAAAACGAACCCAATCTACACATAATCGGGCGGGATTAGGACCTATCTTTACCTATTAGAGTGTAGGTTGCATGGAGGTAATAAAACTGACAACTAGATTAATTAATGAATATACATGCTGAATTATATATATATATATACATATATATTTCTTGTGTGTCTAGTAGCTAGGCAAGATGAGTGATCGTGCATGGATGTACACCGATCACACTAGTCAGAAATGCATGTCCAATGAATGGTTAACAAAAACCAAGGGGTTTGTGAGAGCCGCATTTGCAAATGCCATAGAAAAACTTGGTGCCCCTGTGTCTAGTGCGACAATTGGCACAAGAGGATAGGGGATGAAATGGGCAAACACCTGCAGAAGAGTGGTTTTACGCCCTGTTATATGGTGTGGACATTTCATGGTTAGTCTACCCAACGTGCCAGAGCTAAGGTGGTTCATCGTCGCACCGACGAGCATGATACTGGGATGGAAGACATGGTGCAAGACTTTGATGATGCTTGGGATCCGGACGATGAGATGGAGGAATCTGCGAAGGCCTTCAATGAATTGTTGGAGTCTTCCAAACGTCCTCTCCACGAGCACACTGAGCTTTGTTCGTTGGATGCCATCTCACAAGTAATGGCTCTGAAGGCTCAATTCACCTTGGGCAGAGAATGCTACGACGCGATGATGATAGTATTTGGACGCTTTCTACCCAAAGGCCATGTAATGCCTGCAAACCTATACTAGTCGGACAAAATCCTCTGTGCACTTAAGATGCCCTATGAGAAGATACATGCCTGTGAGAAAGGATGTGCCTTATTTAGGCTTGAGTATGCGGACTTGAACTATTGTCCCATTTGCAAGTCTTCCAGGTATGTTGTGGTAGACAACGGTATGGATGAGAAGACACAGAACAAAATCCCCGTTAATGTCCTTCAGTATATGACAATCGTACCAAGACTTCAACGTCTTTTCATGGTCGAAAAGACAACCAGACAAATGACATGGCACAAAATGGGCAAAAGAATCGAACTAGATGAAGATGGGGATCTGATGATGGTACACACATCGGATGGTTTTGCGTGGAAGCACTTCGATGCATTATATGAGCAAAAAGCAGCAGATCCAAGGCGTCCTCGAGTCACCATCAGCACGGATGGGTTCAATGTGTTTGGTCTGACGGCAACCTAATACAATTGTTGGCCCATATTTGTCATTCCACTCAATCTCCCCCGGACAGATTATGCAAAGAAAGAACATTTTCCCGGCGTTGATAATTCCAGGGCCCAGCTATCCGAGGAAGAATATGAATGTGTACATGCAGCCGCTTAAGTATAAATTGCAAGAAGATTGGGATAATGGGTTCAAGACATATGATGCCGCTAGCAAACAGAACTTCATAATGCGTGGCTGGTACATGTACTTGATGCATGACTTGCCGGCGTATGCGCTATTTGTTGGCTGGTGTGTGCATGGAAGGTTCCTGTGCCCCGCATGCAAGGCAACTCTTCAGTTCCGTTGGTTGTAGGCGGGTCGCAAGTTGTCTTGCTTCAACTTGCATAGGCAGTTCCTGGATCCTCGCCATAAGTTCAGGAAAGACAAGAAGAACTTCATCAAAGGTAGAGTTGTCAAAAACTTTGCACCACCTGTGTTGATAGGCCAAGAGACCCTGGATCAGTTAAGCACTCTTGAGCCAGATCCAGAGCGTCCATGGTATTTCAAGGGGTATAGTTCGGAACACGCCTGGACTCACAAGACATGCTTGTGGGATTTGCCTTACTTCAAAGACCTCCTTTGCCCACACACCATCAACGTGATGCACACTGAAAAGAATATCTCCGAGGCCCTTTTTGGTACATTGTTCGGCATAGAGGGGAAGTCAAAGGATAATACTAAGGCTAGAGTCGATCAGGAGGCGCTATGTGATAGACCGTTACAAAACATGCAAGAACCGAAAGGAAATCAGAACTCGAGGAAGCCAAAGGCATGGTTCAATCTTGGAAGGCCAGCTATGAGGGAAATTATCTTGTGGGTGAAAATGCAGTTGATGTTCCCCGAATGGTACACATCGAATCTAAAGAGGGGAGTGAGTCTTGAAAAATTGAAAATATTTGGTCTCAAGAGTCATGATTGACACATATGGCTTGAGTGGGTAATGTCGGTGATGTTGCATGGCTTTATCCCTGAGGATGAATGGCTAGTACCGGTAGAGCTGAGCTATTTCTTCTGTGTTCTTTGTGCAAAAGAACTATCACCTGGCGTGCTAGAAGAAATGGAAGAGTTGGCGCCGGAGTTGATCTGCAAGTTAGAGAAGACCTTTCCACCGAGATTCTTTAATCCAATGCATCATTTGATATTGCATCTCCCTACCGAGGCAAGATTGGGGGGCCCGTGCAAAATTGTTGGTGTACACAACTGAGAGGATGCAGAAGACGCTTTGAGCAAAATGTAAAAATAAATATAGAATTGAAGCATCGATGGCCGAGGCATTCATTACCGAGGAGGCGGCAAACTTCGTGATAGCACACTACGAAGCCAAAAATCGTCATTTGCATAATTCGAAGCCTCGTCACAATGCTGGTGACCCTAAAAAAGGTGGATCCAACCTCAACCTATTCAAAGCGAATCTCGCACCAGCCGATGCTTCAAAACCAATATCGTTTGATGTCGAAGAATGGCGGACCATTTCGTTGTATATCTTCAACAACCTAACAGAAGTGTGACTGTACATCGAGTAAGTTCTCGGTACATTGTTTCACAACTTCCAATTCCTTTGAACTGCTCTTATTCCCAGATATTTGATACAGTCGATACTTCGCCAAATTCTTGGATGGAGCGGTGATCCAAAAGGAATCCATTGAAGAGTATGAGCTTTTAGCAAAGCATGGAGGCAGCTTTCCTGGTTTCATCTCTTGGTTCAAACAAACGGTAATTTCCATTAGACCATTCTCATTTCTTCTCCTAATTTGCGGCTAATGTAATAATCCTTTTGTATTAAACTTGTAGGCTAATTCAGAGTCTATGGACGCTGAATTGAGACAAGTCGCTAATGGTTTTGACTATAAGGTCCGTTCATTTGACAAATACGACATCAACGGGTATCACTTTTGTACCTTCGGCAAAGAGCTATCTATGGCTGACCGAAAGTCTACAAATTGTTGTGTCTCTGCTATCGGTGAAGGAGGTACCGAGTATTATGGGAGAGTTGAAGCAATTTATGAACTTCTGTTCTATGGTGAACACCCACCGAACGTCGTAGTCTTCAAATGTTATTTGTTCCAGACGAAGGAGACTAGAAGGACTCATGAACATATAGGGCTAGTTGAAATCAAACAAAGCACCCATTTATATGTTCCCAATGTCTATATTACGGCTCAATAGGCGACCCAAGTTTTCTATCTACCGTGGGCCTGCCAAACTGATCCAAATCTGAATGGTTGGAATGTCGTTTATGAAGTGCCGCCACATGTTAGACCACCTCCCCCCAATGAAGAGGATTATGAACCTCACATTAACCCAGACACATATGAAGGAGAATTCTTCCAGAAAACACGTCTTTCCAAAAAACATTTCAAGAACCGCTCTACTTCACCCCAGACCATTGAAGTAGACAATGACAGTGAATCCGACTTCACCCCTGAGCCGGAACAAGAAGAGGTTACTGCTGCGGATGACCTATCAATGCTTGACCAATTACATAAAGGTGGCCTTCTACATGTTGATGCCGCCGAACCCGATGAGCACGTCATTCATGATAGTGATGATATGATGATGCATTTATTGATCCCGGAGCATATATAGATGATCAAGATTATTATTAGTTCATGTCAGGTATTCAATTTGTATTATATATATATATTTTTAGTTCATGTTAGTTATTCATTTTTATGTTGTACTTGATGATGATACACTTAAGTTGTATACATATTATTATTCATGTCGGTATTAATTTTTTATGTTGTACTAATTTTGTTTACTCTTTGTCATGGCAGGTGTTGAAAGATGGTGGGCGCAGGTCCGGACCGCTCAAAGGCTCTGATGCGGAGCATCCTACGATCATCCCCATGTATACTTTGACTACTCCACAAGCCCCAAGAGCACATACGATGAGACCTCGACCATACGCCATTGGACACAAGGTGAACTCACTCCTCTTCGATCCGCCACTTTCCACATATGTCACATGGTTACTACCTCATGCATGGACCTTGTGTATACTCGGGCCCATACGAGATGACCATGGAGGTTCAAAGTACGAAGGCCAAGCATGGAAGAGAAGACGGAAGAAAGGAGAAGAAGACGGAGCAGCTGCTGGAGTCAGCCCGGACGCTCGGATCATCCGGACTCAACCGAATCATCCGGATGCCCCCCGGATCATCTGGGTAATCCCACAGCCACGACACCCGAAGCTTGCAGAATCCACCCGACCGAGCCGGATCATCCGGACGAGGACCCGGATCATCCGGACCCCCATCCGGATCATCCGGCCTTTGCCTGCGCGCATGACTTGGGCCGAGGCCCGTGTACCCCTTCACCCCTCACTTACCCCTTCGTGGCTTAACACTATATATAAACCCCATCCTCCTCCTAGTCAGGGTTAGCATAGGTTTAGCTCATTTGAGATAGAGCTTTGCTCATCCATAAGGACCTACTCCATGAGAGAGACCACACGCCTCTATGGAGAAGATCCACCTTGAAGGAAATATGCCCTAGAGGCAATGATAAAGTTATTATTTATTTCCTTATATCATGATAAATGTTTATTATTCATGCTAGAATTGTATTAACCGGAAACATAATACTTGTGTGAATACATAGACAAACAGAGTGTCACTAGTATGCCTCTACTTGACTAGCTCGTTGATCAAAGATGGTTATGTTTCCTAGCCATAGACATGAGTTGTCATTTGATTAACGGGATCACATCATTAGGAGAATGATGTGATTAACTTGACCCATTCCGTTAGCTTAGCACTTGATCGTTTAGTATGTTGCTATTGCTTTTTTCATGACTTATACATGTTCCTATGACTATGAGATTATGCAACTCCCATTTACCGGAGGAACACTTTGTGTGCTACCAAACGTCACAACGTAACTGGGTGATTATAAAGGTGCTCTACAGGTGTCTCCAAAGGTACATGTTGGGTTGGCGTATTTCGAGATTATGATTTGTCACTCCGATATTCGGAGAGGTATCTCTGGGCCCTCTCGGTAATGCACATCACTTAATACTTGCAAGCATTGCAGCTAATGAGTTAGTTGTAGGATGATGTATTACAGAACAAGTAAAGAGACTTGCCGGTAACGAGATTGAACTAGGTATTAAGATACCGACGATCGAATCTCGGGCAAGTAACATACCGATGACAAAGGGAACAACATATGTTGTTATGCGGTCTGACCGATAAAGATCTTCGTAGAATATGTAGGAGCCAATATGAGCATCCAGGTTCCGCTATTGGTTATTGACCAGAGACGTGTCTCGGTCATGTCTACATTGTTCTCGAACCCGTAGGGTCCGCACGCTTAACGTTACGATGACAGTTTCATTATGAGTTTATATGTTTTGATGTACCGAAGGTTGTTCGGAGTTCCGGATGTGATCACGGACATGACGAGGAGTCTCGAAATGGTCGAGACATGAAGATTGATATATTGGAAGCCTATGTTTGGACATCGGAAGTGTTCCGGGTGAAATCGGCATTTTACCGGAGTACCGGGAGGTTACTGGAACCCCCCGGTAACCTAATGGGCCTTAATGGGCCTAGTGGAGGAAGTAGAGAGGAATCCAAGGGGCAGCCACGCGCCCCTCCCCCCCAAGTCCGAATTGGACAAGGAGGGGGGCGGTGCCCCCCCTTTCCTTTCCCCTCTTTCTCTCCTTCCCCCCAAGTCCTAGTCCAACATGGAAAAGGGGGGGAGTCCTACTCCCGGTGGGAGTAGGACTCCTCCTGGCGCGCCCCTTGCATGGCCGCACCTCCTCCCCCTTGCTCCTTTATATACGGGGGCAGTGGGGCACCCCATAGATACAAAAATTGATCATTGATCTCTTAGCCGTGTGCGGTGCCCCCCTCCAACACAATCCTCGATAATATTGTAGCAGTGCTTAGGCGAAGCCCTGCGACGGTAGAACATCAAGATCATCACCACACCGTCATGCTGACGGAACTCTTCCCCGACATTCTGCTGGATCGGAGTCCGGGGATCGTCATCGAGCTGAACGTGTGCTAGAACTCGGAGGTGCCGTAGTTTCGGTGCTTGATCGGTCGGGCCGTGAAGACGTACGACTACATCAACTGCGTTGTGCTAACACTTCCGCTTTTGGTCTACGAGGGTACGTAGACAACACTCTCCCCTCTCGTTGCTATGCATCACCATGATCTTGCGTGTGCGTAGGATTTTTTTTGAAATTACTACGTTCCCCAACAGTGGCATCCGAGCCATGTTTTATGCGTTGATGTTATATGCACGAGTAGAACACAAGTGAGTTGTGGGTGATATAAGTCATACTACTTACCAGCATGTCATACTTTGGTTCGGCGGTATTGTTGGATGAAGCGGCCCAGACCGACATTACACGTACGCTTACGCGAGACTGGTTCTACTGATGTGCTTTGCACACAGGTGGCTGGCGAGTGTCAGTTTCTCCAACTTTAGTTGAACCGAGTGTGGCTATGCCCGGTCCTTGCGAAGGTTAAAACAGCACCAACTTGACAAACTATCGTTGTGGTTTTGATGCGTAGGTAAGAACGGTTCTTGCTAAGCCCGTAGGAGCCACGTAAAACTTGCTACAACAAAGTAGAGGACGTCTAACTTGTTTTTGCAGGGCATGTTGTGATGTGATATGGTCAAGACATGATGCTAATTTTTGTTGTATGAGATGGTCATGTTTTGTAACCAAGTTATCGGCAACTGGCAGGAGCCATATGGTTGTTGCTTTATTGTATGCAATGCAATCGCCCTGTAATGCTTTACTTTATCACTAAGCGGTAGCGATAGTCGTAGAAGCATACGATTGGCGAGACGACAACTATGCTACGATGGAGATCAAGGTGTCGCGCCGGTGACGATGGTGATCATAACGGTGCTTCGGAGATGGAGATCACAAGCACAAGATGATGATGGCCATATCATATCACTTATATTGATTGCATGTGATGTTTATCTTTTATGCATCTTATCTTGCTTTGATTGACGGTAGCATTATAAGATGATCTCTCACTAAATTTCAAGATAAAAGTGTTCTCCCTGAGTATGCACCATTGCCAAAGTTCATCGTGCCCAGACACCACGTGATGATCGGGTGTGATAAGCTCTACATCCATCTACAATGGGTGCAAGCCAGTTTTGCACACGCAGAATACTCAGGTTAAACTTGGCAAGCCTAGCATATGCAGATATGGCCTTGGAACACTGAGACCGAAAGTTCAAGCGTGGATCATATAGTAGATATGATCAACATAGTGATGTTCACCATTGAAAACTACTCCATTTCACGTGATGATCGGTTATGGTTTAGTTGATTTGGATCACGTGATCACTTAGAGGATTAGATGGATGTCTTTCTAAGTGGGAGTTCTTAAGTAATATGATTAATTGAACTTAAATTTATCATGAACTTAGTACCTGATAGTATCTTGCTTGTTTATGTTTGATTGTAGATAGATGGCCCGTGCTGTTGCTCCGTTGAATTTTAATGCGTTCCTTGAGAAAGCAAAGTTGAAAGATGATGGTAGCAATTACACGGACCGGGTCCGTAACTTGAGGATTATCCTCATTGCTGCACAAAAGAATTACGTCCTGGAAGCACCGCTGGGTGCCAGGCCTGCTGCTGGAGCAAGACCAGATGTTATGAACGTCTGGCAGAGCAAAGCTGATGACTACTCGATAGTTCAGTGTGCCATGCTTTACGGCTTAGAACCGGGTCTTCAACGACGTTTTGAACGTCATGGAGCATATGAAATGTTCCAGGAGTTGAAGTTAATATTTCAAGCAAATGCCCGGATTGAGAGATATGAAGTCTTTAATAAGTTCTATAGCTGCAAGATGGAGGAGAACAGTTCTCTCAGTGAGCATATACTCAAAATGTCTGGGTATCATAATCACTTGATTCAACTGGGAGTTAATCTTCCGGATGATAGCATCATTGATAGAATTCTCCAATCACTGCCACCAAGCTACAAGAGCTTCATGATGAACTATAATATGCAACGGATGAACAAGACAATTCCTGAGCTCTTCGCAATGCTAAAGGCTGCGGAGGTAGAAATCAAGAAGGAGCATCAAGTGTTGATGGTTAACAAGACCGCTAGTTTCAAGAAAAAGGGCAAAGGGAAGAAGAAGGGGAACTTCAAGAAGAACAACAAGCAAGTTGCTGCTCAGGAGAGGAAACCCAAATCTGGACCTAAGCCTGAAACTGAGTGCTTCTTCTGCAAGCAGACTGGTCACTGGAAGCAGAACTGCCCCAAGTATTTGGCAGATAAGAAGGATGGCAAGGTGAACAAAGGTATATGTGATATACATGTTATTGATGTGTACCTTACTAGAGCTTGCAGTAGCACCTGGGTATTTGATACTGGTTCCGTTGCTAACATTTGCAACTCGAAATAGGGACTACGGATTAAGCGAACACTGGCGAAGGACGAGGTGACGATGCACGTGGGAAATGGTTCCAAAGTCGATGTGATCGCGGTCGGCACGCTACCTCTACATCTACCTTCGGGATTAGTATTAGACCTAAATAATTTTTTATTTGGTGCCAGCGTTAAGCATGAACATTATATCTGGATCTTGTTTGATGCGAGACGGTTATTCATTTAAATCAGAGAATAATGGTTGTTCTATTTATATGAGTAATATCTTTTATGGTCATGCACCCTTGAAGAGTGGTCTATTTTTGATGAATCTCGATAGTAGTGATACACATATTCGTAATGTTGAAACCAAAAAATGCAGAGTTGATAATGATAGTGCAAGTTATTTGTGGCACTGCCGTTTAGGTCATATCGGTGTAAAGCGCATAAAGAAACTCCATACTGATGGACTTTTGGAACCACTTGATTATGAATCACTTGGTACTTGCGAACCGTGCCTCATGGGCAAGATGACTAAAATGTCGTTCTCCGGTACTATGGAGAGAGCAACAGATTTGTTGGAAAACATACATACAGATGTATGTGGTCCGATGAATGTTGAGGCTCATGGCAAATATCATTATTTTCTCACCTTCATAGATGATTTAAGCAGATATGGGTATATCTACTTAATGAAGCATAAGTCTGAAACATTTGAAAAGTTCAAAGAATTTCAGAGTGAAGTTGAAAATCATCGTAACAAGAAATAAAGTTTCTACGATCTGATCGTGGAGGAGAATATTTGAGTTACGAGTTTGGTCTACATTTGAAACAATGCGGAATAGTTTCGCAACTCACGCCACCCGGAACACCATAGCGTAATGGTGTGTCCGAACATCGTAATCGTACTTTACTAGATATGGTGCGATCTATGATGTCTCTTACAGATTTACCACTATCATTTTGGGGTTATGCTTTAGAGACAGCCGCATTCACGTTAAATATGGCACCATCAAAATCCGTTGAGACGACGCCTTATGAACTGTGGTTTGGTAAGAAACCAAAGTTGTCATTTCTGAAAGTTTGGGGCTGTGATGCTTATGTGAAAAAGCTTCAACCTGATAAGCTTGAACCCAAATCGGAGAAATGTGTTTTCATAGGATACCCAAAGGAGACTGTTGGGTACACCTTCTATCATAGATCCGAAGGCAAGACATTCGTTGCTAAGAATGGATCCTTTCTAGAGAAGGAGTTTCTCTCGAAAGAAGTGAGTGGGAGGAAAGTAGAACTTGATGAGGTAACTGTACCTGCTCCCTTATTGAAAGTAGTACATCACAGAAACCGGATTCTGTGACACCTACACCAATTAGTGAGGAAGCTAATGATAATGATCATGAAACTTCAGATCAAGTTACTACCGAACCTCGTAGATCAACCAGAGTAAGATCTGCACCAGAGTGGTATGGTAATCCTATTCTGGAAGTCATGCTACCAGATCATGATTAACCTACGAACTATGAAGAAGCGATGGTGAGCCCAGATTCCGCAAAATGGCTAGAAGCCATGAAATCTGAGATGGGATCCATGTATGAGAACAAAGTGTGGACTTTGGTTGACTTGCCTATTGATCGGCAAGCAATTAGAATAAATGGATCTTCAAGAAGAAGACTGACGCTGACGGTAATGTTACTGTCTACAAAGCTTGACTTGTTGCGAAAGGTTTTCGACAAGTTCAAGGGATTGACTACGATGAGACCTTCTCACCCGTAGCGATGCTTAAGTCTGTCCGAATCATGTTAGCAATTGCCGCATTTTATGATTATGAAATTTGGCAGATGGATGCCAAAACTGCATTCCTGAATGGATTTCTAGAAGAAGAGTTGTATATGATACAACCGGAAGGTTTTGTCGATCCAAAGGGAGCTAACAAAGTGTGCAAGCTCCAGCGATCCATTTTATGGACTGGTGCAAGCCTCTCAGAGTTGGAATAAACACTTTGATAGTGTGATCAAAGCATTTGGTTTTATACAGACTTTTGGAGAAGCCTGTATTTACAAGAAAGTGAGTGGGAGCTCTATAGCATTTCTGATATTATATGTGGATGACATATTACTGATTGGAAATGATATAGAATTTCTGGATAGCATAAAGGGATACTTGAATAAGAGTTTTTCAATGAAAGACCTCGGTGAAGCTGCTTACATATTGGGCATTAAGATCTATAGAGATAGATCAAGACGCTTAATAGGACTTTCACAAAGCACATACCTTGACAAAGTTTTGAAGAAGTTCAAAATGGATCAAGCAAAGAAAGGGTTCTTGCCTATGTTACAAGGTGTGAAGTTGAGTAAGACTCAATGTCCGACCACCGCAGAAGATAGAGAGAAAATGAAAGATGTTCCCTATGCTTCAGCCATAGGCTCTATCATGTATGCAATGCTGTGTACCAGACCTGATGTGTGCCTTGCTATAAGTCTAGCAGGGAGGTACCAAAGTAATCCAGGAGTGGATCACTAGACAGCGGTCAAGAACATCCTAAAGTACCTGAAAAGGACTAAGGATATGTTTCTCGTATATGGAGGTGACAAAGAGCTCATCGTAAATGGTTACGTTGATGCAAGCTTTGACACTGATCCGGACGATTCTAAATCGCAAACTAGATACGTGTTTACATTAAATGGTGGAGCTGTCAGTTGGTGCAGTTCTAAACAAAGCGTCATGGCGGGATCTACATGTGAAGCGGAGTACATAGCTGCTTCGGAAGCAGCAAATGAAGGAGTCCGGATGAAGGAGTTCATATCCAATCTAGGTGTCATACCTAGTGCATCGGGTCCAATGAAAATCTTTTGTGACAATACTGGTGCAATTGACTTGGCAAAGGAATCCAGATTTCACAAGAGAACCAAGCACATCAAGAGACGCTTCAATTCCATTCGGGATTTAGTCCAAGTGGGAGACATAGAAATTTGCAAGATACATACGGATCTGAATGTTGCAGACCCGCTGACTAAGCCTCTTCCACGAGCAAAACATGATCAGCACCAAGGCTCCATGGGTGTTAGAATCATTACTATGTAATCTAGATTATTGACTCTAGTGCAAGTGGGAGACTGAAGGAAATATGCCCTAGAGGCAATAATAAAGTTATTATTTATTTCCTTATATCATGATAAATGTTTATTATTCATGCTAGAATTGTATTAACCGGAAACATAATACTTGTGTGAATACATAGACAAACAGAGTGTCACTAGTATGCCTCTACTTGACTAGCTCGTTGATCAAAGATGGTTATGTTTCCTAGCCATAGACATGAGTTGTCATTTGATTAACGGGGTCACATCATTAGGAGAATGATGTGATTGACTTGACCCATTCTGTTAGCTTAGCACTTGATCATTTAGTATGTTGCTATTGCTTTTTTCATGACTTATACTTGTTCCTATGACTATGAGATTATGCAACTCCCGTTTACCGGAGGAACACTTTTTGTGCTACCAAACGTCACAACGTAACTGGGTGATTATAAAGGTGCTCTATAGGTGTCTCCAAAGGTACATGTTGGGTTGGCGTATTTCGAGATTAGGATTTGTCACTCCGATTGTCGGAGAGGTATCTCTGGGCCCTCTCGGTAATGCACATCACTTAAGCCTTGCAAGCATTGCAGCTAATGAGTTAGTTGCGGGATGATGTATTACAGAGCGAGTAAAGAGACTTGCCGGTAACGAGATTGAACTAGTTATTAAGATACAGACGATCGAATCTTGGGCAAGTAACATACCGATGACAAAGGGAACAACGTATGTTGTTATGCGGTCTGACCGATAAAGATCTTCGTAGAATATGTAGGAGCCAATATGAGCATCCAGGTTCCGCTATTGGTTATTGACCGGATACGTGTCTCGGTCATGTCTACATTGTTCTCGAACCCGTAGGGTCCGCACACTTAACGTTACAATGACAGTTTCATTATGAGTTTATATGTTTTGATGTACCGAAGGTTGTTCGGAGTCCCGGATGTGATCACGGACATGACGAGGAGTCTCGAAATGGTCGAGACATGAATATTGATATATTGGAAGCCTATGTTTGGACATCGGAAGTGTTCCGGGTGAAATCGGCATTTTACCGGAGTACCGGGAGGTTACTGGAACCCCCCGGTAACCTAATGGGCCTTAATGGGCCTAGTGGAGGAAGTAGAGAGGAAGCCAAGGGGCAGCCGCGCGCCCCTCCCCCCAAGTCCGAATTGGACAAGGAGGGGGGCGGCGCCCCCCCTTTCCTTTCCCCTCTTTCTCTCCTCCCCCAAGTCCTAGTCCAACATGGAAAAGGGGGGAGTCCTACTCCCGGTGGGAGTAGGACTCCTCCTGGCGCGCCCCTTGCCTGGCCGCACCTCCTCCCCCTTGCTCCTTTATATACGGGGGCAGGGGGGCACCCCATAGATACAACAATTGATCATTGATCTCTTAGCCGTGTGCGGTGCCCCCCTCCACCACAATCCTCGATAATATTGTAGCAGTGCTTAGGCGAAGCCCTGCGACGGTAGAACATCAAGATCGTCACCACGCCGTCGTGGTGACGAAACTCTTCCCCGACATTCTGCTGGATCGGAGTCCGGGGATCATCATCGAGCTGAACGTGTGCTAGAACTCGGAGGTGCCGTAGTTTCGGTGCTTGATCGGTCGGGCCGTGAAGACGTACGATTACATCAACCGCGTTGTGCTAACGCTTCTGCTTTCGGTCTACGAGGGACGTAGACAACACTCTCCCCTCTCGTTGCTATGCATCACCATGATCTTGCGTGTGCGTAGGAATTTTTTTGAAATTACTACGTTCCGCAACACACCTTGGATTCAAGACCCCTTCATGGTAAGACCCCTCAAGACCTCATCACGGAGAAGAACCGGTTACCTTTGTATCGTCCTTTGTTGATCATGGATCTTGTATCTCTCTTTGTGTTTTGAGGATCTAGCACATGTCTGATTGTTTCTTGTTGATTTGAGTGGTTCCTTTCTTTCCCCTCGTGTTTTCCCCCTTGTGTTCTTCGTGGGATTCGCTCCAATCGTGAAAGATCGGCCACCTAGGGTTCTACCCTACATCATCTTGGTATCATGACCCACGTTTATCACGAATTTGGAGTCCCCCCACCGTTTTCTAGCCTTCTTTTGCTTGATTTCGTCCTAAAATCCGAAAATCCCCACCAAAAATAGCCCCAATTTTTTTTTTGTGATTTGTTGGTTTGATGAAGTTTTGTTGATTTTGATCCATGGATTTGCTTGGTTTTGAGTGGATCTAGCATCTGCCCAAGTTTCCCCACCTTCCATCCATGAAATCTCCTAAATTTCACCCCGAAAATCATCCATTTCCGACCAAAATTTCGTCCCCGAGAGGAAATCCCGAGCAGTTCGACTTGCCCGGATCATCCAGAAGTGCTCCTAGATCATCCGGATCCACCCGGATCAACTGGACCATCTCCCGGATGTCCGGACACCCCACGTGACCGAAATCCGGTTGACGAACCCGGATCATCCAGACCAACTCCCAGATGTTCGGGTAACCCTGAAACTTACCGTGCTGAAATTTTGTTTCGGCAGTCCATTTTTGACGTTCTTTAGCTCGTTTTGAAGCTCTTGACATCCCCCTTCCCACAAAAATACTACCATCACCATTTGACTCCATCAAATTTTTGGAACTTTGGCATCTTTGCCTAGGGCTTCCACCACATCATCCGCATAACCACCATAGCCTTCCACAACCTAACCCATTTTGGCCCCCTTGCATATGTGGTCGTTTGAGTTGTGACTTGAGTTTCCTAAGGTGTTTCGGCTACTTAGGGACGGTTGCTTCTTCATCAACCACCACCACCATTTCCGCATAGGCTTGCCCACCACACACTTCCGCCACCCCCAACTTAACACAATTTTGTTCGTGTTGTGAGTTGTGTCTCCTAAGGTGTTTCTGCTACTTAGGGACCGTTTTTCCGACTCCGACACCGTGTATAGCCCATCATACCCTTCCGCCACCATAACCCATTTGACCGAGTTCCTACCGATACTTACGCAACCACCACCGCATTCCGCTACCACCATTTGACATTTGACATTTGAGATTTTGAGTTCGCGGTTTTTCCATTTCCTAAGGTGTTTCGGCTAATTAGGAATGGGTCGACATCGACAACACCACCTCTCATCATCGACGCAGACGGTAACCTCAATGACATCATTGTATATTCCCCTTGCAATTGCATTGTTAACCCCTAGCCCATTTTGCGTCGCTTGCCTATCGAGACTAGCCATTTGAGTATTGCCGGAAACGTTACTTGTGCACATTAGTGATCCATACCTCCCATTGCATATATACCATATCATCTTGGTATCATCATATCATCCCTTGTGTCATAAGATTGTTCCCGTATATACACAATTGCTATCTTGGTTTGTGCATTTCGCATCGTGACCATATCAAAAAAGGAAAAAAATAAAGCTTTTAAGAAAAATAGTGAGCAAAGAGCTTGTAAGCAATAGCCATAGCATCATACCACATTACATATCATACTACCATATTGATCATCTTGGATCATCGTGTGCGAAACACCGGGAACCATACATACATAGCATACTTGGGATAGAAAGTTGATATATCTTTGCATTTTATAGGTTGTGCACAAGTGTCGTATCCGCCTATTGAGCAATCGTGCTAACGTCTCTCTTGAGTTGTGCAACACGAGCGTTTTCCGTGGATTCCACATATTGAGCTCATTCCTTGGTTGCACGACCCCATTTATCTATCCGTGTGTGTGTTTACGTGTGCCACATATTGCTATTGGTCTACTTGTTTCACTTGCGAATTTGTGAATCTCTTTCAACATTATCGACTCTTGCTAACATTTTACATCAAATTTTTTGTGCCACTATCCTCACCGAGCTCCTCCATAAGCCATATTTGTGTAGGTGTGAGAAATCGACGAGAAACGGTACCAATTGTGCTATTTCCTTGTTACATCATTGAGTGATCATTGATCCATCTTCAACTTCGATCAAGGTACATTTGGTATAAGTTCTTCTCTTTCTCCCACTCATATTTGTTCGAGTCTTGTGATTGATAGGCAAGGCATTTCATCTCCGGTCTTCGACAACAACGACGGCGTGAACAACTACATCACCAAAGCGTCCATCTTCGATCTACAACAACAAATGCAAGGCGCACAATCAAGATTGCGAGAGCGCATCGAGAACATCTCCATCGACATTCATCACTCCGAATCAAGGAAAAGGGACTACATCGAGAACAAGCTTTCCGCGCAAAAGGAGGAGGAAGATGAAGGATGGAGGAGATTCAGACCTTGTTGATCAACCGTTCTTCCCCTTCATCATCCTCAAGGAGACGACATTCAAGTCACAAGTCTTCGGAGCGCAAAAATGATGCAAGCGCAAGTTTTCCACGCCCACATCTCCATGGCAACCATCATCACGTTCGTGATCCACATCGTCATGAAGAGCAAGTCACCTCCAAGCATCATGTGCACGACGACGACAGCCATCGAGCTCAAGCACGACAACGACATAATCAACATGAAGATGCTCCACAAGCGCAAATGCACAAGTCCCAACAAGCACTACTTCACGCCAAGTACAAGCTTCATGAGCAAAAGAGAAGACCGCGAGACGAGCTCCACCAAGACGGAGCTACGGCTACACCAACCACTTCGGCATCTTCGCCAAGTGCTATCAAGGCATATTCGCCTTTGGACGTACGACATCTTCGCCTACTTCCCATGAGTTCTCCTACATCGACATCTTCAACAACAAGGCGACCACCTACGAGTGAGGGCAACACTTCCATCTTTGGAAGCCCCTCAAGGAAGATGGCCGACCATGGAGACGAACTACAAGGTGCCACATCATATGGGCCTCCAACAACAAGACGGTGACAAGAAGGTCGACCAAGGGCCATCCCCTTCGACCACGGCGACGAGCGCGAACCTCTTCAACAGCATGAACACGGCGCCCCAACAGGACTCATACTTCGAGTCAAGCTACAAGACCGCACATGAGAACTTATCTTTGGTCTTGGAGGAGAGTGATGATGTGCCATCTTCGGCCTTCATCCACGGCGACAACTACAACATGATTGAGCATGGAGACATTTGCACCTACATCTCTCCGACACCCACATATGACGAGATGCCCAAATTGCCATGTGAGGAGAGCCACTACCACATTAGTGACATGAGTGACTCCACCATACATGACATTGAGAGCATTTCCTATGAGAGGATGAGTGTGACCACCACTAGCCCCACACATGAGAGCATGCCACACATCCTATGTGAGGTTGAGAGCCATTTGAGTGACTCCACCAACCATATGAGTGAGAGCATCATACCATGAGTGAGTGAGCCACAACGCTTAGTGAGTGAGGTAGTTGACACGACATGTGAGGCCACTATGATTTCTAACGACTTAACCTCTACTCCGAGTGTGTTTTCTTCTTTGGTGCTAGGTCTCCTACATGACGACATGCCCATCCTCGACGAGTCCATACCTCCAATGAAGACGATGATGGTCATGGTGGACGATGATGCACCCCCCACATGGTTCCATCAAGATAAAGATGATCACGACTTGTTCTTCGACACCTCACCTACAACACATGAGCGATGCTCCAAAGGTAACATAGGTGATGGTGCTTCTCTTGTCCCACTAGTGGACTATATTACCAATGATTGCTTGCATGATGTTGACACACCTATTACCATGCTTCATGCTAGTGCGACTTCCTCATGTCATGACTTACCAATTTATGATGAATATGATGATGAGCATGTTGAATTGCCTAGTTGTGATGCTACGCTCCATAGGATATCATGTGAAAATTCTTTTGGTCACATCATGTTCGACAACCCTTTAAACTTGTGATATGTCTCCGGCGTATCTATAATTTTTGATTGTTCCATGCCAATATTCTACAACTTTCATATACTTTTGGCAACTTTTTATACTATTTTTGGGACTAACATATTGATCCAGTGCCCAGTGCCAGTTCCTGTTTGTTGCATGTTTTTTGTTTCGCAGAATATCCATATCAAACAGAGTCCAAACGGGATAAAAACTGACAGAGATTTTTTTTTGGAATATATATGATTTTTGGGAAGAAAAATCCACGAGAGACGATGCCCGAGGGGGCCACGAGGCAGGGGCGCGCCCCTGACCCTCGTGGCCACCCCGTAAGGCAGTTCGTGCCTTTCTTTCGTTGCAAGAAAGCTAATATCCGGATAGAGATTGTGTTAAAATTTCAGCCCAATCGGAGTTACGGATCTCCGGGAATATAAGAAACGGTGAAAGGGAAGAATCTGAGAACGCAAAAACAGAGAGAGATAGAGAGACAGATCCAATCTCGGAGGGGCTCTCGCCCCTCCCATGCCATGGAGGCCATGGAACAGAGGGGAAACCCTTCTCCCCTCTAGGGAGGAGGTCAAGGAAGAAGAAGAAGGAGGGGGGATCTCTCCCCCTCGCTTCTGGTGGCACCGGAGTGCCACCGGGGGCCATCATTATCACCGCAATCTTCACCAACAACTTCACCGCCATCATCACCAACTCTTCTCCCCTCTATGCAGCGGTGTAAACTCTCTCTCTTACCCGCTGTAATCTCTACTTAAACATGGTGCTCAACGCTATATATTATTTCCCAATGATGTATGGCTATCCTATAATGTTTGAGTAGATCCATTTTGTCCTATGGGCTATTTGATGATCAAGATTGGTTTGAGTTGCATGTTTTATTATTGGTGCTGTCCTGTGGTGCTCTCCGTGTCGTGAAAGCGTGAGGGATCCCCGCTGTAGGGTGTTGCAATACGTTCATGATTCGCTTATAGTGGGTTGCGTGAGTATCTGAAACACAAACCAGAGTAAGGGGGTTGTTGCATATGGGATAAAGAGGACTTGATGCTTTAATGCTATGGTTGGGTTTTACCTTAATGATCTTTAGTAGTTGCGGATGCTTGCTAGAGTTCCAATCATAAGTGCATATGATCCAAGTAGAGAAAGTATGTTAGCTTATGCCTCTCCCTCATATAAAATTGCAATAATGATTACCGGTCTAGTTATCGATTGCCTAGGGACAAATAACTTTCTCGTAACAAAAAGCTCTCTACTAAAACTAATTTAGTTGTGTCTTTATCTAAGCAGCCCCTACTTTTTATTTACATGCTCTTTATTACCTTGCAAACCTATCCAACAACACCTACAAAGTACTTCTAGTTTCATACTTGTTCTAGATAAAGCGAACGTCAAGCGTGCGTAGAGTTGTATCGGTGGTCGATAGAACTTGAGGGAATATTTGTTCTACCTTTAGCTCCTCGTTGGGTTCGACACTCTTACTTATCGAAAACTGTTGCGATCCCGTATACTTGTGGGTTATCAAGACCTTTTTCTGGCGCCGTTGCCGGGGAGCAATAGCGTGGGATGAATATTCTCGTGTGTGCTTGTTTGCTTTATCACTAAGTAATTTTTATTTGCTGTTCTTAGTTGTTCCCTATCTTTAGTTATGGATATGGAACATGAAATACCAAAAAAATTAGGTGTACTTGCTACTCATGGAGATGAGGAACCTCCTAAAACCCTCGATGCTGGTTATGTGAAAGATATTATGTACTACTTTAATAATCCTGAGAAAACCCCATTCAATTATGTAATGGGAGTAACGTTGGATCAACACGAATACTTTAGGGATTATCTCTTGACACAAAAAGGGAAACTATTATGGGATAAAATTCATATATTGAATTGGTATGCTAGGCAACTATGCTTGAGATATGATTATACTTGTTGCTCTAGGATGAAGGCTCCACACCTTCCCTTTTTATGCGAATTTAATGATAATAAAACCTTATCTTCTTATGCTAATGGTATATATGATTACTATGATGTGGAACAAATAGAAGAATTTTTTGCTTTTATGGGTGCTTATGAAATTGAATCTATGTTTAAAGAGTTTGAAGATTTTGATGATTCGGTTTATAGACCTGAAAATTTAGCTATCCTTAAATATTGCTATGAGAATTATGAATACAATTCCGATATTAATGCACTTATTGAGAAAGTCTCCGCTGTCCAAGAAGAGACTAATATTTTGCAGGAATCTATGGAAGAAGAAGTTGATGAAACTGTGAGCTCATTGGATGAAAAAGACGAGGAGGAGAGTGAAGAACAAAAGGAGGAAGAGCAGATTGATCACCCATGCCCACCTTCTAATGAGAGTAACTCTTCAACTCATACATTGTTTAATTTCCCTTCGTGCTTACCGAAGGATGAATGCTATGATAATTGCTATGATCCCGTTGATTCTTTTTGAAATATCCCTTTTTGATGATGCTTGCTATGCTTGTGGCCAAGATGCCAATATGAATTATGCTTATGGAGATGAACTTGCTATAGTTCCTTATGTTAAACATGAAATTGTTGCTATTGCACCCATGCATGATAGACCTATTATCTTTTTGAATTCTCCCGACTACACTATATCGGAGAAGTTTGCACTTATTAAGGATTACATTAATGGGTTGTGTTTCACTATTATACATGATGATTTTGATAGATATAATATGCATGTGCTTGCTGCTCCTACTTGCAATTATTATGAGAGAGGAACTATATCTCCACCTCTCTATGTTTCCCACATGATAAAATTGCAAGAAACTGTTTATACTATGCATTGGCCTTTACTTTGTGTGCATGAATTGTTCTTTTATGACATGCCGATGCATAGGAAGAGAGTTAGACTTCGTAGTTACATGATATATGTTTCTTTGTGCTCACTACTAAATTACAAATCATTGTTAATTAAAATTGGCTTTGATATACCTTGGGATCCGGGTGGATTCATTACTTGAGAACTATATGCCTAGCTTAATGGATTTAAAGAAAGCGCTGCCAGGGAGACAACCCGGAAGTTTTAGAGAGTCATTTGTTTCTGTTGAGTGCTTTTATATAGTTTAAAAACAACAAAAATAAAGAGAGGAACCCAAAACTTTTTCAAAAAGGAAAGTGAAAGTGAGAAAGACAAGCATTGTTGAAGCGGGAGAGCTCCTTGAACTTTGTTCATGCTCACGG
This sequence comes from Triticum urartu, assembly GCF_003073215.2. Lineage (NCBI taxonomy): Eukaryota > Viridiplantae > Streptophyta > Magnoliopsida > Poales > Poaceae > Triticum > Triticum urartu. The sequence continues at coordinate 273,928,095 of NC_053024.1, read as the reverse complement.
CAACTTTGTGAATCTTGATTACCGAAAATTTTCAACAAAAATAATTATCCCCTTGTACAATTCCATTGTATTGTAAACATAATGTGCCAAGGTTTGCCTTTAGGATGTTTACATTTGCTTGATGGTTTGTACGATGCAGGACAGAAACTTTGGCTGTAGTGCGCGATTTTACATTTTTAGTTGGAACGTCAAATGGTTCTGATTCTTTTTGCACTGTATTCCTATACAAATTTTTTATTTTTCCTAATTTTGGTAGAATTTTTCAAGTATCAGAAGTATTGTGAATGTTCAGATTGTTACAGACTGTTCTGTTTTAGACAGATTCTGTTTTTGATGCATAGTTTGCTTATTTTGATGAAACTATCGATTAATATCAGTGGATTAAGCCATGGAAAAGTTATATTACAGTAGAAACAATGAAAAAACAAAATATGAATTGGTTTTCAATAGTACTTATAGTAGTGATTTGCTTCATTATACTAACGGATCTTACCGAGTTTTCTGTTGAAGTTTTGTTTGGATGAAGTGTTCGATGACCGAGAAGGTCTCGATGTGAGAAGAAGGAAGAGAGGCAAGAGCTCAAGCTTGGGGATTCCCGAGGCACCCCAAGTAAATATTCAAGGAGACTCAAGCGTCTAAGCTTGGGGATGCCCCGGAAGGCATCCCCTCTTTCTTCAACAAGTATCAGTATGTTTTCGGATTCGTTTCGTTCAGGCGATATGTGCAATCTTGGAGCGTCTTTTGCATTTAGTTTTCATGTTTCTTTTATGCACCATGCTGGTATGAGATAGTCCTTGGTTGATTTATAGAATGCTCATTGCACTTCACTTATATCTTTTGAGTATGGCTTTATAGAATGCTTCATGTACTTCACTTATATCATTTGAAGTTTGGATTGCCTGTTTCTCTTTACATAGAAAACCACCATTTGTAGAATGCTCTTTTGCTTCACTTATATTTGTTAGAGCGTGGGCATATCTTTTGTAGAAAGAATTAAACTCGAGATGACAGGAATTGGTCATTCACATGGTTAGTCATAAAATTCTACATAAAACTTATAGATCACTGAATATGATATGTTTGATTCCTTGCAATAGTTTTGCGATATAAAGATGGTGATATTATAGTCATGATAGTGTGTAGTTGTGGATTATTAGAAATACTTGTGTTGGGGTTTGTGATTCCCGTAGCATGCACGTATGGTGAACCGTTATGTAATGAAGTCGGAGCATGATTTATTTATTGATTGTCTTCCTTATGAGTGGCGGTCGGGGACGAGCGATGGTCTTTTCCTACCAATCTATCCCCCTAGGAGCATGCACATAGTACTTTGTTTCGATGACTGATAGTTTTTTGCAATAAGTATGTGAGTTCTTTATGACTAATGTTGAGTCCATGGATTATACGCACTTTCACCCTTCCACCATTGCTAGCCTCTCTAGTATCGCGCAACTTTCGCCGATACCATAACCCACCATATACCTTCCTCAAAACAGCCACCATACCTACCTATCATGGCATTTCCATAGCCATTCTGAGATATATTGCCATGCAACTTCCATCATCATCATATACATGACTTGAGCATTCATTGTCATATTGCTTTGCATGATCGTAAGATAGCTAGCATGATGTTTTCATGGCTTGTCCATTTTTTGATGTCATTGCTACGCTAGATCATTACACATCCCGGTACACCGCCGGAGGCATTCATATAGAGTCATATCTTTGTTCTAGTATGGAGTTGTAATATCGAGTTGTAACTAAATAAAAGTGTGATGATCATCATTATTAGAGCATTGCCCTAGTGAGGAAAGGATGATGGAGACTATGATTCCCCCACAAGTCAGGATGAGACTCCGGACGAAAAAAATAAAAATAAATAAACAAAAAAGAGAAAGGCCAAAAAAAAGAGAAGGCCCAAAAATAATAAAAAATAAATAAAAAAATGAGAGAAAAAGAGAGAAGGGGCAATGTTACTATCCTTTTACCACACTTGTGCTTCAAAGTAGCACCATGTTCTTCATATAGAGAGTCTCTTGAGTTATCACTTTCATATACCAGTGGGAATTTTCATTATAGAACTTGGCTTGTATATTCCGATGATGGGCTTCCTCAAACACCCGAGGTCTTCATGAGCAAGCAAGTTGGATGCTCACCCACTTAGTTTCAGTTTGAGCTTTCATACACTTATAGCTCTAGTGCATCCGTTGCATGGCAATCCCTACTCACTCACATTGAAATCTATTGATGGGCATCTCCATAGCCCGTTGATACACCTAGTTTATGTGAGACTATCCTCTCCTTTTTGTCTCCTCCACAACCACCATTCTATTCCACCTATAGTGCTATGTCCATGGCTCACACTCATGTATTACGTGAAAGTTGAAAAGGTTTGAGAACGTCAAAATTATGAAACAATTGCTTGGCTTGTCATCGGGGTTGTGCATGATGTGAATATTTTGTGTGGTGAAGATGGAGCATAGCCAGCCTATATGATTTTGTAGGGATAACTTTCTTTGGCCATCTTATTTTGAAAAGACATGATTGCTTTATTAGTAGGCTTGAAGTATTATTGTTTTTATGTCAAATGATAGACTATTACTTTGAATAACTCGTATCTTAATATTCATGCCATGTGTCAGTGTCAAAACTGGCGGATCTCGGGTAGGGGGTCCCGAACTGTGCGTCTAAGGAGGATGGTAATATGAGGCAGGGGACACGATGTTTTACCCAAGTTCGATCCCTCTTGATGGAGGTAAAACCCTACGTCCTGCTTGATTATTCTTGATAATATGAGTAGTACAAGAGTTGATCTACCACGAGATCGGAGAGGTTAAACCCTAAAAGCTAGCCTATGGTCTGATTGTATGTTGTCCTACAGACTAAAACCCTCCAGTTTATATAGACACCGGAGGAGGCTAGGGTTACACAAGGTCGGTTACAAAGGAGGAGATATGCATATCCGTATTGACTAGCTTGCCTTCCACGCCAAGTAGAGTCCCATCCGGACACGGGACGAAGTCTTCAATCTCGTATCTTCATAGTCCAACAGTCCGACCAAAGGATATAGTCCGGCTGTCCGGAGACCCCCTAATCCAGGACTCCCTCAGTAGCCCCTGAACCAGGCTTCAATGATGATGAGTCCGGCGTGCAGTGTTGTCTTCGGCATTGCAAGGCGGGTTCCTCCTCCGAATACACCACAGAAGAGTTTGAATACAAGGATAGTGTCCGACCCTGCAAAATAAGTTCCACATACCACCGTAGAGAGAATAATATTTCCACAAATCTAATCTACTGACACGTTTTGGCAGCATGACATCACGCCACGGCCCGGTAATTATTTGAACCGTTTTTCTCTAACCAGCCCCGCACATAACGCGAGGCGGTTTCTTGACACGTCTTGTCAAAGCAGAGATCGTGTTCCCCTTATCACGGGATTCTCATCAATAAAAACATGGGTAACCCAACCGTGCCTGTTGGTATGACTCCTAGATCTTAGGTAAGTCTCGAACGGCCACAAGGAGGATGCCTGATATTCATCCCCTTTATAAAGGGACAGGGCTTTTTCTTTTTCTCTCCCGTGCTCAATCGAATCCTTCCCCCGCCTCGAGTTCTAACACCCAAAGCCCAGGTCAGGCACTTCGGACCTTCAATCATGTCCGGATCCAGCCTTCAAGGCCGGTGGATGCCACAGAGGAGGACATCAAGAAGTTGAGGGAGGCCAGATACCTGACCGTTGAAATTTTGCATAGGCTGCCCGCCCGAGGGTAGGTCGTCCCTACTCCGGAACCCAACGAGAGCGTTGTGTTCGTCTCCCACTTCCTCCGAGGACTTGGCCTTGCTCTGGATCCCTTCGTTAGGGGTCTTATGTTCTATTACGGGCTAGATTTTCATGATCTGACCCCGGATTCCCTTCTTCACATCTCGTCATTTATTGTCTTTTGTGAGGCCTTCCTCTGCATTACCCCTCACTTCGGCCTGTGGCTCAAGACCTTCGATGTGAAGTCGAAGACGGTCGAGGGGCAGTACGCAGCGTGCGGAGGTGCTCTAATAAGCAAAATTGCTGACGCTCCATGGCCAAAGGGTTCCTTTCCAGAGGTGTCCGGATTGTGGCAATAGGAGTGGTTTTACGTCACAGCTCCCTGAAGTGCCAAGTGGGTAGCTCCCCCCACCTTTCGCTCGGGCCCTCCACCACAACTGATGTCATGGATCAGCAGGGGGCTGAGCTGGGGTACATCCAAGGATGTGCCAATACTGTAGAGCCGTATCCGAGATCTCTTCGAGGGAGATTTCAGTCTGGTTATGGTAATGCAAGTCATGCTGGTTCGTCGAGTCCAGCCTTGCAAACGTCGGCCCCCTCCGTATGTGGGAATTCAACCCGGAAGGACCGCACACTATTCAGAATTTCCTCGGCATGACGCACGAGGAGATGTACAAATCATTCTTCAGACCCCAAATAGAGTGTCCGGACACTACCGAGGACGTGGGCCTGAGCTGCAACCGCCACGCTGCCCAAGTAAGTAATCCCATGGCCGAACACACTGTCCCTTTGTTTATCGTGACATCATTCTGAAGAATCACTCTTTAACCAGGACTGGATAACAAAGGCGAAGATGATCCGGTGTTCGGCCCCCCTTCCCGAAGGCTTGGACAATTTGGTGCTGGAAAAGATGCTTGAGCCAGCACCTTGTCTGGTGCCCTCAATGGAAGATGAAGGGGGGGAATAAAGAGGGCGAAAGCGGGCCTCCATCGCTACTTATTCCAATCGAGGGAATGAGCACCTCCGCGAGGGAGGATAACCAAGGGGAAGAATCTGACATTCTCTCTCCCCGAGGAAGGAAGAGGACTACCTTTGAAGATCCGGAACGGCAGAAGAAATCTCCGCCAGAGGGTCCTGGCTCGGAGGGTATTCTCGCTGCACAATGTCCGCGCGGGGATCAGCCCTCTACCGAGTTGTAAGTAATCAAAAAGTACTTAATAGTGAAGATATCCTACCTTACTTCTGAGGAAAATAACCGAAGCATTTATCTTGCAGTTCGGATCTTAGCCCTTCTCAGCAGAGCTCGTCTTCAGGGGATCTTCTTCCAGAGATGATGGAGAGCGAAACGCCTCCCCCTGCCACACCGCCTCATGAAGCGGGCGACCCTGATGTGTCGTCGCGGAGGGTTTCTCCTGATCCGGCAAGGCCAGAAGGTAATCCTATGGCCACCCGAAGTCCCCAGTATCCGGCTCTTGAAGAGAGCAATCAAAAGAGTCCGGCACCGTCTGGTATGCAGTCGGACATACTGAGGGATCTGCTAGAGTGAGCGACTATCTCAAAAAAGCACCGTACATTGATGGGTACGGTGATTGAAAGGATTTCGTCCGCCGAAAGCGGGTTGCATGAAGCCTTTATGAGTCTATTGACGGGTTTTGAGGTACGTGAAATGATGTACATTTTTGACAGTACCGCACATTTTTAGGTGTGCCGCCTGTAGATAGTAGCCCCTGAGACTCTGGTTGTCGTCAAAAATGGTGGCAAACAGAGGATCATAGTCCCAGGTAATAACCAGACCGCCTGTATGCGCAGGTAGTTGAAGCTCCGGTGGCTAGCCGGACTGATGGGTTTGCCGAACTAAAGCGGCAACTCGATGCGGTAGATGCCGACATCGTGCTTGTTAACAAGCGGCTTGACGAGGCACAGGGTAGGTGATTTTTCTGGTGAATGTCACATAGTAAGAGCAGCATGATGCCAGTATCTTTAATATGTTGTGACCGCAGATGGAGCTACCACCGTGGAGACCCTTCGGGCGGAGCTGGCCCGAGCCAAGGAGCAAGCAAGGAGTAGCAATGCGGCCGCTTTAAAGGCGGCCGAAGAGTTAAAGGCCGAACAGGCCGCACATTGTGGGAGCAAAGAAAAAATTGCCAAGATGGCCATGGAGTTAAAAGATGCTGCTGACCTTTACCGGCTTCTTGAAGAAGAAAACCGGGTGAAGATGACGGACCCGGAGAAGGCCCAGGTGGCTGCTAAGGAAGCCCGCTCCAAAATTAGAGCGACGAAGGAGGAGTTGAATCAAGCTACGGATATCGTTTCTGGGAAGCCCTTCTTGTTGCGGACGAAGTTCGGAGATCCGAAATATGCTCCTCCTAACCGACTATGGAGTTCTGCGGATGAGTACATGGGTTTGGCTGCAAGTGCTGCGGATGCTACAGAGTACTTCAAGGATCAGAAAGGTTCTGAAGTGGAGAAGCTGTTCTGGTCACAGTTTCACGCTCCAGTCCGTCCGCTGTTGCTGAATGAGCGATTGACCGGTTGGGCCGAGCTCCATAGATTATCCGGGCTGTCCATGAGGTCCGTTGTGGATCATTTGTGGCCAGGAGGGCCAAGGCCGAATAGCTACTTTAGCTTAGTGCAACAATTTCTTGGCACTGTGTCGCGCATCGATGCTGTAAAGAGGTCGGCGTGCATAGAAGGCTCGCGGATGGCCCTTGCCCGTGTCAAAACATACTGGGCGGAGATGGATGCCACCACTGTTGCGGCACAGGGTTCGGCCATAGGCCGAGTGTCTGCCGAGCACTACTTTGAAGAAGTTCTTGAAGGCGCTCGTTCGATAGAGGCTCAGTGCTCGAAGAATATTATGTTTGAGTGACATGTATCCCCATTGTAAAAACAATGTTTTATTGAATTTATCAAGGCCGTATTTATACTTTTGCCCAAAAGTACTATGATGCCTCTTGTGCGGCCGTTTATGTATATATATATATATAACCTGAAAGATGGCAGTCGTCGGCTTCATCCCCCATGCATATAATGCGGGGGTGTTCACAGAAGACGCATTGTCGGTGTCAAAACCGGCGGATCTCAGGTAGGGGGTCCCGAACTGTGCGTCTAGGCCGGATGGTAACAGGAGGCAGGGGACACGAAGTTTTACCCAGGTTCGGGCCCTTTTGATGGAGGTAAAACCCTACGTCCTGCTTGATTAGTATTGATGATATGGGTAATACAAGAGTTGATCTACCACGAGATCAGAGAGGCTAAACCCTAGAAGCTAGCCTATGGTATGATTGTTGATGTGTATGTTGTCTTACGGACTAGAACCCTCCGGTTTATATAGACACCGGATAGGGTTAGGGTTACATAGAGTCGGTTACAATGGTAGGAGATCTGAACATCCGTATCGCCAAGCTTGCCTTCCACGCCAAGGAAAATCCCTTCCGGACACGGGACGGAGTCTTCAATCTTGTATCTTCATAGTCCAGGAGTCCGGCTGAAGGTATAATTCGGCTATCCGAACACCCCCTAATCCAGGACTCCCTCAGTAGCCCCTGAACTAGGCTTCAATGGCGACGAGTCCGGCGCGCAAATTGTCTTCGGCATTGCAAGGCGGGTTCCTCCTCCAAGCACTTCATAGAAGATTTTGAACACAAAGATAGTGTCCTTCTTTGCAAAATAAGTTTCCACATATTTCCATAGAGAGAATAATAATGTTAACACAAATCTAATCTGCTGACGTATTCCGTGGTGCGACACGCCACGGCCAAGCCTTTATCCAAATCGTTTCATTATCCCACCTCAGCGTGTTATGCGAGGCATTTTCCTTGGCACGTCTTGTCAAAGCAGAGATCATGTCCCTTTATTCCGGGATTCTCATCAATACGGGCGTGGGTAACCCAACCGCGCCTTTGATTATGGCGCTTGGAGATAAGCAAGTTTTACCAGGCTGGTGGGGGCATGTAGTCGCGCCCACCCATATAAGGGGATAAGGATCCACCTTTTCACCCACGTCTTCTTCCTCCTTTGCCTATCCATTCTTGCACACTCGAGCTCCAGCGCCCAAGTCCGCACTACCACCTCGACCTTCTCCAGCCATGTCCGGAGCGGGAGGCAAGTGGATGGTCTCCTCCGTCACGGAGGGACACATAAAAAAGTTGAGGAAGGCTGGATATCTGGCCAGCGACATCACACACCGACTCCCCGAGAAGGGGCAGATCATCCCCACTCCTAGGCCCCATGAGAGGGTGGTATTTCTCCCCCATTTCCTCCGCGGACTGGGCTTCCCTCTTCATCCATTTGTCCGGGGGCTCATGTTCTACTACGGCCTGGATTTCCACGATCTGGCCCCGAACTTCGTCCTCAATATCTCGGCGTTTTTCGTCGTGTGCGAGGCTTTCCTCCGCATCCGCCCTCATTTCGGCTTATGGCTAAAGACCTTCAACGTCAAGCCGAAGGTGGTGCGCTGCAGCCAGGCGGAATGCGGCGGTGCCATGGTTGGCAAGATGGCCAACGTGCTGTGGCTCGAGGGCTCCTTTGTGGAGACACTGAAGCGGTGGCAATCGGGGTGGTTTTACATCACCGAGCCGTGCGACCCCGAATGGGTCACAGCCCCCGAGTTTCGGTCCGGACCCCCTATGCGGCTCACCTCCTGGAAGGAGACCGGCCTGTCGTGGGGTAAAAAAGGAGAGCTGACCAGACTCCAAACATGCATCCAAACCCTGGTGGACAAGAAGCTCAAGCTTGTCAATGTAGTCCAGGTTATGCTCATCCGCCTGATCCTCCTGTGTCAACGACGGGCCTTCAACCTGTGGGAGTTCGACCCGGCGCAACATCAAACTCTAAACAGGCTCTTTGACACGACGTACGAAGATGCCTGGAGGGTGCTTTTCAAGGGCGCCGAGGCTCCCGCATCCGCTACCGAGGATCGCGGATTCAGTACTCAGCATCACGCTCATGCGGTAAGCCGTTTTTGTCCTTTTACAGGGTATCAGTTTTTCATAGTTCGACTCTATGCAGGATCTGAGTTCCCTTATCTTTGATAGGATTGGGTGGCGACGTCCGGATAGATAAACTGTCCGGCTCGTCTGCCTGAAGGCCCAGCGGACGCTCGCTTGGTGAAGCTGCTGGTTCCGGCGCCCTATGTGGTTCTGGAGAAGAAGGCCACGAAAAGGGCCACAGGGACTCAAAAGAGTGCCCGCGCCAGGAGGTGTCGGATTCGTCATCCGACGGTCCCGAAGCGCCTTCCTCTCGTGAAGACGAGGAGGAAGAAGAAGAGACCTCTCCCCCTCCAGCGGGAGGAGAGAAGAAAAGGAAGGCCGCCCTCTCCGAGGAGGCCGGAGGGTCCAAGAAGGGGAAAACCCTTCCTTCAGACTGCTCCACCGACGCCGACGACGACAAAGAGGAGTGGTAGCCCAGGGCCAAGCCCCTGGCGAAATTGTAAGTGTCGGGATACCGGGGTGATTCATAGTATTCGTTCTTCGCACAACTTTTCCTTATGTCGAATATGTTTATGCAGCCCACCCAAAGACCGGCTCGACGCATCGTCGAGCGGCTCGCTGGACCCGTCGGAGGTGAACTCGCTTCCGACGGCTTCATCCCCCCGCCCTGCGGACGACACCGAAGTGTTGTCCCAACAGGTTCCAAGCCGGGAGGAGGTGGTCCTGGAGGCGCCGCAAGGCGACCTCCCGGACTCCAGGAGTGAAGGGGATGAAACCCCCCAGGGCTCCAAGTCCGGCTTAAGGCCGGACACAGCTCCGGAATCTTCAAGGGTTCCAGAGTCCGGCGGGCGACCTCCTTCGAAGAGGAGCAAGCCTACCGTGCCGGTGACCTCCGTCCAACCGGAGGCGCCGGACAATATGTTGGAGGCGCTCCAAGGTGCCTCCATCGACGAGGGGCACCACACTATTATGAGCGCGGTGATCCAGAAGGTTCAGTCCGCCAAAAGCGGACTGACTGAAGCTTGTACAAGCCTTTTAACAGGCTTTGAGGTAAGTAAAGAATGTTCACATAATGTTACCGCATAGGCAGTAGCCCCTGATGCTCTGTTGGGCGTTCGGGAAGAAAAGCCGAATAGAGGATCAAAGAATTCGCAGGAGTCTAACAAAAGGAGTCAATATGCGTATGCAGGCTTCTCTGCTAGCGTTCGCCGCACTGACTGCGGAAGTGGATGTGCTGAAGCAGAGTCTCAAGAAGTCCGAGCAAGAGCTCGGGCATGCCAAGAAGTAGCTCGAGGAGGAGGAAGGTAAGAAATACCCTGTTTGAATATGTATATAAAAATGTGCAATTGCAAAAAATGACCGGATTGACATGGCTATTGCAGGGGCCACGTCTGAGGTGGCGACCCTTAAGCAAGCGCTGCTCGAGGCCGAGAAGAGTGCGGCCGTGGAGCGCACCGAGCAGGAGAGGTATGAGGCTGAGGTTGGCAAGGTGCGGCAAGAGCTCCAGGTTCTCATGAAGAAACATGAGAGTTTGGAGCTTGACTCGAAGACGCGAGCGTCCGAGCTCACGGCAGCTATAGAAAATGCCAAGTCTGCCAAGGCCGAGTCCCAGAAGACCCTCCAGGAGTTGGATGAGGTGAAGAAGATTGCAGCGGGTAAGACATTCTTTATGCAAAGCAAACACATAAACGTGAGTTACCTGTTACTTACCCGAATCCGGAGCTCTCCAGGAGCGTTTCCAGATCTTCCCCGGAGTGTATCTGATGCCGCCGCATTCTATCGAGCCGAGGAGGGCAGCTCGACGGAGAAGGTGTTCTGGTCTCAATACGCTGAGGCCGGACACCCCGTGCCCCTGAGCGACCAGCTGAAGCAACTGGTCGAGCTCCACAAGGCGGCCGAACAGGCCATGAAGGGCCTCCTAGTTCGGCTGTGGCCTGGAGAGGCTCTGCCTAGGAGCTATTTCGGGCTGGTGCGGCGGCTGGTGGAGGCCTGTCCGAGGCTTGAAGACATCAAGCACTCCGTCTGCATTGAGGGTGCCCGTAGGGCCCGTGCTAAGGTGCACTGGGGCAAGCTGGATGTGGAGAAGCTTGTGAAGGATGGGCCACCGCCGGGGAAAGAACATCGCAAGCCCGAGAATTATTATAAGGATGTTCTGAAGGGTGCCCGCCTTGTTGCGGATGAATGTACCAAGGATGTATTTTTTGAGTAAAACCCGCTCGTGTTATCCTGTGTGCTGAAAACTTGTTCATATGCGCTAAGCAATGCTGCTTGAATTTAAAATATTACCTTCTGTGCGGCTGTTTATCAATACTGAGAGATGGCGAGTCGTCGGCTTCTGCCCCCATGCCGCTAGTGCTGGGGTGTTCGGGGATAAACCTGGGCGCTCTTTTTCCCATATTTGGGTCCTTCGAGGGAGGCGCTCAGCCCAACGAACGAGGCAATCGGACTATAATGCGTGAACACTCTCACTTAGCTATAGAATTCTATAATTTTAAATTTCGGCGAAGCCCCTAGTATTTGGAAGACCGATTTCGGGGCGCTATCCACGCCTTGGCCGGACAGAGCCGACTCCTCGTCCGAAGCACCATAAGTCTTTAGGGACTCGAAAAAACCTCTCGAACAGCGACCAGCTCTCGCTTCATCATGACAGTCAGTTTTAGCTTTCTCCACTGAGGTGCTCGGCCCAGCTCAACTAGGGCACAATCGCAGTGGTTCTCCTAGTGCTACCTTAGCCGATATAGCGGAACGTAAGGCACCAAAACATAGGAGCAGGGCAAACCCAACTATTGACCCAAGACATGATTCGGAGCCGATGCATATAATGCTATAAGTTCGGGGTGCCGCACTTGTTAAAGTGTTCGGACTTCTCACACCATGTTGAGGGGTACTGAAGCCCCTAGCGTATTTTGGCTGTACCAAAGTGTACGGGTGCAACATGTCATTAAGGAACATATATATATATATATATATTAAAAAAAGGTAATGCAAAAAATAGACAAAAGCTATGCATTGTTCATTAAAATAGCTGCGATCAAGGCAGAACGATACAAGTGATGTGATAAACGAAAAGTTGGACTATTTAACATGTCTGCTTCAGGGGCAAGCTGCAGGATAGTATGCGAAACGGGTATACTGCTCGTGATAGAGACCACCTGGGATTTCTGTAATGCGGCATGGCTTGTCTGCTTCCCTGGTCCTTGCATCGTTTGTGCGGCAATTGAACTGCCGAACAAGCCTTCCGAAGAGTAGAGTCCTGGAAGTAAGAGAAAAGTGTAAAAAAAGTCGGCAGCCGCTGGTGCGATTTAAGCCGTGTTTTGGGCGTGCCATGATGGTGCCCCTCCCCCTATGCCCATGGTATTTCTAGGGCGTAGTTATGTACGCGAAGTACTGGCGTCGCCTTTTTGCGGGGGTTGGGGTTGGGGCCGCATTGCTACACCTGCTCGAAACGTGCCAGGCGGTCTTGTTGTAGGTTACTCCGGGCGCGCTTGACTGTGTCCGCACGTTTAATGGCCGGACTAGAGAGCTGCCTGGAGAGGCTGCTTTGTACTTCCGCTGCAAGGGCCACCGTGTGCTCCTCCGTTTGGAGGGAGTGTTCAGTGTTTCCATTGACCATAATTACTCCTCGAGGGCCTGGCATCTTGAGCTTAAGGTATGCGTAGTGCGGGACCGCATTGAACTTGGCGAATGCGGTTCGCACGAGCAGTACATGGTAGCCACTGCGGAACGGGACTATGTCGAAGATTAACTCCTCGCTTCGGAAATTATCCGGGGATCCGAAGACCAGTTCAAGTGTGACTGAGCCTGTACAGCTGGCCTCTACACCTGGTATTACGCCTTTAAAGGTCGTTTTGGTGGGCTTAATCCTTGAGGGATCTATGCCCATTTTTCGCACTGTATCCTGGTAAAGCAGGTTCAGGCTACTGCCGCCGTCCATAAGGACTCTAGTAAGATGAAATCCGTCAATAATTGGGTCGAGAACCAATGCAGCAAATCCGCCATGACAGATGCTAGTGGGATGGTCTCTTCGATCGAAGGTGATCGGGCAGGAGGACCATGGGTTGAACTTTGGGGCGACTGGCTCTACCGCGTATACGTCCCTTAACGCGCGCTTCCGCTCCCTCTTTGGGACGTGGGTGGCATATATCATGTTCACCGTCCGCACTTGTGGGGGAAAACCCTTCTGTCCATTGTTGTTCGGCGGCCGGGGCTCCTCGTCATCATCGCTATGGAACCCCTTGTCTTCATTGTCGGCGCTTAATCTGCCTGCCTGCTTGAACACCCAACAGTCCCTATTGGTGTGATTGGCCGGCTTTTCGGGGGTGCCATGTATTTGGCACAAGCGGTCGAGTATTCGGTCCAAGCTGGACGGGCCCCTGGGATTCCTTTTGAATGATTTTTTCTGCGAACCGGATTTAGAGCCTCTGAATCCGGCATTAACTGCCGTATCCTTAGCATTGTCGCCGTTGATGTGGCGCTTCTGTTGGTTGCGACGCGACCTGCCACTAATGTCCCTGATGTCCGAACGACCAGGGTTCTTGGTCATATTGTTGCTATGAGCAAGCCAGCTGTATTCTCCCGTGCAAAAGCGGGTCATGAGTGCCGTGAGTGCTGCCATAGATTTCGGCTTCTCTTGTCCTAGGTGCCGAGCAAGCCACTCGTCACAGATATTATGCTTGAAGGCTGCTAAGGCTTCTGCGTCCGGACAGTCAAGTATTTGATTTTTCTTTGTTAGGAACCGTGTCCAGAATTGCCTGGCCGATTCGTCTGGCTGCTGAATTACGTGGCTTAGGTCGTCAGCGTCTGGGGGTCGCACATAAGTGCCCTGGAAATTGTCGAGGAATGCGGCTTCCAGGTCCTCCCAACAGCTGATTGACCCTGTTGGCAGGCTGTTAAGCCACTGCCGGGCTGGTCCTTTAAGCTTGAGTGGGAGGTATTTGATGGCGTGGAAATCATCGCCGCGGGCCATGTGGATATGAAGGAGATAATCCTCGATCCATACCGCGGGATCTGTTGAGCCATCATATGATTCGATGTTTACGGGTTTGAAACCCTCGGGGATTTGATGATCCATTATTTCGTCTGTGAAGCACAATGGGTGTGCGGCGCCTTTGTATTGGGCGATATCATGACGTAGCTCCAATGAGCTTTGTCTACTTTGTTCGGCCCTGCCGAATCTTTGGCCGGCGTGACGGTTGTCGTCTTGAGCCGTGGGGTGCCTACGCGATCCGTAGATCGATCTTGTTTGCCTTGTCTTGTCCTCCAACATGTCTCGTAAGTCCGGCGCATATTCCCATGCCTTGGTATGGGGTTCGGTTTGGGTGGAGGGCCATGAGGCCTCTCTGTCGTGACCACGAGGTGGCCTGTCGGCCGCGTCGAGTGCTTCCTCCTCTAATCGGGGTAGCAACCTGCGCTTTGGGTAGCACTTGGAGGGGCGTTCGGGTTTATGCTCTTCGGCCGCAAGGACTTCAGTCCATCTATCGACTAGCCGATCTTGATCAGCTTTAAGCTATTGCTGTTTTTTCTTGAGGCTTCTTGCCGTGGCCATAAGCCTGCGTTGAAAACGCTCTTGTTCGATGGGATCCTCTGGCACGGTGAATTTGTCGTCGTCGAGGCTTGCCTCGTCTTCGGAGGGAGCCATACAATTATTGTCCTCGACCTCTCTGTCGGCCGTTCTCTCATGAGGGCTGGTTTCTCCATCCTCCTATGCTAAATCTTGCTCGGGGGGATGTTCTTCGGCGCTTTCCGGGGTATTATTATCTCCCGTGCTGGAATCGCCGTTTTTGTGTTGGCGGGATTTTGAGCGGCGCTGCTGACGCCGGCGCTTTTGCTGTTTCTTGGAGGGGTCATCCTCCGCTGTTCCATCGCCCTCTCCCTCTTTTGGGGTGTCCACCATGCATATGTCATATGACGAGGTGGCTTTCTAGGGCCTAGTAGGCGCTGGTTCTTCATCATCTCCTTCATCGGTGTCCATACCGTCGATGTCTTCGGAGTCGAAGTCGAGCATGTCGTTAAGTTGTCGACAGTGGCTACAAAGTGGGTGGTGGGTGGGTTTTGAATTTCTTCATCATCCGTACCCCAACCTTGCTGACCATAGTCCGGCCAGGGCTCTCCTGTCAAAGAGAGAGACTTCAGTGATTTCAGGATATCGCCGAAAGGCGAGTGCTGAAAGACGTCCGCGGCCGTGAACTCCATGATCGGCGCCCAATCGGATTCGCTCGGCAGGGGCGCGGAGGGTTCGGAGTCCGGAGAAGAATCCGGCTCCATGGAGTCACGAGTCTTGCAGAGTACGGGGCTGGTGTTCGGCTCAACTGCCGTTGGGATCGCAGCCCCCGAGGTGGCGTCCAACCGCCCATCCTTGATCGGCGCGGTCGGCTCCGAACTAAGGGTCGGAGCCGATGCGGGTGCAGCCTCCAGGGCACTGTTCGGAGGCAGAGCTAGATCATGCTCGTCGTGACAGAGCGGCGCGCTCGACAGTGGTTCGAATCCGTCGAAGATCAAGTCCCCGCGGATGTCGGCCGTATAGTTTAAACTTCCGAATCTGACCTGACGGCCAGGGGCGTAGCTTTCGATCTGCTCTAGATGGCCAAGTGTATCGGCCCGCAGCGCGAAGCCGCCAAAGACGAAGATCTGTCCGGGGAGGAAGGTCTCACCCTGGATTGCATCACCATTGATGATCGTAGGAGCCATCGGGCCCGACGGTGATGGCACAGAGGAACTCTCAATGAAAGCACCAATGTCGGTGTCAAAACCGGCAGATCTCGGGTAGGGGGTCCCGAACTGTGCGTCTAGGCCGGATGGTAACAGGAGGCAGGGGACACAAAGTTTTACCCAGGTTCGGGCCCTCTTGATGGAGGTAAAACCCTACGTCCTGCTTGATTAGTATTGATGATATGGGTAATACAAGAGTTGATCTACCACGAGATCAGAGAGGCTAAACCCTAGAAGCTAGCCTATGGTATGATTGTTGATGTGTATGTTGTCTTACGGACTAGAACCCTCCGGTTTATATAGACACTGGATAGGGTTAGGGTTACATAGAGTCGGTTACAATGGTAGGAGATATGAACATCCGTATCGCCAAGCTTGCCTTCCACGCCAAGGAAAATCCCTTCCGGACATGGGACGGAGTCTTCAATCTTGTATCTTCATAGTCCAGGAGTCCAGCTGAAGGTATAATTCGGCTATCCGAACACCCCCTAATCCAGGACTCCCTCACGCATGTTCACACTTGATCCAACGTCTTGGTCCATTAAGGAGGTGATAGTGCAGTGAACTAGGCAACCGGACTATAATGCTTTAACACTTTCACTTAGCCAGAGGAGTTTGACAGTGGGGCTACTATATAGCCCCTGGTGGCTCCTCACTCATCCGAATTCGGGGTGCGTACATGCCTGGCCGGGAAACGACCCTTCGTTAAGGCAGAGGAATCCCGAAGATTCCGCTAGGTCATCAAGTGGTTGATCAGTCTCACGCTATATCATGACAGTCAGTTTTCGGCTTTCTCTACTGAGGTGCTCGTCCGGATGAACCAGGGCACAACCGCAGTAGTTCTCCTGGTGCCGCCTTAGCCGATAGAGCAGAACATAAGGCAGCAAAACATAGGAGCCGGGCAAACCCAACATTTTACCAAAGACATGATTCGGAGCTGATGCATATAAGGCCAAACTCGCGACGCCGAACACTCCCTAAGGTATTCGGTCTTTATGATGTAAACCGGGCCTAAACAGTGCCCTTCGTAATAAGCCCCTGGTGTCCAGGTACGTGCAATATTCTGACATGGCCACATGCCAATACGTCAGCATCCTTCTCAATTGTACTGAGAATCCGAGGGATGTTGCTACCTCTTGAGCTTGCGTTGGTTTTCCCCGAAGAGGAAGGAATGATGCAGCAAAGTAGCGTAAGTATTTCCCTAAGTTTTTGAGAACCAAGGTATCAATCTAGTAGGAGGCCACGCTCAAGTCCCTCGTACCTGCACAAAATGATAGCTACCCACAACCAACGCGATTAGGGATTGTCAATCCCTTCACGGTCACTTACGAGAGTGAGATCTGATAGATATAATATTTTTGGTATTTTTGGTGTAGAGATGCGAAGTAAAAAGTAAAGGCAAAGTAAAAAAGCAAACCAAGATTAAAGTGATGGAGATTAATATGATGAGAATAGACTCGGGGGCCATAGGTTTCACTAGTGGCTTCTCTCAAGAGCATAAGTATTCTACGGTGGGTGAACAAATTACTGTTGAGCAATTGACAGAATTGTGCATAGTTATGAGAATATCTAGGCATGATCATGTATATAGGCATCACGTCCGTGACAAGTAGACCGAAACGATTCTGCATCTACTACTATTACTCCACTCATCGACCGCTATCCAGCATGCATCTAGAGTATTAAGTTAAAAACAGAGTAACGCCTTAAGCAAGATGACATGATGTAGAGAGATAAATTCATGCAATATGAAATAGACCCCATCTTGTTATCCTCGATGGCAACGATGCAATACATGCCTTGCTGCCCCTTCTATCACTGGGAAAGGACACCGCAAGATCGAACCCAAAGCTAAGCACTTCTCCCATGGCAAGAACTACCAATCTAGTTGGCCAAACCAAACGGATAATTTGAAGAGACTTGCAAAGATAACCAATCATACATGAAAGAATTTAGAGAAGATTCAAATATTATTCATAGATAGACTTGATCATAAACCCACAATTCATCGGTCTCAACAAACACACCGCAAAAAGAAGATTACATCGAATAGATCTCCACAAGAGAGGGGGAGAACTTTGTATTGAGATCCAAAAAGAGAGAAGACGCCATCTAGCTACTAACTATGGACCCGAAGGTCTAAGGTAAACTACTCACACTTCATCAGAGAGGCTATGATGATGGAGAATCCCTCCGTGATGACGGCCCTCTTCGGCGGAGCTCCGGAACAGGCCCCAAGATGGGATCTCGTGGATACAGAAAGTTGCGGCGGTGGAATTAGGTTTTTGGATCCGTATCTGGTCGTTTGGGGGTACATATGTATATATAGGAGGAAGAAGTACGTCGGTGGAGCATCGAGGGGCCCACGAGGCAGGGGGGCGCGCCCTAGGGGGGGGGCGCCCCCACCCTCGTGACCGCCTCTCTGATGCTCTGATGCCTTGGCGTAGGGTCCAAGTCTCCTGGATCACGTTCGGTGAGAAAATCACGTTCCCGAAGGTTTCATTCCGTTTGGACTCCGTTTGATATTCCGTTTCTTCGAAACACTGAAATAGGCAAAAAAAAACAGCAATTCTGGGCTGGGCCTCTGGTTAATAGGTTAGTCCCGAAATAATATAAAAGTGGAAAATAAAGCCCAATATAGTCCAAAACAGTAGATAATATAGCATGGAGCAATCAAAAATTATAGATACGTTGGAGACGTATCAGATGTGTAGAGACAGTAAAAAAGGTTTACGCAGGGTCTTTATCTAAAAAGAATCCTTGGAACGGGTCCCTGCTGCACGTCTGCGCCTTTGTCTCAACAAACACACCGCAAAAAGAAGATTACATCGAATAGATCTCCACAAGAGAGGGGGAGAACTTTGTATTGAGATCCAAAAAGAGAGAAGACGCCATCTAGCTACTAACTATGGACCCGAAGGTCTAAGGTAAACTACTCACACTTCATCAGAGAGGCTATGATGATGGAGAATCCCTCCGTGATGACGGCCCTCTTCGGCGGAGCTCCGGAACAGGCCCCAAGATGGGATCTCGTGGATACAGAAAGTTGCGGCGGTGGAATTAGGTTTTTGGATCCGTATCTGGTCGTTTGGGGGTACATATGTATATATAGGAGGAAGAAGTACGTCGGTGGAGCATCGAGGGGCCCACGAGGCAGGGGGGCGCGCCCTAGGGGGGGGGCGCCCCCACCCTCGTGACCGCCTCTCTGATGCTCTGATGCCTTGGCGTAGGGTCCAAGTCTCCTGGATCACGTTCGGTGAGAAAATCACGTTCCCGAAGGTTTCATTCCGTTTGGACTCCGTTTGATATTCCGTTTCTTCGAAACACTGAAATAGGCAAAAAAAAACAGCAATTCTGGGCTGGGCCTCTGGTTAATAGGTTAGTCCCGAAATAATATAAAAGTGGAAAATAAAGCCCAATATAGTCCAAAACAGTAGATAATATAGCATGGAGCAATCAAAAATTATAGATACGTTGGAGACATATCAGGCATCCCCAAGCTTAATTCCTGCTCGTCCTCGAGTAGGTAAATGATAAAAAAGAGAATTTTTGATGCGGAGTGCTACTTGGTATAATTTCAATGCAAATCTTCTTAATTGTGATATGAATATTCAGATTCAAAAGATTCAAGGCAAAAGTTTAGATTGACATAAAAATAATAATACTTCAAGCATACTAACAAAGCAATTATGTCTTCTCAAAATAACATGGCCAAAGAAAGTTATCCCTACAAAATCATATAGTCTGGCTATGCTCTATCTTTCACCACACAAAGTATTTAAATCATGCACAACTCCGATGACAAGCCAAGCAATTGTTTCATACTAACTTTTTCAAAACTTTTTCAATCTTCACGCAATACATGAGCGTGAGCCATGGATATAACACTATAGGTGGAATAGAATGGTGGTTGTGGAGAAGACAAAAAGGAGAAGATAGTCTCACATCAACTAGGCATATCAACGAGCTATGGAGATGACCATCAATAGATATCAATGTGAGTGAGTAGGGATTGCCATGCAACGGATGCACTGGAGCTATAAGTATATGAAAGCTCAAAAAGAAACTAAGTGGGTGTGCATCCAACTTGCTTGCTCATGAAGACCTAGGGCAATTTGAGGAAGCCCATCATTGGAATATACAAGCCAAGTTCTATAATGTAAAATTCCCACTAGTATATGGAAGTGACAACATAGGAGACTCTCTATCATGAAGAGCATGGTGCTACTTTGAAGCACAAGTGTGGTAAAAGGATAGTAACATTGTCCCTTCTCTCTTTTTCTCTCATTTTTTATTTTATTTTATTTTATTTTTATTTGGGCCTTTTCTCTTTTTTTATGGCCTCTTTTTATTTGGGCTTCTTTGGCCTCTTTTTATTTATTTATTTTATTTTTCGTCCGAAGTCTCATCCCGACTTATTGGGGAATCATAGTCTCCATCATTCTTTCCTCACTTGGACAATGCTCTAATAATGATGATCATCACACTTTTATTTTTCTTACAACTCAATACTTAGAACAAAATATGACTCTATATGAATGCCTCCGGTGGTGTACCGGGATATGCAATATGACAATGATGGAGTGTGTCAAAATAAACGAAACGGTGGAAAGTTGCATGGCAATATATCTCAGAATGGCTATGGAAATGCCATAATAGGTAGGTATGGTGGCTGTTTTGAGGAAGGTATATGGTGGGTGTATGATACCGGCGAAAAGTGCGCGGTATTAGAGAGGCTAGCAAAGGTGGAAGGGTGAGAGTGCGTACAATCCATGGAATCAACATTAGTCATAAAGAACTCATATACTTATTGCAAAAATCTAGAAGTTATCAAAGAAAAGTATTATGCGCATGCTCCTAGGGGGATAGATTGGTAGGAAAAGACCATCGCTCGTCCCCGACCGCCACTCATAAGGAAGACAATCAATAAATAAATCATGCTCCGACTTCATCACATAACGGTTCACCATACGTGCATGCTACGGGAATCACAAACTTTAACACAAGTATTCTTTAAATTCACAACTACTCAACTAGAATGACTTTAATATTATCACCTCCATATCTCAAAACAATTATCATGCTTCAATCTTTTCTTAGTATTCAACACACTCAAAAGAAAGTTTCACAAATCTTGAATACCAAGCATATTATTATTAAGCAAATTGCCATGCTATTAAGAGACTCTCAAAATAATTTAAGTGAAGCATGAGAGATCAATAGTTTCTTTAAAACAAATCCACCACCGTGCTCTAAAAGATCTAAGTGAAGCACATAGAGCAAAATTATAACGCTCAAAAGATATAAGTGAAGCACATAGAGCCAAACTACATAGCTCAAAAGATATAAGTGAAGCATATAGAGTATTCTATCAAATTTTAATTCATGTATGGATCTTTAAAAAGGTGTGTACAGCAAGGATGATTGTGGCATACTAAGACACAAAGACACAAATAATACAAGACGCTCCAAGCAAAACACATATCATGTTGGTGAATAAAAATATAGCTCCAAGTAAATTACCGATGGAAGTGGACGAAAGAGGGGATGCCTTCCGGGGCATCCCCAAGCTTCGACTTTTTGGTGTCCTTGGATTATCTTGGGGGTGCCATGGGCATCCCCAAGCTTAGGCTCTTGCCACTCCTTGCTCCATAATCCATCAAAAGAATTCACCCAAAACTTGAAAACTTCACAACACAAAACTTAAAGTAGAAAACTCGTGAGCTCCGTTAGCGAAAGAATACAAAATACCACTTCAAGGTACTGTAATGAACTCATTCTTTATTTATATTGGTGTTAAACCTACTGTATTCCAACTTCTATATGGATTATAAACTATTTTACTAACCATAGATTCATCAAAATAAGCAAACAACACACGAAAAACAGAATCTGTCAAAAACAGAACAGTCTGTAGTAATCTGTAGCTAGCGCAAGATCTGGAACCCCAAAAATTCTAAAATAAATTGCTGGACGTGAGAAATTTATCTATTAATCATCTTCAAAAAGAATTAACTAAATATCACTCTTAAAATAAAAATGACAGCAGTTCTCGTGAGCGCTAAAGTTTCTGTTTTTTACAGCAAGTTCAACAAGACTTTCCCCAAGTCTTCTCAACGGTTGTACTTGGCACAAACACTAATTAAACACAAAAAACACAACAAAAACAGAGGCTAGATAATTTATTTATTACTAAACAGGAGCAAAAAGCAAGGAATAAAAATAAAATTGGTTTGCCTCCCAACAAGCGCTATCGTTTAACGCCCCTAGCTAGGCATAAAAGAGAGGATATATCTAGGTATTGCCATCTTTGGTTTTAGAGAGAAAGAGAGCAAACTTGTTATCTATGGAATTAATATTTCTATTTTGACAAAGTACATGTCCATTAATGGTAGAATAAAGATTAAGAATGTTGCGGAAATTGGCATCTAGGCTAGCTTTTATCTCTTTAATAGATTCGTTTTGGTAAGAAAGCAAGAGAGATGTGATTTCAGCTTTCTCATTAATGGGTGCCCAAATATAGTTTTCATCCTCTCATAGGTATCTATGGGGTCCCCTTCAAGGAAACCCCCTTCGAAAATAGAATCTAAAACTTGTTTGAACGAAGCAGGTAGCCCAACAAAAAAGCTTTTTAAGTAAACCTCAATTTGATATTGGGGTACATAGCTAGCCCGGATCCTTAACAGCCTATCCCAAGCATCTTTCAAAGATTCATCAAGTAAATAACGAAAAATTCCAGAATCATCTTCATCAAAATTACTAAGGTTCTCATTGATAACTCCGGCAAGTTGTTCTATAGCATTCTGATTTATGAGTTTAGATAAGATAGCAGGATTGTCTAAAACACTAGAACTTGGGAGAGAACCCCCAACTCTTTTTGGTTCTGACATGGCGAGGGAAAAGAGGCAAATAGAGAGGGGGAATAGAGAGAGAGAGGGCAAATAAAACGGCAAGGGTGCAGTGGGGGAGAGGAAAACGAGAGGCAAATGGCAAATAATGTAATGCAAGAGATAGGGGTTGTGATGGGTACTTGGTATGTTGACTTTTTGTGTAGACTCCCCGACAACGGCGCTAGAAATCCTTCTTGCTACCTCTTGAGCTTGCGTTGGTTTTCCCCGAAGAGGAAGGGATGATGCAGCAAAGTAGCGTAAGTATTTCCCTCAGTTTTTGAGAACCAAGGTATCAATCCAGTAGGAGGCCACGCTCAAGTCCCTCGTACCTGCACAAAACGATAGCTACTCGCAACCAACGCGATTAGGGGTTGTCAATCCCTTCACGGTCACTTACGAGAGTGAGATCTGATAGATATAATATTTTTGGTATTTTTGGTGTAGAGATGCAAAGTAAAAAGTAAAGGCAAAGTAAAAAGCAAAGCAAGATTAAAGTGATGGAGATTGATATGATGAGAATAGACCCGGGGGCCATAGGTTTCACTAGTGGCTTCTCTCAAGAGCACAAGTATTCTACGGTGGGTGAACAAATTACTGTTGAGCAATTGACAGAATTGAGCATAGTTATGAGAATATCTAGGCATGATCATGTATATAGGCATCATGCCCGTGACAAGTAGACCAAAACGATTCTGCATCTACTACTATTACTCCACTCATCGACCGCTATCCAGCATGCATCTAGAGTATTAAGTTAAAAACAGAGTAACACCTTAAGCAAGATGACATGATGTAGAGAGATAAATTCATGCAATATGAAATAAACCCCATCTTGTTATCCTCGATGGCAACAATGCAATACGTGCCTTGCTGCCCCTTCTGTCACTGGGAAAGGACACCGCAAGATCGAACCCAAAGCTAAGCACTTCTCCCATGGCAAGAACTACCAATCTAGTTGGCCAAACCAAACGGATAATTTGAAGAGACTTGCAAAGATAACCAATCATACATGAAAGAATTTAGAGAAGATTCAAATATTATTCATAGATAGACTTGATCATAAACCCACAATTCATCGGTCTCAACAAACACACCGCAAAAAGAAGATTACATCGAATAGATCTCCACAAGAGAGGGGGAGAACTTTGCATTGAGATCCAAAAAGAGAGAAGAAGCCATCTAGCTACTAACTATGGACCCGAAGGTCTGAGGTAAACTACTCACACTTCATCGAAGAGGCTATGATGATGTAGAAGCCCTCCGTGATGACGGCCCTCTCCGGCGGAGCTCCGGAATAGGCCCCAAGATGGTATCTCGTGGATACAGAAAGTTGCGGCGATGGAATTAGGTTTTTGGCTCCGTATCTGGTTGTTTGGGGGTACGTATGTATATATAGGAGGAAGAAGTACGTCGGTGGAGCATCGAGGGGCCCACGAGGCAGGGGGGCGCGCCCTAGGGGGGGGGCGCCCCCACCCTCGTGACCGCCTCTCTGATGCTCTGATGCCTTGGCGTAGGGTCCAAGTCTCCTGGATCACGTTCGGTGAGAAAACCACATTCCCGAAGGTTTCATTCCGTTTGGACTCCGTTTGATATTCCGTTTCTTTGAAACACTGAAATAGGCAAAAAACAGCAATTCTGGGCTGGGCCTTCGCTTAATAGGTTAGTCCCAAAAAATAATATAAAAGTGGAAAATAAAGCCCAATATAGTCCAAAACAGTAGATAATATAGCATGGAGCAATCAAAAATTATAGATACGTTGGAGACGTATCAGATGTGTAGAGACAGTAAAAAAGGTTTACGCAGGGTCTTTATCTAAAAAGAATCCTTGGAACGGGTCCCTGCTGCACGTCTGCGCCTTTGTCTCCATTGTGCCGTGTCCTGGATGGGTGTAGCACGATGGTCATCTGTAAAAGAGAGGAACTTAGTTGAAAAGTTGTCGTGCAAAAAGGTAGTTTATACTAAATAAACTATATACAGTTCAAGATGAGTAGAGTTGAGCCTAATTGCCACTTGTTTGTGCGCGTTGAGCCCCTTGTATTGTAATAGGGGTATAGCCATCAAAACTGTATCAAGTACATATAGCTGCGCCAGAATCGTCTAACCGCGTCCGTGGTCTTAACGACCTGGCAGATGCATTAGTTGGTGAGGCCATTTAGTGTGCGGCTACCAAGGCAGTCGCACGGTCTTCCGCGTGCAAGGAGCGCTCAATATTTCCATTTACTATAATGATGCCACGTGGACCGGGCATCTTAAGCATGAGAGAAGCGTAATGCGGTATTGCGTTAAAGCGAGCGAAAGCTTCGCGTCCGAGTAGTGCTTGATAACCACTTATGAACGGAGCGATGTGGAATGTTAAATTTTCGCTGCGGAAGTTATCGGGAAAGCCGAATATAACCTCTAGTAGCAGGGAGCCCGTGCAATGGGCCTCTGGGCCTGACGTTACTCCTTTAAAGGTAGTATTGCTGCGGCTAATTTTTGTTGGGTCTATCCCCATTTTGCGGACTGTGTCCTGATATATCAGGTTTAAACTGCTGCCGCCGTCCATCAGGACTCGTGAGTGGTATCCGTCAATTATTGGATCTAATACCAAGGCAGCCCATCCTGCACGCCGGATACTTGCCGAGTAATCCCGATGGTCGAAGGTGATCGGTTGGGACGACCGATGGCAGAACTCCGCGGTGATAGGCCCTGGGGCATGTGTCTCTAGGAGTGCCGCTTTGTTTCTCCCCTTTGTCATGTGCAACACGTTTACTGTTTTGACTTTTGGTGGGAATTTCTTCTGTTCTCCAGTGCTTTGCTTGCGAGGCTCGTCCTCGTCTTCGCTTGGTGTATCCTGCCCCTTATGTTCGGCGTTGAGCTTGCCGGACTACTTGAAGACCCAACATTCTCTATGGGTATGATTTGCAGGTTTATCGGGGGTGCTATGGATCTGACATATTTGGTCCAGAATCTTGTTTAGGCTGGACAGTTCGTCTCTGTTGCCTTTGGAGGGCGGCTTTTGCTGACCTGGCCGAGAGCTTCTGAATCCAGCGTTTACCGCCGTGCTCTTCGGGCTGTCTTCTTTATCCCGGCGCTTGTTTTTGCTGCGTCATGATTTCCCGTTTCCGTCCCTGACTTCGGATGTACTTGGGTTGCTGGTGCTGCATCGGGCTAACCAGCTGTCCTCGCCTGCGCAAAAGCGGGTCATGAGGCTTGTTAATGCTGCCATTGTTCTCGGCTTTTCTTGGCCGAGGTGTCTGGCAAGCCATTCGTCTCAAACGCTGTGCTTGAAAGCTGCTAAGGCTTCGGCGTCCGGACAGTCGACTATTTGGTTCTTTTTAGTGAGGAACCTGTTCCAAAGCTTTCGGGCCGACTCTCCAGGATGTTGAGTTATATGACTTAAATCGTCTGCATCCGGTGGTCGAACATAGGTCCCTTGAAAATTTGCCCGAAAAGCGTCTTTGAGCTCTTCCCAGCTTCCAATGGAGTTTTCGGGGAGGCTTTTAAGCCAGTGCCGAGCTGGCCCTTTGAGCTTGAGGTGTAAGTACTTGATGGCGTGGAGATCGTCTCCTCGAGCCATGTGGATATGGAGGATGTAGTCCTCATCCAGACCCCAGGGTCTGTCGTTCCGTCGTACGCCTCTATGTTTACGGGTTTGAATCCCTCTAGAAATTCATGGTCCAGCACCTCATCGGTGAAACATAGGGTGTGTGCGGCACCCCTGTATTTGGGTGTACCGTGGTGTTCAGATGTTTGTTGTGTTGCATTGCATGCTGGAGCGCGCTTGTGTGGCCCGTATATGGATCTGGTTGCGCCGTCCTTTTGATGCGAGCCCTCGCGTGGATCGCGTACTAGCTTATGTGCGGTGTCGTTTGCCGCTCTATGTTGGCCACGAGGTCATCTATCCGACCGGATGGCCGTTTTGTTTTTCAATTGCGGGGGATCTAAGGCCTCCTCATCGAATTCAGGTAGCAACTTTCGCTTTGGGTAGCTCTTGGTGTGGCGATTACCGCCGTACTTCGCTGCAGTGTTGAGTACTTCACTCCATCTGATTCTGAGTGTGTCTTGTGTGGCCCTGAGCCTTTGCTTCTGCTTTTTCAAACTCCTCGCAGTGGCAACAAGCCTTTGATGGGCATTCTGTTGCTCTGGGCGCCTGTCTGGTGTGATGTTGTCCGGACTGTTATCTTCGACGGAGTCGGGTTGTTCGGTTTGATTCTCCGTGTTGCCGTGGTCGGGCGATGGTTCACCCTGCTCTAACGCTGGGTCTATATGATCACTGTTTCTGCCGAGGCGGGATTAGGAGCGGCACTTATGCCGCCGATTTGACTGCTTCTCGAGGGAACAACCCTTCGCTGCATCCTTCCGTTCCTCGTCGTCATTTTCTTTGGGTGTGTCCACCATGTATACGTCATATGATTAAGTGGGCGTCCAGTGCCCTGTGGGCAGTGGTTGCTGTTCGTCTGCTGCATCGCCGTCCATACCGTCGATGTCTTCGGAGTCGAAGTCGAGCATGTCGGTCAAATCATCGACAGTGGCTACTAAGTGGGTGGTGGGTGGGCGGTGAATTTCTTCGTCATCCGCATCCCAATCCTGCCGGACATAGTTCGGCCAGGACTCTCCTGACAAGGAGAGAGACCTTAATGAGTTCAGTATGTTGCCGAAGGGCGAGTGCTGAAAGATATCCACAGAGGTAAACTCCATGATCGGCGCCTAGTCGGATTCGATAGGCACGGGCGCAGGCGGTTCGGAGTCCGTGGCCGGGGAAGAATCCGGTAGTTTGGCATCACGGATCTCGTGAAGGGTAAGGTCGATACTCGACTCGATCGCCGCTGAGGATACGGCCTCCGTGGCGGGGTCTATCCACCCACCCATGGATGGCGCAATTGGCTCCGAATTGAGGGTCGGAGCAGTTGCCGGTGCGGTCTCCTGAACACTGTCCGATGGTAGAGCTAAATCATGCTCATCGTGACCGTGCGGCGCACTCGGAAGGGGCTCGAATCCGTCGAAGATCAAGTCTCCGCGGATGTTGGTCGTGTAGTTTAAGCTTCCAAACCTGACCTTGTGGCCAGGGGCGTAACTCTCGATTTTCTCCAGATGGCCAAGCGAGTTGGCCCGCAGTGCGAAGCCGCCGAATACGAAGGTCTGTCTGGGGAGAAAAGTCTCACCCTGGACCGCATCGCTATCGATGATCGAAGGAGCCATCAAGCCTAACGGTGATGACACAGAGGAACTCTCAATGAAAGCACCAATGTCGGTGTCAAAACCGGCGGATCTTGGGTAGGGGGTCCCGAACTGTGCGTCTAAGGAGGATGGTAACAGGAGGCAGGGGACACGATGTTTTACCCAGGTTCGGGCCCTCTTGATGGAGGTAAAACCCTACGTCCTGCTTGATTATTCTTGATAATATGAGTAGTACAAGAGTTAATCTACCACGAGATCGGAGAGGCTAAACCCTAAAAGCTAGCCTATGGTCTGATTGTATGTTGTCCTACGGACTAAAACCCTTCGGTTTATATAGACACCGGAGGAGGCTAGGGTTACACAAGGTCGGTTACAAAGGAGGAGATATGCATATCCGTATTGCCTAGCTTGCCTTTCACGCCAAGTAGAGTCACATCCGGACACGGGACGAAGTCTTCAATCTCGTATATTCATAGTCCAATAGTCCAGCCAAAGGATATAGTCCGGCTGTCCGGAGACCCCCTAATCCAGGACTCCCTCACCATGATTAGATATGTGATCAAGATTATGCTAGGTAGCATTCCACATCAAAAATTATCTTTTTTATCATTTACCTACTCGAGGACGAGCAGGAATTAAGCTTGGGGATGCTGATACGTCTCTGTCGTATCTATAATTTTTGATTGTTCCATGCCAATATTCTACAACTTTCATATACTTTTGGCAACTTTTTATACTATTTTTGGGACTAACATATTGATCCAGTGCCCAGTGCCAGTTCCTGTTTGTTGCATGTTTTTTGTTTCCAGAATATCCATATCAAACGGAGCCCAAACAGGATAAAAACTGATGGAGATTTTTTTTGGAATATATATGATTTTTGGGAAGAAAAATCCATGCGAGACGATGCCCGAGGGGGCCACGAGGCAGGGGGGCGCGCCCTAGGGGGGCAGGCGCGCTCTTGACCCTCGTGGCCACCCCAGAAGGAAGTTGGTGCCCTTGTTTCGTCGCAAGAAATATAATATCCGAATAGAGACCGTGTTAAAATTTCAGCCCAATCAGAGTTACAGATCTCCGGAAATATAAGAAACGGTGAAAGGGAAGAATCTGAGAACGCAAAAACAGAGAGAGACAGAGAGACAAATCCAATCTCAGAGGGGCTCTCACCCTCCCATGCCATGGAGGCAATGGACCAGAGGGGAAACCCTTCTCCCCTCTAGGGAGGAGGTCAAGGAAGAAGAAGAAGGAGGGGGGCTCTCTCCCCCTCGCTTCCGGTGGCACTGGAGTGCCACCGGGGGCCATCATCATCACCGCAATCTTCACCAACAACTTCACCGCCATCATCACCAACTCTTCCCCCCTCTATGCAGCGGTGTAAACTCTCTCTTACCCGCTGTAATCTCTACTTAAACATGGTGCTAAATTCTATATATTATCTCCCAATGATGTATGGCTATCCTATGATGTTTGAGTAGATCCGTTTTGTCCTATGGGCTATTTGATGATCAAGATTGGTTTGAGTTGCATGTTTTATTATTGGTGCTGTCCTGTGGTGCTCTCCGTGTCGCGCAAGCATGAGGGATCCCACTGTAGGGTGTTGCAATACGTTCATGATTCGCTTATAGTGGGTTGCGTGAGTGACTGAAACACAAACCCGAGTAAGGGGTTGTTGCGTATGGGATAAAGAGGACTTGATGCTTTAATGCTATGGTTGGGTTTTACCTTAATGATCTTTATTATTTGCGGATGCTTAATAGAGTTCCAATCATAAGTGCATATGATCCAAGTAGAGAAAGTATGTTAGCTTATGCCTCTCCCTCATATAAAATTGCAATAATGATTACCGGTCTAGTTATCAATTGCCTAGGGAAAAATAAATTTCTCGTAACAAAAAGCTCTCTACTAAAACTAATTTAGTTGTGTCTTTATCTAAACAGCCCATACTTTTTATTTACATGCTCTTTATTACCTTGCAAACCTATCCAACAACACCTACAAAGTACTTCTAGTTTCATACTTGTTCTAGGTAAAGCGAACGTCAAGCATGCGTAGAGTTGTATCGGTGGTCGATAGAACTTGAGGGAATATTTGTTCTACCTTTAGCTCCTCGTTGGGTTCGACACTCTTACTTATCGAAAACTGTTGCGATCCCGTATACTTGTGGGTTATCAAGAACTTGTCATATGCTATGAGTGAGATCTCCCACATTGCATCATTTCAATCTCAACATAGTAGCTATGCATGCCCCATTAAAATAAATCCCATTTGCACTTATGGCATAGATGACGAGATGATGGTCATTGGCTTTTGTTTTTCATGTGATGATATTACCATGCTTCCTTTACATGATTTGCGCAATTCATCTACTATGCCATGCCATGATCACATTGTTCCAAATATGCATTGTTTTGGATGTTGTCAATATTCTCCGTGTGATGTTTGCATTAATGCCCATGAGGAGACCCCCATAGCTTCCTTATACATATTGGGAGATTTTGATGCATTCCATACTTTGCATGATTCTCATAATTGCTTGCACCATATGCATTCCACGCATAACAATGCTCTAGGTATTTCCCATGATGCTTTACATAATTTGAGTCTCCATTATGATATACATAACAACAAATCTATCATGATGGATGACATGTTTCTCTATCATGCATCTCATTTATTCGAGCATTGGATATTTTGTGCTAACCAATACAAGCACGCGCGCATCATAATGGATGATGTGTACATATACCATGCACACACGGTTTTCCCTTTCTCTTTGTTTTGTGTAGGTACTCAGGTATACTCGTCAACCTCCCAATCCCAAGAGTTGACGAAATGAGCTCTTGAGAGCAACGATGATTTGGGATCCCGTGGATTATCATTCCACCATTCCTTTCACGCAAGGACTACGCGCATCTCTTCTACTTGGCTCTCACACGGCTATGGGCTATATATCACTTGTTACTTTATGCCCATTGTATCTTGTTCACTTTGCATGTTATGCATCTTTACATGATTTTGCCATGCAATTGTGATCCTTGCTTGCATCTACCCATGATTCACAATTATGATACTCCTATGTGTATTTGCATGCTTGATGAAGATCCTTGTTACTATTACCATGTTTTCCTTATGCCACATGCTATTGTTGCTTCTTGTGTTGGGAGAGTCATGCTGTCCCATTGCTATTTACATAGGACTTCTTGCCAACACCATGAACCTACTTTGCTCATATCTTCCTTTCATGCTTGTGCTATGTCATGTGAATTATTCATGACCACTATTTGCACACATGACATGACTGCCATGATTACCTATAGTACGTTGCATCTTTGCAATACTAGCTTGCACCACTTGATCGCTATGATTGCTTGCTTTGTCGCATGACCCATGTTCCATTCTTACTCGCTTGCTTGGGTTGATGACTGTCGGCGTCCTGGGAACGGGGATCCCTAGACTTGCCTGCCTGCGGCCCACGGCTTGGCTCTGCCAGCGGCCCCGTATGGCCCACCTTCACCAACAAACACTCAAGACCCTCGCGAGGTGGACGGTGCAAGACCTCCTCGGGGGCGGCCTCACCAGGCTGGCTCGCGGGGGGTGGAGAGATCAAGGCAAGGGGCACCTCGTGAGGTTCCTGTGACGCAAGCCATGACGACCAAGGCCAGGCGGGCGCCAGCGCGCACAGTGTCCTTGTTTCCTCTTTGGTGCTAAAGGGACAGGCGCAGGCGAGGAGTCCCGAGGCATCAGGCATAGGTTTCCATATCAGTGTAATGAGACCAAGACCAGCAGGACGGCATGATGGAGGTCACCGTGGAGCCCAGGATGGCGTCACCACCAGAGCCTTTGGTAGGCGAAGACCACCTTTAGTCAGGATAACTTGTACTAGTTGTCTCCCTTCAAATTTGGCCGTTGTGGCACCCCTTCCCGCCAGCATTTGGGAAGAGGACCAGGGCCTCTATAAATAGGGCTAGCCACCATAGTAGGAGGGGAGGGATCCGAGGCCATTCAGATCATCCTCATCCACACAAACTCACCAAGCACAAGAGCACCTCTCCTCAGGAGGCTGTTCTTCTCTTGTAATTGTTCATCCTCAGCCCAAGAGGCAATCCACCACACCACGCTGGAGTAGGGTATTACACCGCATCGGTGGCCCGAACCAGTATAAATCTTGTGTCCCTTTGTTCTGCGAGTTCGACGCGCCGAGCCTTGAGATTGCGGTGAGGGAGAGTGCAAGGGGGAGGAGAGATCTTCATGCGCACCCGAGTGTTCGATCCTCAAGGGTTTTGCCGGAACCCTAAATCTGACATTTGGAGCGCCAGGTAGGGGTGCGCTGAAGCTTTCCTTCCGTTGATCCACATTCCACCGCTCCACCGCATCCATGTCAGACGCGCGTCGAGCCCGCGCCGAGTGCCGGGCCGCCCTCGCCGCCCGTGTCGCTCAGACATCTCCTGTCGGCGGGCCTCCTCGTTGTTCTCCATCTCCTGTTACCAATGCCGATACTGGCCCGACAAGAAACGAGCAGCAAGCATCATCACTGCACCCCTCCATGCGGCGGGACGGCCGCACCGCCACCCCGTCACTGACTCCGGCCGGCTCATCGTCTCACGCTTGCCGCGCACCCATGGACGCGCAGGCTGTGCTGCTCATGGCACACGAGCTCCTGTGCCCGGTCAACGACCTCTACGAGGACTGGTTAGACCGCATCGCCAAGCTCGTCAGCGCCGCTGGGGGCTCTCCTGCACCATCCCTCTCGCTGCCTCGCCCACCTCCGGTCGCGGGCGACGTAGCTCATGGAGCGTCTCTGCATCAAGACGGCGCCCTTGCACCAAGATGCGCGGCTCACGGAGTGCCACCGCCCCCTCCACGTCAAGACGGTGTCCTCGCCCCAAGACGCACGGTCCCGCGGCATGATCCGCCACGCTGTGTGCCTGCGCACGAAGAAGGAAGCTGCCAAGAGGTTCCCCGACCGCAAGAAAACGCTCCAGTGCTCCCAGCACCACCACAACAAGACCGCATGCCACCTGCGACGGCAGTGCGCGAACATCAAGGGCAGGCTCCGCCCCTGTAGAGGGCCCCGGTGGGCACCGCAGGCTACCGTGCCTTCGCTCCCGAGCTACGCACCATCGTTTGGCCAGGCAAGTTCAAGCCGGATCTGCCTCCACGCTACGACGGCTCCCCCGACCCCGCAGAGTTCCTGCAGCTCTACGAGCTGAGCATCGAGGCTGCCAACGGCGACGAAAAGGTCATGGCAAACTGGTTTCCCATGGCTCTCAAGGATGGCACCCGCTCATGGCTCCTGAACCTGCCCGCAGGATCAATCTCCTTCGGCGGTGAGATGCACAACCGCTTCATCGCCAACTTCCAGGGAACTCGCGACCGCCCTTCGGCCGTGGGTGACCTGCGCCGCATCAAGCAACAGCCGGGAGAGACCCTGTAGAAGTACATCCAGCGCTTCAACAACATTCATCTCAAGATCCCCAAGGTGACGGACGAGGCCATCATCTCAGCGTTTTTCGATGGCGTCCGCGACATCAAGATGAAGGAGGAGCTCACCATCCACGAGGAGCTATGCACGACTTTGGAGCTGTTCAACATAGCAACCAAATGTGCAAGAGCTGAGGAGGGGCGTCTCTCCCTCCTCGAGCTCCCTTCTGCCGACCCAGAGGAGAAGAAGGCCAAGGCCAAGGACGTGAAGCGCAAGGGAGTGGCCGTGCTCGCAGCGGAGCCGGACACAAAGCACGGCCGGGACTACCCCGAGTCGTCCAAG
Organism: Triticum urartu; assembly: GCF_003073215.2. Classification (NCBI taxonomy): domain Eukaryota; kingdom Viridiplantae; phylum Streptophyta; class Magnoliopsida; order Poales; family Poaceae; genus Triticum; species Triticum urartu. The sequence goes on along the minus strand of NC_053024.1, from coordinate 273,894,878 downwards.
AGCAGTCGTCCATTCTGCGCCTTCCACAACGTACACAGCCACAACACCAATGATTGTCAAGAGCTTAGGGCCATCCGAGATGGACGCTTCAGTCAACGCCCTGAGCGCAACGACTGGGGCTATGACCGAGGAGGAGGACGAGGTGGAGGACGCTGGGATGACCGCGGCCCCCGCCAGGAGTGGCGCGACCGGCCTCATGAGGACCACTGGCAGGAGTAGGCTTGTGAGGGCGCCTGGCGCGACCAGCCTCACGAGGACCGTCCTTAGGGAAATCCTGGCCTCCCTCCGCTGCCGCCACCACCAAGAAGGAATGATGACCACCATTAGGACGAGGGGGCTGGGGGCTTCTAGGAACCGCGTGCTATCGCCTGCATCTTGGGCGGAGCTCAGGCCCCAGCATCTCAGCATATCTTCAAGAAGTTTGCTCGCGAGGTGAACGCAGCCCTTCCTAGGCTCGAGGCCACGCGCCCGCTCACGTGGTCCAAGTATGCCATCACCTTCAGCTCGGCGGACCAGCTCAAGTGCGTGGCGACCACTGGCGTCCTCCTGATTCTCTGTTCACCCGTCATCAGCAATGTCCAAGTCACTAAGACCCTCATCGACGGTGGCGCAGGGCTTAACGTCCTGTCTGTCGAGACATTCGACAGCCTCCAAGTGCCATACGATCAGCTTCATCCCACCAAGCCCTTCTCAGGAGTGACTAACGGCTCCACCACCCCGATAGGGCAAGTTCGTCTCCCTGTCACCTTCAGACAACGCGACAACTACCGCACCGATCTCATCGACTTCGAAGTCACCCACATCCGTCTGCCGTACAATGTCATCCTCGGGTACCCAGCATCAGCCAAATTCATGGTAGTGACCCACCATGGCTACAACATCCTCAAGATGCCAGGAAGCGGCGGAATCATCATAGTCCCCTGCGAAGAAAAAGATGCGGTGTGCTCCCTCGAGTGCGCCTTCCAAGCCGCAGCAATCGAAGACCCGGACAGCGAGGGCACGCAGTACCCTCCTAAAGCCATCCCCAAGAAGAAGCAGCTACTCCACACAGGGCCTCAGGGGGATGGCGCCTCTAGCGACGCCACATCAGGATCGGTGCCCGCCCTGGGGCGCCTCCCTCCCTCACATAGGAAGGCGCGCCCGGTGCCCTCCTCAGGCAGGGCTCGGGGGCTCTCTTCTGGAGGGCCTCAGACCTAGCCGACATCACGAGGGAGGCGCCCAGGCACCACGTGGAGGCGTGCTTTGCGGCACGGTTCCCTCAGGAGGGCACCGGGCGAGGAGCGCCCAAAGCTCAGGAGTTCATCGTCAAGGCCACCCAGGAGCTTCAGGAAGCAAGCGCAATACACGGAGACCGCTGCCCACCTGGTGCAGCTCCCCATCCAGGCGAGGGTGGTGAGCTGCGTGTCTACATTGACATCCCAGGGCTCAATAGGGCCGCATCTCAGGAGTGCTTCTGGCCTTCGTGCGCTGGCCGGTGCGAGGGTCCACCTCACAGCTACGTTCGCATGCCGTTTGGCCTGCCGAGCGTGGCAACCACCTTCCAGTGCAACCTACGAAGCATCCTGGCAACCCAAGAGGCCAGGCATCACGTGGTCCTGGCGGAGATGGAGATGGTCCTCAGGGAGCTGCTACCTCTTGAGCATGCATTGGTTTTCCCTTGAATAGGAAAGGGTGATGCAGCAAAGTAGCATAAGTATTTCCCTCAGTTTTTGAGAAGCAAGGTATCAATCCTGTAGGAGGTAACACGCAAGTCCCTAGTACCTGCACAAACAAACAAGAACCTCGCAACCAACGCGATAAAGGGGTTGTCAATCCCTTCACGGTCACTTACGAAAGTGAGATCTGATAGAGATAATAAGATAAATATTTTTGCTATTTTTATTGTATAGAATAAAGATTGCAAAATAAACAACGATAGAAATAGAAAATTGATAGGAAAATAATATGATGGAAGATAGACTCGGGGCCCATAGGTTCCACTAGTGGCTTCTCCCAAGATAGCAAATTCTACGATGGGTGAACAAATTACTGTCAAGCAATTGATAGAAAAGCACATAGTTATGAGGATATCTAGGTGTCGGTGTCAAAACCGGCGGATCTCTGGTAGGGGGTCCTGAACTATGCGTCTAGGCCGGATGGTAACAGGAGGTAGGGGACACGATGTTTTACCCAGGTTCGGGCCCTCTTGATGGAGGTAAAACTCTACGTCCTGCTTGATTGATATTGATGATATGGGTAGTACAAGAGTAGATCTACCACGAGATCAGAGAGGCTAAACCCTAGAAGCTAGCCTATGGTATGATTGTTGTTCATCCTACGGACTAAAACTCTCCGGTTTATATAGACACCGGAGAGGGATAGGGTTACACAGAGTCGGTTATAATGGTATGAGATCTACATATCCGTATCGCCAAGCTTTCCTTCCACGCCAAGGAAAGTCCCTTCCGGACACGGGACGAAGTCTTCAATCTTGTATCTTCATAGTCCAGGAGTCCGGCCGAAGGTATAGTCCGGCTATCCGGACACCCCCTAATCCAGGACTCCCTCAGTAGCCCCTGGACCAGGCTTCAATGACGATGAGTCCGGCACGCAGATTGTCTTCGGCATTGCAAGGCGGGTTCCTTCTCCAAGTACTTCATAGAAGATTTTGAACACAAAGGTAGTGTCCGGCTCTGCAAAATAAGTTTCCACATATTGCCATAGAGAGAATAACATTTACACAAATCTAATCTGCTGACATATTCCATAGCGTGACATCACACCACGGCCAAGTCTTTATTCGAATCGTTTTACTGTCCCACCTCAGTGCGTTTAGCGAGGCAGTTTCCTTGGCACGTCTTGTTAAAGCAGAGATTGTGTCCCCTTATTCCAAGATTCTCATCAATACGGGTGTGGGTAACCCAACCGTACCCGTTGGTATATTTCCCCGATCAAAGGCAAGTTCCAAACGGTCACGGGGAAGGCCCTTGGTATTCAACCTCTTATAAAGAGACCAAGGCCTTACTGCTTTCTTTCAATCTCAAACGAGTTCGCCCTTCGCCTCGAGTTCCAACACCCAAGGCTCCAGATTTCAGGCGCTTCGGACCTTTGACAATGTCCGGTTCCGACCTTCGAGGCCGATGGATGCCTTCCTCCGTCACGGAGGAGGACGTGCTGAAGTTGAGAGAGGCCAGGTTCTTGACCGGCGAAATCTCGCATAGGCTGCCTGCTCAAGGGCAGGTCATTCCCACTCCCAAGCCCGGTGAGAGTGTGGTGTTCATGTCTCACTTCCTTCGGGGGCTAGGCTTCCCGACGGATCCCTTCGTGAGGGGGCTCATGTATTATTATGGGCTGGAATTTCACGACTTAGCTCCGGAGTCCATCCTCCATATTTCCTCATTCATCGTCGTGTGTGAAGCCTTCCTCCGTATCACTCCTCACTTCGGACTATGGATCAAGACCTTCAAAGTAGAGCCGAAGATAATCGAGGGACGGCATGCGGAGTGCGGAGGTGCTTTTATAAGCAAGAATGCTGGTACTCCATGGCCCGAGGGCTCTTTTCAAGAGGAGTCCAGCTTATGGCAGTGAGAGTGGTTTTATATTACCGCTCCCAGGGCCCCTAAGTGGGTGGCGCCACCTGCCTTTCACTCGGGTCCCCCGCCACGACTGGCCTCATGGGTCAATACGGGGCTGGACTGGGGGCCGGCAAAGGACGTGCCCCAGTTGCAGGGCCACATCTGAGATCTCCTAGAAAGAGACATCAGTCTGGTCATGGTGACACAGGTTATGTTAATTCATTGAGTTCTGCCCTGCAAACGTCGCCCCCTCCGCCTGTGGGAGTTCAACCCAGAGGGACCACGAGTTCTCCAACATTTTCTTGGCATGACGCCCGTGGAGATGTACAAATTGTTCTTCGGTCCACAAGTAGTGTGTCCGGATTCTACGGAGGACGCAGGTTTGAGCTGCAATCGTTCGGATACTCAAGTAAGTAGCCTTGTGCCCGGACTCGCTATCCGTATATTTATCATAAAATTGCCCCTAAAAGAGTTGTCCTTTAAATAGGAGTGGATAGCGAAAGCAAAGCTAATCAGGTGTCCGGCCCCCCTCCCCGAGACCACGCCGGGTCCCGTGCTAGTCAGGATGTTGGAGGTTGTGCCTTCAAAGGAAAGCGAGGGAGGGGACAAGGGAGCTACAGCCTCCTCAAAGGAGGTTGTCCGGAAAGGAGGAATCGAAAATTCCTCTCCTCAGGGGAAGAAGAGGACCGCCTCTGAAGACCCGGAGACCATGGCCTTAAAGCGGGGGAAGAAATCTTCGCCAGAGGGTCCTGTGCTGGGGGATACTTCGGCCGAATTATGCCCTCAAGGGGATCAACCCTCCACCGAGCCGTAAGTAGAGAGGAGTTTTCTTTTTAAGAAACGAGAGAAATCCCCGCTTTATATCTGAGAAAAGTAATCGAAAATTTACCTTGTAGCTCGGACCTTAGCCCTTCACAGTAGAGCTCATCTTCGGGGGATCTTCTTCCGGAGATGATGGAGAGCGGAACGCCTCCCCTTGCCGTACCACCTTGTGAGGCGGGTGACCCTGAGGTATCGTCGTGGAGGTTTTCTCCGAATCCGGCGGGGCCGGAAGGTAGTCATATGGCCCCCCAAAGCCCTTCGCGTCCGGCCTTCGAAAAGGGCCATCGGACGAGTCCGGCGCTATCTGGTGCGCGGTTGGAGGAGCTGAAGGATCTGCTAGGGCGAGCATATATCTCAGAGGAGCACCGTGCATTGATGGGTACGGTGATTGAGAGGATTTCATCCACGGAGAGCAGATTGCACGAGGCCGTCAGGAGTTTACTGACAGGTTTTGAGGTACGCGAAATAATGTACCCTTTTTGGACAGTTGCGCGTAAATAAGATGCACCCTGTGTAGATAGTAGCCCCTAAGACTCTGTGTGTTGTCAAAAGTGAGGGTGCACAGAGGATCATAATCCCAGGTCTAATATGCCGCCTTTATACGTAGGTGGCGAAGTGTTCGGTGGCCAGCCAGATTGATGGATTTGCCGAGCTAAAGTGGCAACTTGATGTGGCAGATGCCGACATCGCGCTTGTCAACAAGCGGCTTGACGAGGCACAAGGTATGTAATTCCTTCGGCGGTGCCTGGTAAGAGGAGCTTTATGCCAGTATCTTACAATGTGTGCGCTTGATGCAGATGGTGCTGCTGCCATGGAGAATCTTCGGGCAGAACTTGCCCGAGCCAAGGAGCAAGCCAGGAAAAGTGATGCGGCTGCCGGAAAGGCAATTTAAGAGCTGAAAGCCGAACAGGCTTCTCACTACCGAAGCAAGAAGGAAATGGCCGAGATGGCCGTGAAGCTGAAGAACGCTGCTGACCGTTGCAAGCTTCTTGAAAAAGAAGATTGGGCGGAACAGATGGACCTGAAGAAGGCCGTTGCCGATGCCAAGGATGCTCGCTCTGCGATGAGAGCTGTGAAGGAGGAGCTGCGTCAGGCCGGAGAAATCGCGGCTGGAAAGCCCTTTCTGCTACGGAGGAAGGTATGTGATCCTAAACATGCTCCGTTAGACCAGATGTGGAGTATGGCGGACACCTATCTGGATTTAGCAGCGAGTGCCGCAGATGCGGCCGAGCACTTCCGAGATCAAGAAGATCGCGAAGTGGAAAAGCTCTTCTGGTCGCAGTTCGACAATCCAGAGCGTCCACTGTCATTAGCCGATCATTTGGCCGAATGGGCCGAGCTAAATAAGTTGTCCGGACTCGCCATGAAGTATGTCGTGAGTCATCTGTGGCCAGAGAGACTAGAGCTGAAAAGTTATTTCAACTTGGTGTAGCAGTTGCTTGGTGCGGCGCCGCATATCAATGCGATGAAGAGGTCAGCGTGCATAGAGGGTGCGCGGATGGCTCTTGCCCATGTCAAGACATACTGGGCCGAAATGGAGGCCACCACTGTTGCATCCCCAGACTCAGATGGAAGCCGAGTACCTGCCGAGCGCTATTTTCAGGAAGTTCTGCAAGGCGCTCTTTTAATAGAGACGCAGTGCTTGAAGGCTACTATATTCGAATAGCATGTATTATTGTAAGACAATATTTTGATAAATTGTAGAAGCTTTTTATACTTGTCCCTACAAGTATTATGATACCTCCTATGCGGCCGTTTAACATATATGTATATATAATCTGAAAGATGGCAGTCGTTGGCTTCAGCCCCCAAGCACATAATGCGGGGGTGTTCGCAGAAGGCGCATTTTCACACTTGATCCAACGTCTTGGTCCTACAAAGGAGGTGATAGCGCAGCGAACTAGGCAATCGGACTATGATGCTTTATCACTTTCACTTAGCCATAGGAGTTTGACATTGAGGCTACTTATATAGCCCCTGGTGGCGCCTGCGCTCACCCGAACTTGGGGCGCGTATGTGCTTGGCCGGGAAACGACCCTTCGTTAATGTGGAGGAATCCTAAAGATTCTGGTATGTCATCGAGTGGTTGACCAGTCTCACGCTATATCATGAGAGTCAGTTTTCGGCTTTCTCTACTGAGGTGCTCGCCTGGCCGAACCGGGGCACAATCGCAGTAGTTCTCCTGGTGCCGCCTTAGCCGATATAGCGGAACGTAAGGCAGCAAAACACAGGAGCCGGGCAAACCCAACATTTGACCAAAGACATGATTCGGAGCTGATGCATATAAGGCCAAACTCGCGACGCCGAACACTCCCTAAGGTATTCGGTCTTTATGAGGGTGGGCGGGATAACACCCTTAGTAATAAGCCCCTAGTGTTTAGGTATGCGCAAAACTCTGACGTGGCCACATGCCAAAACGCCAGCCTCCTCCTTGGTTATACCAAGAAACCAGGGGATGTGTATCAACAAGAGACAGTAAAAAAGGTTTACGCAGGGTCTTAATCTGAAAAGAATCCCTGGAACGGGTCCCTGCTGCACGTCTGCGCCTGTGTCTCCGTTGTGCCGTATCCTGGACGGGCGTAGCACGGTGTTCATCTGTAAAAGAGAGGAACTTAGTTAAAGAAAGATCGTGCCGAACATGAGTTATACTAAATAAACAAAGTATAAATCGAAATGGGTAAAATTGAGCTTTATTGTCTCTTGTTTTATATGCGCGGAGCCCCTAGTACAGGGGTATACGGCTATTAAGCCTTTATCAATTGTATGTTTATGCAGGACTCGTCTAGCCATGTCCGTGGTCTTGACGACCTGTTTAGATGCTTTGGCTGGTGAAGCCGCTTTATTATGGGGCTGTCAAGGCAGCCGCACTGTTTTCCGCGCGGGAGGAACACTCAATGTTTTCCCTTTAATAAGATGATGCCTCGTGGACCGGGCATCTTAAGCGTAAGAGATGCATAATGCGGTATTGCGTTAAAGCGGGCAAAAGCTTCGCGTCCCAGTAGTGCTTGATAGCTACTTGAGAATGGGGCGATGTGGAAAGTTAGCTGTTCGCAACGGAAGTTATCGGGGGAGCCGAACATAACTTCTAGCCAGAGAGAACCCATGCAACGGGCATCCGGGCCTGGCGTTACCCCTTGAAAGGAGGTTTTGCTATGGCGAATTTTTTTTGGGTCTATCCCCATGTTGCGGATTGTGTCCTGGTATAACAGGTTTAGACCACTGCCGCCGTCCATCAGGACATTTGTAAAATGGAGCCTGCCGATTATTGGATCTAATACCAAGGCAGTCCAGCCTGCGTTCCGGATACTTCTAGAGTAATCCTGATGGTCGAAGGTGATTGGTTTTAACAACCATTGGCGAGACTCCTTTGGGATAGGCCGTATGGCGCGTATCTCTTGTGGCGCCGTTCTGTTCGTCACGTGAAGTAAATTTACTGTTTTGACTTCTTGTGGGAAATCCTTTTGTTTCCTGGTGCTCTTCTTGTGGGGTTCGTCGTCGTCCTCACTTGGTGTGTCGAGCCCCTTGTGTTCGGCGTTGAGCTTGCCGGCTTGCTTGAAAACCCAACAATCTCTATGGGTATGGTTCGCAGGCTTCCTGGGAGTACTGTGTATTTGACATACCTTGTCCAAGATTTTGTTTAAGTTGGATAGCTCATCCCTGTTATCCCTGAGGGGCGGCTTTCTCTGATTCTGCCGCAAGCTTTTGAATCCGGCGTTGACCGCCGTGCTCTTCGGGCCGTTTCCCTTATTCCGGCACTAGTCCTTGCTGCGTCGGGGTTTTCCGTTTCCATCCCTAACTTCGGATGTACTTGGGTCGCTGGTGCTGCATCTTGCCAACCAGCTGTCCTCTCCTGCGCAAAAGCGGGTCATGAGGCTTGTCAATGCGGCCATTGTTCTTGGCTTTTCTTGGCCGAGGTGTCTGGCGAGCCATTCGTCTCGAACGTTGTGCTTAAAAGCTGCTAGGGCTTCGGCGTCCGGACAGTCGACTATCTCATTCTTTTTAGTAAGAAATCTGTTCCAGAATTTCCGGGCTGACTCTCCGGGCTGTTGAGTTATGTGACTGAGATCGTCTGCATCTGGAGGGCGGACATAGGTCCCTTGAAAATTTGCCCGGAAAGCATCCTCAAGCTCTTCCCAACTTCCGATGGTGTTTTTGGGAAGGCTTTTCAGCCAATGCCTGGCTGGCCCTTTAAGCTTGAAGGGTAAGTATTTTATGGCATGGAGGTCATCTCCTCTGGCCATGTGTATGTGGAGGATATAATCCTCAATCCAGACCCCAGGATCTATTGTTCTGTCGTATGCCTCTATGTTTACGGGCTTGAATCCCGCTGGAAATTCATGGTCCAGCACCTCGTCGGTGAAACATAGGGGGTGTGCGGCACCCCTGTATTTGGGTGTGCCGTGATGTTCGGATATTTGTTGTGTTGCATTGCTTACTAGAGCTTTCTTTCTTAGCCCGTATATAGATCTGGCTGGGCCGTTTTTTTGATGCGGATCCTTTGGTGGATCGCGTGCCGGCTTGTGTGCGGCGCCGCTTGCCGCTCCATGCTAGCCATGCGGTCGTCCATCCGACCGGATGGCTTTCCTATTTTTTGACTGCGGGGGCTCTAAGGCCTCCTCGTCAAATTCAGGTAGTAGCTTTCGCTTTGGATAGCTTTTTGTGCGGCGACTGCCGGCATATTTGTCTGCGGTGTTGCGTACTTTGCTCCATCTGATTCTGAGTGCATCTTCCGCAGTTTTGAGCTTCCGCTTCTGCTTTTTCAGGCTATGCACAGTGGCGACGAGCCTTTTGTGGAGGTTCTTCTGCTCCATGAGTTTATCCGGCGTAAGGTTGTCCGGACTGTTGTTTTCGCCGGGGACGGGGTGATCGGTTTGTTTATCCGAGTTTCCCTGTTCGGACGCTTGCTCGAAGGCATGTTCGTCGTCCGCCGGCTCGTCCTGCTATATGGCTGGGTCTGTATGACTGCTATCTCTGTCGAGGCGGGGTTTGGAGCAGCGCTTACGTCGCCGCTTTGATTGCTTTTCGAGTGAACGATCCCTCGTTGCATCCCTGTGTTCCTCGTCGTCGCTTCCTTTGGGTGTGTCCACCATGTATACATCATGAGATGAGGTGGCTATCCAGTGCCTTATAGGCGTTGGTTTGTGTTCATCTCCTACATCGTCGTCCATACCGTTGATGTCTTTGGAGTCGAAGTCGAGCACATCGTTTAAATTATCGACAGTGGCTACGAAGTGGGTGGTGGGTGGGGTTTGAATTTCTTCATCATCCGCATCCCAACTTTGTTGACCATAGTCCAGCCAGGGCTCTCCTGATAAAGAGAGAGACTTTAGTGAATTCAGAATATCGCCGAAGGGCGAGTGCTGAAAGATGTCCGCGGCGGTGAACTCCATGATCGGCGCCCAATCGGGTTCGATCAGTCGGGGCGCGGAGGGCTCGGAGTCTGGAGAGGAGTCCGGCTCCTTGGAGTCACGGGCTTTGCAGAGAATAGGGCAGGTGTTCGACTTGATCGCCGTAGAGATTGCAGCCCCCGAGGCGGTGTCTAACCACCTGTCCTCGATTGGTGTGATCGGCTCCGAGCTAGGGGTCGGAGCGGACACAGGTGCAGCCTCCCGGGCACTGTTCGGCGGCAGAGCTAAATCATGTCCATCGTGACAGTGCGGCGCACTCGGCTGTGGCTCGAATCCGTCGAAGATCAAGTCTTCGCGGATGTCGGCCGTGTAGTTCAAACTTCCAAATCTGACCTGATGGCCAGGGGCGTAGCTTTCGATCTGCTCCAGATGACCAAGCGAATTGGCCCGCAGTGCAAAGCCGCCGAATACGAAGATCTGTCCGGGGAGAAAAGTCTCACCCTAGATTGCATCGCTATTGATGATCTGAAAAGCCATCGGGCCTAAAAGTGACGACACAGAGGAACTCTCAATGAAAGCACCAATGTCGGTGTCAAAACCGGTGGATCTCGGGTAGGGGGTCCCGAACTGTGCGTCTAGGCCGGATGGTAACAGGAGGCAGGGGACACGATGTTTTACCCAGGTTCGGGTCCTCTTGATGGAGGTAAAACCCTACGTCATGCTCAATTGATATTGATGATATGGGCAGTACAAGAGTAGATCTACCACGAGATCAGAGAGGCTAAACCCTAGAAGCTAGCCTATGGTATGATTGTTGTTCGTCCTATGGACTAAAACTCTCCAGTTTATATTGACACTGGAGAGGGCTAGGGTTACACAGAGTCGGTTACAATGGTAGGAGATCTACATATCCGTATCGCCAAGCTTGCCTTCCACGCCAAGGAAAGTCCCTTCCGGACACGGGACGAAGTCTTCAATCTTGTATCTTCATAGTCCAGGAGTCCGGCCGAAGGTATAGTCCGGCTATCCGGACACCCCCTAATCCAGGACTCCCTCACTAGGCATGATCATGTATATAGGCATCACGTGCGCGACAAGTAGACCGAAACGATTCTGCATCTACAACTATTACTCCACACATCGACCGCTATCCAGCATGCATCTAGAGTATTAAGTTCATAAGAACAGAGTAACACATTAGGCAAGATGACATGATGTAGAGGGAAAAACTCAAGCAATATGATATAAACCCCATCTTTTTATCCTTAATGGAAACAATACAATACATGCCTTTCTGCCCCTACTGTCACTAGGAAAGGACACCGCAAGATTGAATGTGAAGCCCCGAGACTGATGCGCCAGGTGTCTTCCAGTTATTCGCCGACGTTGCCATGTCATTTTCTTGCATGTTGCATCTCATCATGTCATCATGTGCATTGCATCATCATGTTTTTGAAACTTGCATTCATTCGGGTCTCCCAGTTCCTTCTGTTGCCCGTTCTGAGCCTAGACACACTCGCCCGCGCCCGTGGCACCTCTGAAATATTATTTTTATAAGTGGCCAGAAAATGTTCTTGGAATGGGTTGAAAGTTGGCATGCGGTGTTGTTATGTTGTTAGTAGGTTGCCTACCAAGTTTCATCGCATTCGGACCCCGTTTGATGCCCCACCGATTAACTATAGCGACAATATAGTCGGTCAAATCGTCGGACGTTTTCTGTCTTCGAAAACTATTGCCAGGCTTTCCCTCTCTTTCCTCCCTAGACCGTCTACACAATCCACTACTTACCGCCAGGCCCAATCTAACCTCTCTCGTCAGCCCACGGCCCTCCTCGCGCGCGCGTCCGAAAGCTGTCCCGGACCCAACCCGGGCAGTCATCACCATTGGATTCGATTCATCCCCAAACATCCACAAAACATCTCCGTTTTCTTTTTTTGGACTCCCTAGAAATTTTTTTCTCGATCGCACGATTATGATCGGACGGACCGTATACCCCCTAGCCTAAGCCAATAATGTATATAAGAGAGCAACCCCAAATTTTAGGTGAGCTGTCCCATCATTCCCTCACCCGCCGCTGCCACACTCCCGCATCCACCTCGGGATCCTCCCAGATCTTATTGAACCAACCACCTGCAACCATCTCCCTCCCCTCCCGATTCACCTCCATTGATCCCAACACCACCAAGCCGCCTCGGCGGACCTCGCTGGAGCTCCACCGGCTACCACCACCAGCAGAAGCAAAGCCACTTGAGCTCCTTTCTCTTCCTCCTCTGCTCGAGCGCGCCCGTCCTCGCACCCCCGACGTGCCTGCGCCTCCACCCCGCCGCCTCGTCTACCTCGTGCGCCCGAACACCACTGTGTCGGCTGGCGAGCCGACGCCGCGAGCACCAACAGGCCGTCCTCGTCGCCCTGCTCCCTTCCCCTTCTCTTCCTCGCTGGAGCTCTCCCTGACCACCCCCCAGTCCTGTTTCGCTCACAGGGATCCATGGCGCCGCCGCTTGCAGCTCCACCTCCTTCAGCCACCTCCCTGCCGCGTCACCCGCCGAATCCGTCCGTCCGCTCCATCCTGCCGCTCGCTGGAGCCCCTGCGTCCCCGCCGTGCGCCAAGTCCCCGCTGCCACCGTCTCCCCTGCTTCTGCGTGTGTTAGCCCACGCGAGGTCGACGACGACCCGAGCGCCAAGTCACCTTTGCCGCTTCGAGCCGTGCCCGTTGACCGCATCCACCAGGTCCCGTGAGGACCTCCGCTAACCGTCTGTCGTGCCCGGCCCCGGTTCGCCTCCACGCCGTCCCCATCGCAAGTCTGGCCGCGATCGCCGCCACTGCAGTCCCTGCTTCATGAACGAGGCGCGCCCCTCATTGACTTGGTCCGGCACCAAAGTGGCTGGCCTCCAAAACCCAGCGGCCTCCATCTCAACCGAGCCGGCCCACTGCTCCTCCGAACGGCCCAAGGCCCATGGGTGAGGCAACACCTGAGCCCCCCTGCACTGTTGGGCTACCAGATTCGGCCCGATTAGTGTTTTTTTCCTTTGGACACATTTAATCTTTTATCCCAGGTTTTTTAGATTTGGAGAAAAACCCCTAAGCTCCATGCATATCATAACTCACCAACCATGCATCTTTTGTAAAAACATTATATATGAAAAATGCTTAGAATCTTGTGTAGTTTCATAATATCCAACTTTCATGCATGTTTGAAATGTTTAAATTGTTGTTTGTTTAAATTTGTTCAAATGCCATGTTAAAATGCTTTAATTCATAACTAAATAACCGTAGCTCCGAATTTAATAAACTCTATATGTATATGGGGTAGAAAAATGCCTAGTTTAACATGGTGCACTTATCTTGCATGTTTAACAACTCTAAAATTATGCTTAGGGCATATTGGTACCAACTTTGAAATATGCATATGGGGATTTACCAGAATTGTTGTTTGTTGTTCCGACCTCATTTAAACTTGCCTAGATAGGTAGTTTTCATATGCTTCACCCCTTGCCATGTTCAATAACATTTAATATTGTTTGGTACATAAACGAGAGAGAACTAAATAATTGATGTGGTGTTTCGTTAATATGCAACTCGTTGCATATTGAGCTCCACTTAATTTGTAGTATTGTTTGTGCACTTTGCCATGCCATGCCTCATTAAACCAGACATGCATCATACTTGATTCTACATCATGCCATGTTTATGTGATGGTTGTTTACTATGTTGTTTGCTCTTTTCCGGGTTGCTTCTCTTGTTAGCTTCGGTTTCGTTCCAGAGTTGTGAGGATTCGTTCGACTACGTCCATTTGTCTTCTTCATGGACTTGTTCTTCTTCCTTGCGGGATCTCAGGCAAGATGACCATACCCTCGAAATCACTTCTATCTTTGCTTGCTAGTTGTTCGCTCTATTGCTATGCCGCGCTACCTATCACTTGCTATATCATGCCTCCCATATTGCCATGTCAAGCCTCTAACCCACCTTTCCTAGCAAACCGTTGTTTGGCTATGTTACCGCTTTTGCTCAGCCCCTCTTATAGCGTTGCTAGTTGCAGGTGAAGATGAAGTTTGTTCCTTGTTGGAACATGGATATTGTTGGGATATCATTATTATCTCTTATTTACTTTAATGCATCTATATACTTGGTAAAGGATGGAAGGCTCGGCCTTATGCCTGGTGTTTTGTTCCACTCTTGCCGCCCTAGTTTCCGTCATACCGGTGTTATGTTCCTTGATTTTGCGTTCCTTACGCGGTTGGGTGTTATGGGAACCCCTTGACAGTTTGCTTTGAATAAAACCCCTCCAGCAAGGCCAACCTTGGTTTTACATTTTCCTAACAACCTATAACCTTCCCTTGGGTTTACGTGAGCCTTAGGGTCATCTTTATTTAACCCCCCCGGGCTAGTGCTCCTCTGAGTGTTGGTCCAAACCGAGCCGCCTGCGGGGCCACCTCGGGGAAACTCGAGGGTTAGTTTTACTCGTAGCCTATATCATCCGGTGTTGCCCTGAGAACGAGATACGTGTGACTCCTATCGGGATTTGTCGGCACATCGGGTGGCTTTGCTGGTCTTGTTTTACCATTGACCGAATGTCCTGTAACCGGGATTCTGAGACTGATCGGGTCTTTTCGGGAGAAGGAATATCCTTCGTTGACCGTGAGAGCTTGTGATGGGCTAAGTTGGGACACCCCTGCAGGGTATAAACTTTCGAGAGCCATGCCCGCGGTTATGTGGCAGATGGGAATTTATTAATATCCGGTTGTAGAGAACTTGACACTTAACTTAAGTAAAATACATCAACTGCGTGTGTAGCCGTGATGGTCTCTTTTCGGCGGAGTCCAGGAAGAGAACACGGTTCTTGTGTTATGTTTGAACGTAAGTAGTTTCAGGATCACTTCTTGATCACTTCTAGCTTCACAACCGTTGTGTTGCTTCTCTTCTCACTCTCATTTGCATATGTTAGCCACCATATATGCTTAGTGCTTGCTGCAGCTCCACCTCACTACCTTTTCCTACCCATAAGCTTAAATAGTCTTGATCTCGCGGGTGTGAGATTGCCGAGTCCTCGTGACTCACAGACACTTCCAAACAGTTGCAGGTGCCGATGATACCAGTGTAGGCGACGCAAACCAGCTCTAGTGGGAGCTCGATGAAGATCTTGATCGTTGTTTTGTTTCGTTTCCTGTTGATCAGTACTGGTGCCCAGTTGGGGCGATCAGGGATCTAGCATTTGGGGTTGTCTTGTTTTATTTTGGTTCCGTAGTCAGACCTTTGATTGTACTTTGGATGATGTATGTATTATTTATGTATTGTGTGAAGTGGAGATTGTAAGCCAACTCTTTATCCCTTTCTTATTCAGTACATGGGATTGTGTGAAGATTACCCCTCTTGCGACAAACCTACCATGCGACTATGCCTCTAAGTCGTGCCCCGGCACGTGGGAGATATAGCCGCATTGTGGGTGTTACAAGTTGGTAATCAGAGCCATCCCCGACTTAGGAGCCCCCTGCTTGATCGAATCACTAACGTTGTTGAGTCTAGAACAAAATGTTTTGAGTCTTAGGATTATATATATTGGAGAGTAGGATTATTTTTACTCCTCAGTCCCTTCGTCGCTCTGGTGAGGCCTCCTGACGTAGAAGTTTTGACTCTCCTCTCCTCAAATTTCGCTAAAAAAATTTAGGATCACGCAGGTATCTTGGAATCGTTCCGATAGTCTTGTGACGAGAACATTGTTCTTGGTGCCTCTTGACATTTAGGGGTTGTGGGAGTGTCCCAGGGAGTTGAGCTCCGAGGTGTTGCCATCACAATTTTATCGTTGCAGTTCTGGAATACCTGAGTTTCGTCGACATCGAAAATCTCTTTTATGCAGTTGTTGGTGAGATAACCTCGACGCCACCCAGTACTGGGGTGGGAGCTCGGGAGTATTGCCATAACTTGTATAACGGATGCTTTTCGAAGGTTGAGGTACACGATTTCCGAAGGTTTCTTGGTTATGTGTTGAAGGATGGATACAACTGGATGTAGGGATTGTTAGTTTGGGTGAGATAATATGCTTCCCGTGTATCCCCAACACCTGATTGCATAACCAGAAAGTTTCGGGAGTTTATAGGTGGGAATTCAAGTAGCTCCTAGAATATCTTTTCAACAGACACATGATACGATATGGGATCTATCATATGTTTGTTCCGGCTTATTCTGCGAGCCAAATCCTTTGTTTTGTTTTGGTTTGTGGTATTCAAGTTGCTTCAATGACAAGTGTTGATTCCATACCTTTTCCAAGCGGTGTTCTCATATTTCTATGTGGATGCTAATCCTTATTGATCATCAAGGTTGTCTTTTCAATTCTTTCCAACCGGTGTGCTTCTCTTCAAGTGGATCTGATCTTGTCCAACATCCGCAAGATCAATTCAAAGTCTTCTCGACGTTATTTTTTTCATTCATCCCAACTTGCCTTTGTTTTTCCCGCCCTCCCACCCTTTTCTTCAAGGACTCGGATTTCTTAATCAAGTATCATTTTTATTGATGTGAAGTCTCTCCATTCTTTTCCGCCAATGTCCTTATCCGGTGATTCTCAGGAAGATACTAACGGAGCTTCAAGTATATTATTCTTTGTTCTCTTTTCTTCTCCGGTAGATTAAATTCAAGCTTTGTCGATCATATCCTTTCATTGTTTAAATGTTTTCTCATGCTGGTGCACTTCTTAATTGCTCACCTCTCGCTATTCATTTGTTCCAGAGTGTTGAAGATATCTTAGAATATTCAAGTTTCCATTCTCAATTCGCTCAAGTTCTTTTGAGGATGTTATCTCATTCAAGCCATTTAAATCAACCGGTGCAATCTCTCTTCAAAATTATTCAACGGTGTATCTTTTGAGTGGGCCCTAACCCACATGTCTTTTCCTAGGATCTTACCTGACTCCTCTATTTTCCCGGAGTTACTCTCAAATTCTTCTCCAAGTTTGATGTAAGAATGAATTATCATCAGTCATTTGTATTTCTCCAAGATCTGTCAAATTCTTTACATCGTTGGCTCAACCTCTTTGCTTTTGATTCTCCCAGAATGTCTAAACAATTCTTAGTGGTGGTTCTCGTCATCATTCTCAACATTTGAAGACCGAAGAAGAGTTTCTCTGCAATCATATCCGTTCTCTTGAAGATTCTTGGTGCTAGCTTTATGCCATCCTCTCATAATTGTTTTCGATTGTGAACATTATTTTCATCCATCCGGAGCAATTCAAGAGTCTTTTCAGTTTGATTCTCCGAAGACCATCATTGCAGGTTTATTCATTCTCAGCTTTCAGCTCTCATTCTCCAAATCTTACCGGTGCATCGTTTAAGTTTTCTCTAATCAGATCGTGATCTCTTCGTTCTCATGTATCTAAATTCCCTCAAGTATCTTCATTCGTTCTCTAATTCTTCCCGGTGTTTCCTTATCTTTTCTTTGTTCATTTTCAATTCTCATGGTGGTTCGTTCAAGAGTTCTCTTCCTTGGTATCATATCAATTCATCCATTCTTTCAAATCCTAACAATAGTTCGTTGAAGTCTTTTCTCAAGTTTGTGCTATATCTATCTTAATCGTTTCCACGAGAATAAGTAGTATGCCAAATCCGTTGCTTGTCATCAATTTAAAGTGGTGAAGGATACGCATAACATAATTCTTATTCTTGCTTCATCCAAATGATGGATTCATTATTCCGGAGTTTGTTCATGATGAATAAATTCTCGGTTTCAATTGTTTCATCTTTTCTTTTCCCGGAGTTCCAAGCGCTCATCATCACGAAGATCCATCTAAATCATTGCAAGGCTTCACCTTGTGTTTCAACTTCTTTTTCTTTTTATCATCCTTTTATTACCAAAGTTCTTGATGGAGGATCTACATGGTGGTTCGTCAAGGATTCCTTTCATTCTTCAATTGTCCTCAAGATTTCTCTCAAAGTTAAGATCCGCCAAGCTATACTCTCAAATAAACATGGTGTTCAACAAATGACTTGTTTTGAGGAGTTCAAGCTTTCTTCATCTTGCATTCCCAAGCGCAATTCTTTCATATCTCATCTTTTGAGATGGTGTTATGTCATTGTTGATAATTTCCCTTCGTGTTTCATGATTCACAAGTTTTCAAGAGTGACATATCTTAAATCCATCATTTTTTAGTTCATTCAGGACATCTTTTCAATCCATCAATCTCTTCATTGGAGTTATATTGGGTTATATTTCACCTAAAGCTTTCCCTAAGGATTGTTGCTATTTAAGGTGCTCATAAATGACCCAAATTCTTCATTTATCCTCCCGGTGAAACAAGTTTCTCATCTCCTTGTTCATATCAATCCAATCTTTTGTTTCCGTAGTGGCAGAATTTCGCCTCAATTTTGAGAAGTTTTCCATAAGCCCACTACAAGCTTATCCATTTCTTTGTTGGTTTTCCAACAACTCCGTTATAATTTTCTTGGAAGGGTGTTTTCCAAGCTCATTTGTGGTAGAAGTTGTCATTTTCTTCTCAATTATTTCCTTGCCTACGATTCAACTTCTATTCTTTAGTTCTAGAGGCATAGTGATGTTGCTCTCTTCATCCATCATCCCATTTTTGCCAAAGATCATGTTCTTTCCTTTTGCTTGTCCATTCAACCGAAGTGTCGTGTCCTTCATTCAAGTTCTCTCATCTTATCAAGTTTTGCCTCCCTACTCAATCGGTGTGCTGTCTGAAATCTTTCTTACCCATTGTGCCATTCTTTCAAGAGTTTCGGAGGTATTGTGTTGTGATTTCATCAAGTATCCTCTCATCTTGTCAAGTTCATGTTCAATTCCTTCCATTTACAGTCGGAGTGCTGCCCAAATTATATAATTCTTATTCTGTCTCTATCTTGTTTTAACCAGAGTTTTGTGTCTATCATTCCTCTTCTAACCGGAGTCTCATCCAGGTGCTTTCATTTTTGCCAAGTTCATATTCGATGCCTTGCATTTCCAACCGGAGTGTTGTCGTAATTGATATTTATCGTTCCTTGTACATCTCGTTTCAACCGGAGTGCTTGCATGTACTTCTTGTCCATTTGAACCCCTTTCTTATGTCTTTCAACCTACAAGGTTCCCATAATGTTCCTTGTTACTCTTTTCTAACGGAGTATTTTCAACTTTGTTCATCTTCGTTGTATTCTTTCTTTCAATTTGTTAAGCCTCGCAAGGTTCTTTGGTTTCACTAATTTGTCAAAGAAGCAACTTAGTTTTAACTTTTCCCCTTCCCCTTCCATTTCCCCCGGTGCCATCCTAGATCTCGGGATGAGATCCTCTTGTAGTGGTGGAGTGTTGTGACGCCCCGAGACCGATGCGCCAGGTGTCTTCCGGTTATTCGCCAATGTTGCAATGTAATTTGCTTGCGTGTTGCATCTCATCATGTCATCATGTGCATTGCATCATCATGTTTTTGAAACTTGCATTCGTCCGGGTCTCCTAGTTACTTCCGTTGCCCGTTCTGAGCCCAGACACACTCGCACGCGCCCGCGACACCTCCGAAATATTATTTTTATAAGTGGCCAGAAAATGTTCTCGGAATGGGTTGAAAGTTGGCATGCGGTGTTGTTATGTTGTTAGTAGGTCGCGTGCCAAGTTTCATCGCATTCGGAGTCCGTTTGATGCCCAACGATTAACTATAGCGACAATATAGTCGGTCAAATCGTCGGACGTCTTCGGTCTTCGAAAACTGTTGCCGGGCTTTCCCTCTCTTTCCTCCCTAGACCGTATACACAATCCACTACTTACCGCCAGGCCCAATCTAACCTCTCTCGTCAGCCCGCGGCCCTCCTCGCACGCGCGTTCGAAAGCTGTCCCGGACCCGACCCGGGCAGTCGTCACCGTTGGATTCGGTTCATCCCCAAACATCTACAAAACATCTTCGTTTTCTTTTTTTGGACTCGCTAGCATTTTTTTTCTCGACCGCCCGATTATGATCGGACAGAACGTATACCCCCCTAACCTAAGCCAATAATGTATATAAGAGAGCCACCCTAAATTTTACGCGAGTTGTCCCATCATTCCCTCACCCGCCGCCGCCACACTCCCGCATCCACCTCGGGATCCTCCCAGATCCGATCGAACCAACCACCTGCAACCATCTCCCTCCCCTCCCGATTCACCTCCGTCGATCCCAACACCACCAAGCCGCCTCGGCGGACCTCGCTGGAGCTCCACCGTCTACCACTAGCAGCAAGCAAAGCCACCGGAGCTCCTTCCTCTTCCTCCTCTGCCTGAGCGCGCCCGTCCTTGCAGCCTCGCCGTGCCTGCGCCTCCGCCCCGCCACCTCGTCTACCTCGTGCGCCCGAGCACCACCGCGCCGGCTGGCGAGCAGACGCCGACAAGCACTAGCAGGCCATCCTTGTCGCCCCTGCTCCCTTCCCCTTCTCTTCTTCGCTGGAGCTCTCCCTGACCACCCCCTGTCCTGTTTCGCTCACATGGATCCATGGCGCCGCCGCTTGGAGCTCCGCCTCCTTCGGCCACCTCCCCGCCGTGTCGCCCACCGGATCCGGCCGTCCGCTCCATCCTGCCGCTCGCTGGAGCCCCGCGTCCCCGCCATGCGCCAAGTCCCCGCTGCCACCGTCTCCCCTGCTTCTGCATGTGGTAGCCCATGTGAGGTCGAGGACGAGCCGAGCGCCAAGTCACCTTTTCCGCTTCGAGCCGTGCCCGTTGACCGCATCCGCCAGGTCCCGTGAGAACCTCCACCACCCGTCCGTCGTGCCCGGCCCCGGTTCACCTCCACGCCGCCCCCGTCGCAAATCCGACTGCAGTCGTCGCCGCTGCATTCCCTGCTTCACGAACGAGGCACGCCCCTCGTTGACTTGGTCCAGCGCCAGAGTGGCTGGCCTCCAAAACCCAGCGGCCTCCATCTCAACCGAGCCGGCCCACTGCTCCTCCGAACAGGCCAAGGCCCATGGGTGAGGCAGCACCCGAGCCCCCCTGCACTGTTGGGCTGCCAGATTCGGCCCGATTAGTGTTTTTTTCCTTTGGACGCATTTAATCTTTTATTCCACGTTTTTCAGATTTGCAGAAAAACCCCTAAGCTCCATGCATATCATAACTCACCAACCGTGCATCTTTTGTAAAAACATTATATATGAAAAATGCTTAGAATCTTGTCTAGTTTCATAATATCCAACTTTCATGCATGTTTGAAATGTTTAAATTGTTGTTTGTTTAAATTTGTTCAAATGCCATGTTCAAATGCTTTAATTCATAACTAAATAACCGTAGCTCCGAATTTAATAAACTCGATATGTATATGGGTAGAAAAATGCCTAGTTTAACATGGTGCACTCATCTTGCATGTTTAACAACTATAAAAATTATGCTTAGGGCAGATCAGTACCAACTTTGAAATATGCATATGGGGATTTACCAGAATTGTTGTTTGTTGTTCCAGCCTCATTTAAACTTGCCTAGATAGGTAGTTTTCATATGCTTCACCCCTTGCCATGTTTAATAACATTTAATATTGTTGGGTACATAAACAAGAGAGAACTAAATAATTGATGTGGTGTTTCGTTAATATGCAACTCGTTGCATATTGAGCTCCACTTATTTTGTAGTATTGTTTGTGCACTTTGCCATGCCATGCCTCATTAAACCGGACATGAATCATACTTGATTGTGCATCATGCCATGTTTATGTGATGGTTGTTTACTATGTTGTTTGCTTCTTTCTGGGTTGCTTCTCTCGTTAGCTACGGTTTCATTCCGGAGTTGTGAGGATTCGTTCGACTACGTCCGTTTGTCTTCTTCATGGACTTGTTCTTCTTCCTTGCGGGATCTCAGGCAAGATGACCATACCCTCGAAATCACTTCTATCTGTGCTTGCTAGTTGTTCGCTCTATTGCTAGGCTACGCTACCTACCACTTGCTATATCATGCCTCCCATATTGCCATGTCAAGCCTCTAACCCACCTTTCCTAGCAAACCGTTGTTTGGCTATGTTTCCGCTTTTGCTCAGCCCCTCTTATAGCGTTGCTATTTGCAGGTGAAGATGAAGTTGAGCATGGATATTGTTGGGATATCATTATTATCTCTTATTTACTTTAATGCATCTATATACTTGGTAAAGGGTGGAAGGCTCGTCCTTATGCCTGGCATTTTGTTCCACTCTTGCCGCCCTAGTTTCCGTCATACCGGTGTTATGTTCCTTGATTTTGCGTTCCTTACGCGGTTGTGTGTTATGGGAACCCCTTGATAGTTCGCTTTGAATAAAACCCTCCAGCAAGGCCCAACCTTTGTTTTACATTTGCCTAACAACCTATAACCTTCCCTTGGGTTTTTGCGAGCCCGAGGGTCATCTTTATTTAACCCCCACCGGGCCAGTGCTCCACTAAGTGTTGGCCCGAACCGAGCCGCCTGCGGGGTGATACGTCTCCAACGTATCTATAAATTTTGATTGCTCCATGCTATGTTCTCTACTATTTTGGGCAATATTGGGCTTTATTATCCACTTTTATATTATTTTTTGGGACTAACCTATTAACCCAGAGCCAAGTGCCAGTTTCTGTTTTTACCCTGTTTTAGGGTTTCGAACAAAAGGAAAATCAAACGGAGTCCAATTGACCTGAAACTTCACAGAACTCATTTTTGGAAGGAAAGAAGCCCAGAAGACTTGGAGTGCATGTCAGGGGACCTTCAGGGAGGCCACGAGGTAGGGGGGCGCGCCCACCCCCCTGGGCGTGCCCTCCACCCTCGTGGGCCCCTTGTGCCCCCCCTGACGTACTTCTTTCGCCTATATATCTCCATATACCCTAAAACTTCCGGAGAACACAATAGATCGGGAGTTCCGCCGCCAGAAGCCTCCGTAGCCAGCGAAAGCCAATCTAGACCCGTTCCGGCACCCTGCCGGAGGGGGAATCCCTCTCCGGTGGCCATCTTCATCATCCCGGTGCTCTCCATGACGAGGAGGGAGTAGTTCTCCCTCGGGGCTGAGGGTATGTACCAGTAGCTATGTGTTTGATCTCTCTCTAGTGTTCTTGATTTGGCACGATCTTGATGTATTGCGAGCTTTGCTATTATATTTGGATCCTATGATGTTTCTTCCCCCCTCTACTCTCTTGTAATGGATTGAGTTTCCCCTTTGAAGTTATCTTATCGGATTGAGTCTTTAAAGATTTGAGAACACTTGATGTATGTCTTGCCATGTGTATCTGTGGTGACAATGGGATACCACGTGATTCACTTGATGTATGTTTTGGTGATCATCTTGCGGGTTCTGCCCATGAACCTATGCATAGGGGTTGGCACATGTTTTCGTCGTGATTCTCCGGTAGGAACTTTGGGGCACTCTTTGAGGTTCTATGTGTTGGTTGAATAGATGAATCTGAGATTGTGTGATGCATATCGTATAATCATACCCACGGATACTTGAGGTGACATTGGAGTATCTAGGTGACATTAGGGTTTTGGTTGATTTGTGTCTTAAGGTGTTATTCTAGTACGAACTCTAGGGCTGTTTGTGACACCTATAGGAATAGCCCAACGGATTGATTGGAAAGAATAACTTTGAGGTGGTTTCGTACCCTACCATAATATCTTTGTTCGTTCTCCGCTATTAGTGACTTTGGAGTGACTCTTTGTTGCATGTTGAGGGATAGTTATGTGATCCAATTATGTTGGTATTGTTGAGGGAACTTGCACTAGCGAAAGTATGAACCCTAGGCCTTGTTTCAACGCATTGCAATACCGTTTACGCTCACTTTTATCATTCGTTACCTTGCTGTTTTTATAATTTCAGATTACAAATACCTTTATCTACCATCCATATACCACTTGTATCACCATCTCTTCGTCGAACTAGTGCACCTATACAATTTACCATTGTATTGGGTGTGTTGGGGACACAAGAGACTCTTTGTTATTTGGTTGCAGGGTTGCTTGAGAGAGACCATCTTCATCCTACGCCTCCTACGGATTGATAAACCTTAGGTCATCCACTTGAGGGAAATTTGCTACTGTCCTACAAACCTCTGCACTTGGAGGCCCAACAACGTCTATAAGAAGAAGGTTGTGTAGTAGACATCAAGCTCTTTTCTGGCGCCGTTGCCGGGGAGGTTAGCGCTTGAAGGTATATCTTTAGATCTTGCAATCGAGTCTTTTAGTTTCTTGTTTTATCACTAGTTTAGTTTATAAAAGAAAACTATAAAAAATGGAATTGAGTTTGTCTCATACGCTTCACCTTTTTAATATCTTTCGTGAGTATGATGGAAATGATAATTGTGCTCAAGTGTTAGAAGAAGAAATCTATAAAATGTTTGGCACTAAATCTTTGAATGATGAGCATGATTGCAATGTTGTTAGTATGAATTCCTTGAATATCTATGATGCTAATGATATGCAAAGCCACAAGCTTGGGGATGCTATGTCTGATGAAGACGATATTTTTTGTCCCCCACGTTTTGATGAGAAAATTTATTACGATGAAAGAGTGCCTCCTATCTATGATGATTATTGTGATCAC
Source organism: Triticum urartu (assembly GCF_003073215.2). NCBI lineage: Eukaryota > Viridiplantae > Streptophyta > Magnoliopsida > Poales > Poaceae > Triticum > Triticum urartu. The sequence goes on along the minus strand of NC_053024.1, from coordinate 273,870,698 downwards.
ACGTATTCTTTAAAGAATAATGATAACAATGAAACTTGTCATCTTGATTTCAATTTTCAATCCCATGATAGTTACTTTGTTGAGTTTGCTCCCACTATTATTCATGAGAAGAAATTTGCTTATGTGGAGAGTAATAAAAATTCTATGCTTGTAGATCATGAAAAGAATGCTTTGTGTGATAGTTATATTGTTGAATTCATTCATGATGCTACTGAAAATTATTATGAGGGAGGAACATATGCTTGTAGGAATTGCAATAATATCAAGTTTCCTCTCTATGTGCTTAAAATTTTGAAGTTATGCTTGTTTTACCTTCCTATGCAAGTTGATTATTGTTCCCATAAGTTGTTTGCTCAAAAAATCCCTATGCATAGGAAGTGGGTTAGGCTTAAATGTGCTAGTCATATTCTTCATGATGCTCTCTTTATGTTTCAATTCTTATCCTTTATGTGAGCATCATTGAAATCATCATGCCTAGCTAGGGGCGTTAAACGATAGCGCTTGTTGGGAGGCAACCCAACTTTATTTTTGTTCCTGTTCAGTAATAAATAATTCATCTAGCCTCTGATTAGATGTGGTTTTATGCTTTTAATTAGTGTTTGTGCCAAGTAGAACCTTTGGGAAGACTTGGGGAAAGTCTTTGCGATCTTGCTGTAAAAAACAGAAACTTTAGCGCTCACGAGAACTGCTGCCATTTTTATTTTGAAAGTGATATTTAGTTAATTCTTTTTGCAGATTATTAATAGATAAATTCCTCAGGTCCAGAAATTTATTTGAGAATTTTATTAGTTCCATAAGTATACGTTTGATTCAGATTACTACAGACTGTTCTGTTTTTGACAGATTCTGTTTTTCATGTGTTGTTTACTTATTTTGATGAATCTATGGCTAGTAAAAGAGTTTATAAACCATATAGAAGTTGGAATACAGTAGGTTTAACACCAATATAAATAAATAATGAGTTCATTACAGTACCTTGAAGTGGTGATTTATTTTCTTATACTAACGGAGCTTACGAGTTTTCTGTTAAGTTTTGTGTTGTGAAGTTTTCAAGTTTTGGGTAAGGATTCGATGGACTATGGAATAAGGAGTGGCAAGATACTAATATTGGGGATGCCCAAGGCACCCCAAGGTAATATTCAAGGATAACCAAGAGCCTTAGCTTTTGGATGCCCCGGAAGGCATCCCCTCTTTCGTCTTCGTTCATCGGTAACTTTACTTGGAGCTATATTTTTATTCACCACATGATATGTGTTTTGCTTGGAGCGTCAATTTATTTTGTTAAGATTTGCTTGATGTTATTTAGAACAATGTTTTGCATCTTTTACTTCAATAAAAGTGTCATTGATAGTCTTTACTATGCCTATTTTAGAAGTCCACATGTTGCTGTTTGAAAACAGAAAGTTTACCGCTGTTGCAATAATTCCCTAGAAAATTCAGAATGTGATAAAATGTTGAAACCTTTTGAATATTAAGCTATGATAAATTTACTACAGTGGGAATTTTCTTTCATAATTTTTGGATCTAGGGAAGTATGGATGTTGCTGCATTCTTTACAGACTATCCTGTTTAGGCAGATTGCTGTTATGTTTGCATTGTTTGCATATGTTTGCTTCTTTAATGATTCTATTTGAGGATAGGACTATTAAATATACAGAGGCATTTAGTATGCAATGTTGAATAATAATTTTAGTGAATTGCTACACTAGAGTATGATAAGGTTTTGGCAATGGTGTATACTAACTTATCTCACGAGTCCTTGTTGAGTTGTTTGGATGAAGCTTTTGAGATTTAGGGAGACCTTGATATGAGAGGAATTAAGGAGACACAAAAGCTCAAGCTTGGGGATGCCCAAGGCACCCCAAGATAATATTTCAAGAAGTCTCAAGCATCTAAGCTTGGGGATGCCCCGGTTGGCATCCCACCTTTCTTCTTCAACAATTATCGGTTAGTTTCGGTTGATCCTAAGTTTTTGCTTCTTCACATGATGTTTGCTATTCTTAGATGTCATTTTATTTTGCTTTTCTTGCTGTTTGAATAAAGTATCAAGATCTGAAATTATTAAATGTTAGAGAGTCTTCACATAGTTGCATAATTATTCGACTACTCATTGATCTTCACTTATATCTTTCGGAGTAGTTTGTTGTTTGCTCCAGTACTTCACTTATATCTTTTAGAGCACGGTGGTAGTTTTATTTTGAAGAAATAGATGAACTCTCATGCTTCACTTAGATTATATTGAGAGTATTAAATAGCATGGTAATTTGATTAAAATCCTAATATGCTAGGTATACAAGATTAGTAAAAACTTTCATATAGAGTATTGAATACTAAGAGAAGTTTGATGCTTGATGATTGTTTTGAGATATGGAGGTAATAATATCAAAGTCGTGCTAGTTGAGTAGTTGTGAATTTGAGAAATGCTTGTGTTGAAGTTTGCAAGTCCCATAGCATGCACGTATGGTAAACGTTGTGTAACAAATTTGAAACATGAGGTGTTATTTGATTGTCCTCTTTATGAGTGGCGGTCGGGGACGAGCGATGGTCTTTTCCTACCAATCTATCCCCCTAGGAGCATGCGCGTAGTGCTGAGGTTTTTGATGACTTGTAGAATTTTGCAATAAGTATGTGAGTTCTTTATGACTAATGTTGAGTCCATGGATTATACGCACTCTCACCCTTCCATCCTTGCTGGCCTCTTCGGTACCGTGCATTGCCCTTTCTCACATTGAGAGTTGGTGCAAACTTCGCCGGTGCATCCAAACCCCGTGATATGATACGCTCTTTCACACATAAACCTCCTTATATCTTCCTCAAAACAACCACCATACCTACCTATTATGGCATTTCCATAGCCATTCCGAGATATATTGCCATGCAAATTTCCACCATTCCGTTTATTATGACACACATCATCATTGTCATATTGCTTTGCATGATCATGTAGTTGACACCGTATTTGTGGCAAAGCCACCGTTCATAATTCTTTCATACATGTCACTCTTGGTTCATTGCATATCCCGGTACACCGCCGGAGGCATTCATATAGAGTCATCTTTGTCCTAGTATCGAGTTGTAATCACTGAGTTGTAAATAAATAGAAGTGTGATGATCATCATTATTAGAGCATTGTCCCAAGTGAGGAATAAAAAAAAGAAAGGCCATAAAAAAAGAGAAGGCCCCAAAAAATAGAAAGGCCATAAAAAAGAAGGGAAAGGCCCAAAAAAATGAGAGAAAAAGAGAGAAGGGACAATGCTACTATCCTTTGCCACACTTGTGCTTCAAAGTAGCACCATGATCTTCATGATAGAGAGTCTATTGTTTTGTCACTTTCATATACTAGTGCGAATTTTTCATTATAGAACTTGGCTTGTATATTCCAACAATGGGCCTCCTCAAGTGCCCTAGGTCTTCGTGAGCAAGCAAGTTGGATGCACACCCACTTAGTTTCTTTTGTTGAGCTTTCATACATTTATAGCTCTAGTGCATCCGTTGCATGGCAATCCCTACTCCTTGCATAAACATCAATTGCTGGGCATCTCCATAGCCCATTGATTAGCCTCATTGATGTGAGACTTTCTCCTTTTTTGTCTTCTCCACATAACCCCCCTCATTATATTCTATTCCACCCATAGTGCTTTGTCCATGGCTCGCGCTCATATATTGCGTGAAAGTTTATAGGTTTGAGATTACTAAAGTATGAAACAATTGCTTGGCTTGTCATCGGGGTTGTGCATGATGAGAGCATTCTTGTGTGACGAAAATGGAGCATGACTAAACTATATGATTTTGTAGGGATGAACTTTCTTTGGCCATGTTATTTTGAGAAGACATGATTGCTTAGTTAGTATGCTTCAAGTATTATTATTTTTATGTCAATATGAACTTTTGTCTTGAATCTTTCGGATCTGAATATTCATACCACAATTAAGAAGAATTACATTAAAATTATGCCAAGTAGCACTCCGCATCAAAAATTCTGTTTTTATCATTTACCTACTCGAGGACGAGCAGGAATTAAGCTTGGGGATGCTTGATACGTCTCCAACGTATCTATAATTTTTGATTGCTCCATGCTATGTTATCTACTGTTTTGGGCAATATTGGGCTTTATTATCCACTTTTATATTATTTTTTGGGACTAACCTATTAACCCAGAGCCTAGTGCCAGTTTCTGTTTTTACCCTGTTTTAGGGTTTCGAAGAAAAGGAAAATCAAACGGAGTCCAATTGACCTGAAACTTCATGGAACTCATTTTTGGAAGGAAAGAAGCCCAGAAGACTTGGAGTGCACGTCAGGGGACCTTCGAGGAGGCCACGAGGTAGGGGGGGAGCGCTCCCACCCCCTGGGCGTGCCCTCCACCCTTGTGGGCCCCTCGTGGCCCCCTTGACGTACTTCTTCCGCCTATATATCTCCATATACCCTAAAACTTCCGGAGAACACAATAGATCGGGAGTTCCGCCGCCAGAAGTCTCCGTAGCCACTGAAAGCCAATCTAGACCCGTTCCGGCACCCTGCCGGGGGGGGGGGGATCCCTCTCCGGTGGCCATCTTCATCATCCCGGTGCTGTCCATGACGAGGAGGGAGTAGTTCTCCCTCGGGGCTGAGGGTATGTACCAGTAGCTATGTGTTTGATCTCTCTCTCTCGTGTTCTTGATTTGGCATGATCTTGATGTATCGCGAGCTTTGCTATTATATTTGGATCCTATGATGTTTCTTCCCCCCTCTACTCTCTTGTAATGGATTGAGTTTCCCCTTTGAAGTTATCTTATCGGATTGAGTCTTTAAAGATTTGAGAACACTTGATGTATGTCTTGCCGTGCGTATCTGTGGTGACAATGGGATAACACATGATTCACTTGATGTATGTTTTGGTGATCAACTTGCGGGTTCCGCCCATGAACCTATGCATAGGGGTTGGCACATGTTTTCGTCGTGATTCTCCGGTAGGAACTTTGGGGCACTCTTTGAAGTTCTATGTGTTGGTTGAATAGATGAATCTGAGATTGTGTGATGCATATCGTATAATCATACCCACGGATACTTGAGGTGACATTGGAGTATCTAGGTGACATTAGGGTTTTGGTTGATTTGTGTCTTAAGGTGTTATTCTAGTATGAACTCTAGGGCTGTTTGTGACACCTATAGGAATAGCCCAACGGATTGATTGGAAAGAATAACTTTGAGGTGGTTTCGTACCCTACCATTATCTCTTCGTTCATTCTCCGCTATTAGTGACTTTGGAGTGACTCTTTATTGCATGTTGATGGATAGTTATGTGATCCAATTATGTTAGTATTGTTGAGGGAACTTGCACTAGCGAAAGTATGAACCCTAGGCCTTGTTTCAACGCATTGCAATACCGTTTACGCTCACTTTTATCATTCGTTACCTTGCTGTTTTTATAATTTCAGATTACAAATACCTTTATCTACCATCCATATACCACTTGTATCACCATCTCTTCGCCGAACTAGTGCACCTATACAATTTACCATTGTATTGGGTGTGTTGGGGACACAAGAGACTCTTTGTTATTTGGTTGCTGGGTTGCTTGAGAGAGACCATCTTCATCCTACGCCTCCTATGGATTGATAAACCTTAGGTCATCCACTTGAGGGAAATTTGCTACTGTCCTACAAACCTCTGCACTTGGAGGCCCAACAACGTCTACAAGAAGAAGGTTGTGTAGTAGACATCACGGGGCCACCTCGGGGAAACTCGAGGGTTGGTTTTACTCGCAGCCTGTCACATCTGGTGTTGCCCTGAGAACGAGATACATGCGACTCCTATTGGGATTTGTCGGCACATCGGTTGGCTTTGCTGGTCTTGTTTACCATTGTCGAAATGTCTTGTAACCGGGATTCCGAGATTGATCGGGTCTTTCCGGGAGAAGGAGTATCCTTCGTTGACCGTGAGAGCTTGTGATGGGCTAAGTTGGGACACCCCTGCAGGGTGTAAACTTTCGAGAGCCGTGCCCGCAGTTATGTGGCAGATGGGAATTTGTTAATATCCGGTTGTAGAGAACTTGACACTTAACTTAAGTAAAATACATCAACTACGTCTGTAGCCATGATGGTCTCTTTTCGGCGGAGTCCGGGAAGACAACGCTATTCTTGTGTTATGTTTGAACGTAAGTAGTTTCATGATCACTTCTTGATCACTTCTAGCTTCACGACCGTTGCGTTGCTACTCTTCTCGCTCTCATTTGCGTATGTTAGCCACCATATATGCTTAGTGCTTGCTGCAGCTCCACCTCACTACCTTTTCCTACCCATAAGCTTAAATAGTCTTAATCTCGCAGGTGTGAGATTGTTGAGTCCTCGTGACTCATAGATACTTCCAAACAGTTGCAGGTGCCGATGATACCAGTGCAGGCGACGCAACCCAACTCAAGTGGGAGCTCGATGAAGATCTTGATCATTGTTTTGTTTCATTTCCTGTTGATCAGTACTGGTGCCCAGTTGGGGCGATCGGGGATCTAGCATTTGGGGTTGTCTTCTTTTATTTTGGTTCCGTAATCGGACCTTTGATTGTATTATTTATGTATTGTGTGAAGTGGCGATTGTAAGCCAAGTCTTTATCCCTTTCTTATTCAGTACATGGGATTGTGTGAAGATTACCCCTCTTGCGACAAACCTACCATGCGACTATGCCTCTAAGTCGTGCCCGACACATGGTGATATAGCCGCATTGTTGGTGTTACATTGAACCCAAAGCTAAGCACTTCTCCCATTGCAAGAAAGATCAATCTAGTAGGCCAAACCAAACTGATAATTCGAAGAGACTTGCAAAGATATTAAATCATGCATACAAGAATTCAAAGAAGAATCAAATATTGTTCATAGATAATCTTGATCATAAACCCACAATTCATCGGATCTCGACAAACACACCGCAAAAAGAATTACATCGAATAGATCTCCAAGAGAATCGAGGAGAACTTTGTATTGAGATCCAAAGAGAGAGAAGAAGCCATATAGCTAATAACTATGGACCCGAAGGTCTACGGTAAACTACTCACACATCATCGGAGAGGCTATGGTGTTGATGTAGAAGCCCTCCGTGATCGATTCCCCCTCCGGCGGAGGGCCGGAAAAGGCCCCAAGATGGGATCTCATGGGTACGGAAGGTTGCGGTGGTGGAAATAGGGTTTCGTGGTGCTCCTGGATGTTTTCGGGGTATATGGGTATATATAGGAGGAAGAAGTAGGTCGGTGGAGCTGCGAGGGGCCCACGAGGGTGGGGGGCGCGCCCTCCTGCCTCGTGGCCTTCTCGCTTCTTTCTTGACGTCCACTCCAAGTCTCCTGGATCACGTTTGTTCCAAAAATAACTCTCCCGAAGGTTTCATTCCGTTTGGATTCCGTTTGATATTCCTTTTTTGTGAAACACTGAAATAGGCAAAAAATAGCAATTTGCACTAGGCCTTTGGTTAGTAGGTTAGTCCCAAAAATAATATAAAAAGGTATATTAAAGCCCATTAAACATCCAAAACAGATAATATAATAACATGGAAGAATAAAAAATTATAGATACGTTGGAGACGTATCAAGCATCCCCAAGCTTAATTCCTGCTCGTCCTAGTGTAGGTAAATGATAAAAACAGAATTTTTGATGTGGAATGCTACCATTCTCAATGTAATTTTCTCTATTGTGGCATGAATGTTCAGATCCGAAAGATTCAAGACAAAAGTTTAATATTGACATAAAAATAATAATACTTCAAGCATACTAACAAAGCAATCATGTGTTCTCAAAATAACATGGCCAAAGAAAGTTATCCTACAAAATCATATAGTCTGGCTATGCTCTATCTTCATCACATAAAGTATTTAATCATGCACAACCCCGATGACAAGCCAAGCAATTGTTTCATAATTTTCTATTCTCAAACTTTTTCAATCTTCACGCAATACATGAGCGTGAGCCATGGATATATCACTATAGGTGGAATAGAATGGTGGTTGTGGAGAAGACAAAAAGGAGAAGATAGTCTCACATCTACTAGGCGTATCAACGGGCTATGGAGATGCCCATCAATAGATATCAATGTGTGTGAGTAGGGATTGCCATGCAACGGATGCACTAGAGCTATAAGTGTATGAAAGCTCAACAAAAGAAACTAAGTGGGTGTGCATCCAACTCGCTTGCTCACGAAGACCTAGGGCATTTTGAGGAAGCCCATCATTGGAATATACAAGCCAAGTTCTATAATGTAAAATTCCCACTAGTATATGAAAGTGACAACATAGGAGACTCTCTATCATGAAGAGCATGGTGCTACTTTGAAGCACAAGTGTGGTAAAAGGATAGTAACATTGTCCCTTCTCTCTTTTTCTCTCATTTTTTTATTTGGGCCTTTTTTATAGCCCCTTTTTTTCGTCTGAAGTCTCATCCCGACTTGTGGGGGAATCATAGTCTCCATCATCCTTTCCTCACTTGGGACAATGCTCTAATAATGATGATCATCGCACTTTTATTTACTTACAACTCAAAAATTACAACTCGATACTAGAACAAAATATGACTCTATGTGAATGCCTCCGGCGGTGTACCGGGATATGCAATGAATCAAGAGTGACATGTATGCAAGAATTATAAAGGTGGCTTTTCACAAATACGATGTCAACTACATGATCATGCAAAGCAATATGACAATGATGTAACGTGTCATAACAAACGGAACGGTGGTAAGTTGCATGGCAATATATCTCAGAATGGCTATGGAAATGCCATAATAGGTAGGTATGGTGGCTGTTTTGAGGAAGGTATATGGTGGGTGTATGGTACCGGCGAAAGTTGCGCGGTACTAGAGAGGCTAGCAATGGTGGAAGGTGAGAGTGCGTATAATCCATGGACTCAACATTAGTCATAAAGAACTCACATCTTGTAGCAAAAATCTATTAGTTATCGAACAAAGTACTATGCGCATGCTCCTAGGGGGATAGATTGGTAGGAAAATACCATCGCTCGTCCCCGACCGCCACTCACAAGGAAGACAATCAATAAATAAATCATGCTCCGACTTCATCACATAACGGTTCACCATACGTGCATGCTACGAGAATCACAAACTTTAGAAAAAGTATTTCTCAAATTCAAAACTACTCAACTAGCATGACTCTAATATCACCATCTTCATATCTCAAAACAATCATCAAGTATCAAACTTCTCATAGTATTCAATGCACTTTTTATGAAAGTTTTTATTATACCCATCTTGGATGCCTATCATATTAGGACTAACTTTATAGCCAAAGAAAATTTCCATGCTGTTCTAAAAGACTCTCAAAATAATATAAGTGAAGCATCAGAGATCAATAATTTCTATAAAATAAAACCACCACCGTGCTCTTAAAGATATAAGTGAAGCACTAGAGCAAAATTATCTAGCTCAAAAGATATAAGTGAAGCACATAGAGTATTCTAATAAATTCTGATTCATGTGTGTCTCTCCAAAAGGTGTGTACAGAAAGTATGATTGTGGTAAACTAAAGAGCAAAGACTCAAATCATAAAAGACGCTCCAAGCAAAACACATATCATGTGGTGAATAAAAATATAGCCTCAAGTAAAGTTACCAATGTATGAAGACGAAAGAGGGGATGCCTTCCGGGGCATCCCCAAGCTTAGGCTTTTGGTTGTCCTTGAATTTTACCTTGAGGTGTCTTGGGCATCCCCAAGCTTAGGCTCTTGCCACTCCTTATTCCAAAATCCATCAAATCTTTACCCAAAACTTGAAAACTTCACAACACAAAACTCAACAGAAAATCTCACGAGCTCCGTTAGTATAAGAAAACAAACCACCACTTCAAGTTACTGTAATGAACTCATTCTTTATTTATATTTGTTTTAAATCAACTGTATTCCAACTTCTCTATGGTTCATACCCCCCGATACTAGCCATAGATTCATCAAAATAAGCAAACAACACACGAAAAACAGAATCTGTCAAAAACAAAACAGTCTGTAGTAATCTGTAGGTTTCGAATACTTCTGAAACCCCCAAAATTCTTAAATAAATTGGTGGACGTGAGAAATTTGTCTATTAATTATCTTCAAAAAGAATGAACCTAATCGCACTCTCCAGTAAAAAATGGCAGCAAATCTCGTGAGGGCTAAAGTTTCTGTTTTTTACAGCAAGATCGCAAAGACTTCCCCCAAGTCTTTCCAAAGGTTCTACTTGGCACAAACACTAATTAAAAACATAAAACCACATATAAACAGAAGATAGATGATTTATTTATTACTAAACAGGAACAAAAAACAAGAAACAAAAATAAAATTGGGTTGCCTCCCAACAAGCGCTATCGTTTAATGCAACTAGCTAGGCATAAAAGCAAGAATAGATCTAGGTATTGTCATCTTTGGTATGCAATCCATAAGTGGATCTCATAATAGATTCATAAGGTAATTTATTTTTCTTTCTAGGAAAGTGTTCTATGCCTTTCCTTAACGGAAATTGGAATCTAATATTTCCTTCTTTCATATCAATAATTGCACCGATCGTTCTAAGGAAAGGTCTACCAAGAATAATAGGACATGTAGGATTGCAATCTATATCAAGAATAATGAAATCTACGTGCACATAATTCCTATTTGCAACAATAAGAACATCATTAATCCTTCCCATAGGTTTCTTAATGGTGGAATCCGCAAGATGCAAATTTAAAGAACAATCATCAAATTCACGGAAACCTAACACATCACACAAAGTTTTTGGAATCGTGGAAACACTAGCAACCAAATCACATAAAGCATAGCATTCATGATCTATAATTTTAATTTTAATAGTAGGTTCCCACTCATCATAAATTTTTCTAGGGATAGAAACTTCTAATTCAATCTTTTCTTCATAAGATTGCCTTAAAGCATCAACGATACGTTTGGTAAAAGCTTTATTTTGACTATAAGCATGAGGAGAGTTTAGCACGGATTGCAACAAGGAAATACAATCTATCAAAGATCAACTATCATAATTAAATTCCTTGAAATCCAAAATAGCGGGTTCATTGCTATGTAAAGTTTTGACCTCTTCAATCCCACTTTTACCAATTTTTGCATCAAGATCTAAAAACTCCGAATCATTGGGACACCTTTTAGCTAAAGTTGACTCATCTCCAGTCCCATCATTATCAAGATTCATATTGCAAAACAAAGATTTAATAGGAGACACATCAATCACTTTTATATCTTCATCATTATTATCATGAAAACTAGAAGAACACGCTTTCACAAAGCAATCTTTCTTAGCATGCATCCTAGCGGTTCTTTCTTTGCACTCATCAATGGAAATTCTCATGGCTTTGAGAGACTCATTGATATCATGCTTAGGTGGAATAGATCTAAGTTTCAAAGAATCAACATCAAGAGAAATTTTATCCACGTTGCTAGCCAACTCATCAATCTTAGGCAATTTTTCTTCAAGCAAAGCATTGAAATTCTTTTGCGAAATCATAAATTCTTTAACACTAGTCTCAAAATCAGAGGGCATCTTATTAAAATTTCCATAAGAGTTGTTGTAGGAATTACCATAATTATTAGAGGAGTTACTAGGAAACGGCCTAGGATTAAAGTTTCCTCTATACGTGTTGTTACTAAAATTGTTCCTACCAACAAAATTCACATCCATAGATTCATTATTATTATCAATCAAAGTAGACAAAGGCATATCATTAGGATCAGAAGAAACACTCTTATTAGCAAACAACTTTATAAGTTCATCCATCTTTCCACTCAAAACCTTAATCTCTTCTATCGCATGAACCTTTTTACTAATAGATCTTTCGGTGTGCCGTTGAGAATAATTAACCATAATATTATCTAGGAGTTTAGTAGATTCTCCTAAAGTGATTTCCATAAAAGTGCCTCCCACGGCCGAATCTAAAACATTTCTAGAAGCAAAATTCAATCCAGCATAAATTTTTTGTATGATCATCCATAAGTTTAATCCATGAGTAGGGCAATTATGTATCATTAATTTCATCCTCTCCCAAGATTGTGCAACATGCTCATGATCAAGTTGCTTAAAATTCATAATATCGTTTCTAAGAGAGATGATCTTAGCGGGAGGAAAATACTTAGAGATAAAAGCATCTTTGCACTTATTCCATGAATCAATACCATTTTTAGGCAAAGACGAAAACCAAGTTTTAGCATGATCTCTGAGCGAAAGCGGAAATAGCTTCAATTTAACAATATCATTATCCACATCTTTCTTCTTTTTCATATCACACAAATCAACAAAGCTGTTTAGATGGGTAGCGGCATCTTCACTAGGAAGGCCAGCAAATTGATCTTTCATGACAAGATTCAGCAAAGCAGTATAAATTTCACAAGATTCAGCATCGGTAAGAGGAGCAATCGGAGTGCTAATAAAATCATTATTGTTGGTATTGGAAAAGTCACACAATTTAGTATTGTCTTGAGCCATCGTGAAAAACAATCAATCCAATACACAAGCAAACAAGAGGCAAGTGAAAAGAAGGCGAACAGAAAAAAGGGCGAATGGAAAAGAGGGCGAATAAAACGGCGAGGGTGAAGTGGGGGAGAGGAAAGTGAGAGGCAAATGGAAAATAATGTAATGCGAGGGATAAGAGTTTGTGATGGGCACTTGGTATGTCTTGACTTGTGCGTAGATGTCCCCGTCAACGGTGCCATAAATGGCTTGTTGACGGGAGATCAAATCTTGACTTGACTTGGTGCAACCTCCCCAGCAATGGCGCCAGAAATCCTTCTTGCTACCTCTTGAGCATGCATTGGTTTTCCCTTGAAGAGGAAAGGGTGACACAACAAAGTAGCATAAGTATTTCCCTTAGTTTTTGAGAACCAAGGTATCAATCCTGTAGGAGGTAACACGCAAGTCCCTAGTACCTGCACAAACAAACAAGAACCTCGCAACCAACGCGATAAAAGGGGTTGTCAATCCCTTCACGGTCACTTACGGAAGTGAGATCTGATAGAGATAATAAGATAAATATTTTTGGTATTTTTATTGTATAGATTGGAAAATAAAGATTGCAAAATAAACAACAATAGAAATAACAAATTGATAGGAAAATAATATGATGGAAGATAGACCCCGGGGCCATAGGTTTCACTAGTGGCTTCTCTCAAGATAGTAAATTCTACAGTTGGTGAACAAATTACTGTCGAGCAATTGATAGAAAAGCGCATAGTTATGAGAATATCTAGGCATGATCATGGATATAGGCATCACGTGCGCGAAAATTAGACCGAAACGATTTTGCATCTACTACTATTATTCCACACATCGACCGCTATCCAGCATGCATCTAGAGTATTAAGTTCATAAGAACAGAGTAACGCATTAGGCAAGATGACATGATGTAGAGGGATAAACTCAAGCAATATGATATAGACCCCATCTTTTTATCCTCGATGGCAACAATACAACACATGCCTTGCTGCCCCTGCCATCATTGGGAAAGGACACCGCAAGATTGAACCCAAAGCTAAGCACTTCTCCCATTGCAAGAAAGATCAATCTAGTAGGCCAAACCAAATTGATAATTCAAAGAGACTTGCAAAGATATTAAATCATGCATAAAAGAATTCACAGAAGAATCAAATATTGTTCATAGATAATCTTGATCATAAACCCACAATTCATCGGATCTCGACAAACACACCGCAAAAAGAATTACATCGAATAGATCTCCAAGAGAATCGAGGAGAACTTTGTATTGAGATCTAAAGAGAGAGAAGAAGCCATCTAGCTAATAACTATGGACCCGAAGGTCTATGGTAAACTACTCACACATCATCGGAGAGGCTATGGTGTTGATGTAGAAGCCCTCCGTGATCGATTCCCCCTCCGGCGGAGCGCCGGAAAAGGCCCCAAGATGGGATCTGACGGGTACAGAAGGTTTTGGCGGTGGAAATAGGGTTTCGTGGTGCTCCTGGATGTTTTCAGGGTATATGGGTATATATAGGAGGAAGAAGTAGGTCGGTGGAGCTGCGAGGGGCCCACGAGGGTGGGGGGCGCGCCCTCCTGCCTCGTGGCCTCCTCGCTTCTTTCTTGATGTCCACTCCAAGTCTCCTGGATCACGTTTGTTCCAAAAATAACTCTCCCGAAGGTTTCATTCCGTTTGGATTCCGTTTGATATTCCTTTTCTGTGAAACACTGAAATAGGCAAAAAATAGCAATTTGCATTGGGCCTTTGGTTAGTAGGTTAGTCCCAAAAATAATATAAAAAGGTATATTAAAGCCCATCAAACATCCATAACAGATAATATAATAGCATGGAAGAATAAAAAATTATAGATACGTTGGAGACATATCAAGAGCCACCTGACCCCCAGAGCCTCCCGAGGCTCAGGGTCTTGGCGGGTCATGAGGAGCGACTTCTTCAGCGCATGCCTTCAGCTACCCCAACGCTCCTTCGACAACAAAACCAGGTGACATTTTCCAAGTTCATTCAGCTGGGAGTGCCCCTCGGGCTGCATTATTCCCAGGTCACATGGGCCTGTCCCTGCGGCGTGTATCCTCTTGCATCTTTAGCTTACCTCACTTGGGGCGCCCCTCGAGCTGCATCATCCCCAGGCCGCTCGGGTCCGTCCCAGTGGCATGTATCGTTCTCGCATCTATCTAAGCTAGCCGGTTCCCATGCATGAGTTATTATAGTCATCCCTTGCTTGATTGTCACTCGCCGTGGCCGCTCGCGTCACTGATCGGCCCCTCGCTCATCCCGCAACGAGGGCTGCCCATGCTGGCACGACGCTTGTGCTTGGGTCCGTCCCTGCAACGCTGACAAATCTGAGCGGTCGAGCTCTAGCTCGCGGCACGCCCGCGCACATCACCTCACCAGACCCTCGGTGCCTTCATCTTCTTGCGGAGCGACCAGTGGCAGACCGGCAATCGTAGTGGCAATTTGTGTCCCTCCTCACGCTAACCTGCAGGAACCTCCTGAGGACAACAGCAGGCGGTACCGTGGGCTCCCTCTTCTCCCATGCAATTCGCTTGCGCGTTAAAAGGAGGGCTCCTGAGCATCGCGACTCAGGAGCTCTTACAGGCTCTCCAGCCCTCACCCCCTGGCCTTGACCACGGCACCACGACCTGGCATACCAGCGGCGACTGAGCTCGCTCGAGGGCCGGGACTTGAGGATGTAGAGCACATAGAAGAGCGTGGAGAAGAGGGGGAGGCTCGCAGAGGCCTAACCTAGCTACACTACGACCGTCGACGCACGAGTCTGTCGCAGCACAATGAACCGACTCTGGACTGCCAAGATAAGTTTCACGCCCGGTCGACTAAGCGATACGGCATAGGATTCTCACTTGTTGCAGCCTTGTCACGGCAACGTCGCCTCCCTTTCCTACCTCCCGGTGGCTGCTTGCGTGCGAAAGGGGACCTCTTGAGCATTGCGCCTCAGGAGCTCTTACTGGACCTCGGGCCGCTCACCTCCTGGCCTTGAGCACGGCATCGCGACCTGGCATACCAGCGACGACTGCAGCCTGCCTGGGGACCGGGACCTGTCGGCGTAGAGCACTAAGCTGCCGCGGGGTTGGAAAGGGAGACCGAGCCGAAACAGGACATGCGTTCGCAAATTTTCATAATAAGGATAATATCAACAAAAGACATTACAGACCCTTTACACTCCCCCGCGGGGTCCATCTTGATTCCTCGCAGGGAACAAAAGAAGGGAGTTTCTAGGGGCCCTATCTACACGCGCCAGCGCGGCTAACGCCATCATCAACAATGGGCCACGGGAGGCCGGCGCCAGCCCCATCCAGATCAGCAACGGCGGCGGCCGGACGCTGTGGCCTTGCTCCGGGCACGGCGAGAGCTCAGGGGCACATAGCTGTCGTCGCTCATCTCTGGGGTCTCATAGGGCTCAGGAGAGCCGCTGGACTCCCAAGCGCCGCCGCTACTACTGGAGGAGCTGCTGGCGAAGCCAGCGGCAGGCTCGGCGTTGGCCGCTGCGCCGTCCCGACGACCCCCTTGAGGACAGCACTCCAAGCGGCGGCCTTCCTCGTCGAAGACCTTGAAGAACATCATGGAGGCACCGTCTTACTCAAAATGGATGGCGAGGGCGCCTTCCGCACGGCAGACTCGAGCAACCTCGCCCCAGCCACGGGCCATGAAGATCTTGTCTGGGGAGACGGCTTCAACCTTCGCTCCAGTCGCCGGGGCGTCGCAGTCGGCGTGCTGCAGCCAAAGCTCGAGGGGGCCCCTCGGCGGCATCTCGGCGGAGAAGAACTGCGGAAAGCGAATCCAAGTGTGCGGAGGCATCGCCGCCCACATCACGAGTTCGCGCGAGGAGTCCGTGGCGTGGGCTCCTGGGGCGACGGCATGCGTTACCACGGCGCAGCGACCACAACCACGGCCTGGGCGGCGCCGCTCGCCGCCTCTCCCTCCGGAGCCCTCGGCTTTGGCGTACAGAGGCAGCGGATACCCGGGAGGTGGCCGCTCGCACCATGGCCTCGACACCTCCGACCTCACGACTACGTCGCGGCGGTGGGCTAGCCTATTCTTCAGGGGAAGTGGCCCGGGCTCGTCGCAGGGTTTTTTCCCTTCTCTACGGCCGAGAACCTCCATATCGGTGCCATGAGTGTCGCTGCTAGCGATGAAGCAAGGGAGGGATGAGCGACGGGGGATCCGCCCCCTCATTTATAGCAGGAGAAGGCCAACCAGCGATCTCCACGATCACAGGTAATGATGATTTTTCTCTTCATGCAGCAGGGACTCGTCAAGTCGGGCAGTTGCCGAGGCAGCGTGGGGAAGCGGAGATGCCCACATCCCATCAATCGCCATACGTCAATCGAGGCTGCAGGCTGTTGGGGCATGCGGCGCTCCGCACTTGCCCCTTGGCTTCGCCTCGAAGCCAAGTCCGAGCACGCCTTGGGCCCGTGGGCTACTGTCAGCGTCCTGGGAACAAGGGTCCCTAGACTTGCCTGCCTGCGGCCCACAGCTTGGCTCCGCCAGTGGCCCCGTACGGCCCATCTTCACCATCAAGCACTAAAGACCCTCGCGACAGGCCAAGCCTCGCGAGGCGGACGATGCAAGACCTCCTCAGGGGTAGTCTCACCAGGCTGGCTCGCGAGGGGCGGAGAGATCAAGGCAAGGGGCACCTCGCGAGTTTCCTGTGATGCAAGCCATGACGACCAAGGCCAGGTGGGTGCCAGCGCGCGTAGTGTCTTCGTTTCCTCTTTGGTGCTAAAGGGACAGGCGCAGGCGAGGAGTCCCGAGGCATCAGGCAAAGGTTTCCATATCAGTGCAACGAGACCAAGACCAGCAAGACGGAGGTCATCGTGGAGCCCAGGATAGCGTCACCACCAGAGCCTTTGGCAGGCGAAGACCACCTTTAGTCAGGATAACTTGTACTAGTTGTCTCCCTTCAAATTTGGCCGTTGTGGCATCCCTTCCCTCCAGCATTTGGGAAGAGGACCAGGGCCTTTATAAATAGGGCTAGCCACCCCAGTAGGAGGGGAGGGATCTGAGGCCATTCAGATCATCCTCATCCACACAAACTCACCAAGCACAAGAGCACCTCTCCTCAAGAGGCTGTTCTTCCCTTGTAACTGTTCATCCTCAGCCCAAGAGGCAATCCACCACACCACACTGGAGTAGGGTATTACACCGCATCGGTGGCCCAAACCAGTATAAATCTTGTGTCCCTTTGTTCTGCGAGTTCGACGCGTTGAGCCTTGAGATCACGGTGAGGGAGAGTGCAAGGGGGAGGAGATATCTTCGTGCGCACCCCAGTGTTTGAACCTCAAGGGTTTTGCCGAAACCCGAAATCCGACAATGACATATATGATCTTGCCTCTCACATGCTTTATCTTGATCATTGTCTCTTATCTCCATTAGTGCCATTTCTCATATACCCTTGTATTTAGTGCCAACTTTCTATACTTATCTATCTTGGAGACTTGGGCATATTACTTGTGAAGCTTGCTTGTTTCATAGAGCCTGATGTCTTTGGTTGTAGTCGCATCATATGCTTTCATACCATGCCACACCTTGTCCTTTCTTATGTCAAGAATGATGAGAACACTTGTTTGGTATTTCACCACATGAATGATAGGTTTTGCTTTCACGCTAACCTCATTTGTTTTTCTGAGTGTTTGTCATGTTCTTTCATTTTGAAGGAATCACAAGGAACCGCTATCACGAGACATATTGGTTATGTGAGGGCGTACATGATGTGCAACTCCAACATCTTCGGGAACATTCCTAAGGTGAACTCCTTCCCTTTGAGCCATCCTCACATACACATATTGGATGGGTCATTCTTTCATTGTTGTTTCTTCTTCTTGTCTACATGATACACATATTGGAGGGAGGATTGACATTGGAGATGGACCCTATGGACCTTCAAGTTCAGGAGTGCCACAACATCGAGCTTTGGTAAAATACCACACATAATTTTTTTGCATCTTATGCATGGATTGACTCACATTATGATTGCCTTGTTACATCTTATATTCCCATGTCATCCATGATATATGAGCTTGTGCACTTCCTTAGAAAATTTGTTGTGATCTTTCTTGATGACATATTCATACATCATGATCATATTGCATACCATCAATTGCATGATAACTTATTCATATTGAGCATCCATTGCCATATTCATGCTATTGATAAACCATCTCACTGTGACATCATTTTGAACCGTGGTTGCATTGATCATATTCACAACACATTTGTGTGCACAACGAATGCTTTTTCTCCCATGAACGCTTTGCATATCATTCTATATCATCTTGATAAGCTTCATGCGCTTTGTCATGAACAATCTTGCCGCACAGACTCATTCTTACATGATGGACACTTTGTGTGCGCTAACCTTTGTATTTCCGAGTGTCGTTTGTGTTTGCTCTTTTTGCATGTATACCACTCCGGCGACACCTTGAAGTACTTGGATTACGCAACGTCTTCAACTCCGTCCAAGTACAAGTCCGTCCACAACAACTGTTTCCATGATGATGAGGATCACGATCCAAGGTCGGATCTTTCCCAAGGGGGGGGGGAGATGATGCGGAGTATCCTACAATCATCCCCATGTACACTTTGACTACTCCCCAAGCCCCAAGAGCACATACGATGAGACCTCGACCATACACCATTGGACACAAGGTGAACTCACTCCTCTTCGATCCGTCACTTTCCACATATGAGACATGGTTACTACCTCATGCATGGATCTTGTGTATACTCAGGCTCATACGAGATGACCATGGAGATTCAAAGGACCAAGGCCAAGCATGAAAGAGAAGACGAAAGAAAGGAGACGAAGACGGAGCAGCTGCTGGAGTCAGCCCGGACGTTCGGACCTCCATCTGGATCATCCGGACTCAACCGGATGCCCCCTAGATCATCCGGGTAATCCCACAGCCACGGCATCCGAAGCTTGCAGAATCCACCCGGCGGAGCCGGATCATTCGGACGAGGACCCGGATCATCTTGACGATGCCCGGATCATCCGGACCCCCATCCGGATGATCCGGCCTTTGCCTGCGCGTATGACTTGGGCCGAGGCCCGTGTACCCTTCACCCCTCACTTACCCCTTCTTGGCTTAACACTATATATAGACCCCCTCCTCCTCCTAGTTAGGGTTAGCATAGGTTTAGCTCATTTGAGATAGAGCTTTGCTCATCCATACAGATCTACTCCACGAGTGTAGCGACCAGACCTCAAACAGCCTGATCTCTATGCTCCGGTGTCATCCCTGGATCAGTAATGCTGACACCACACAGTACTCGGAGGATTTATAACAGAGTAGCAATCACACACTTATTACATCGAGTGTCTCCATAGAGAATTTATTACAATAAAAATGGCTTAAGGCCATCTAATAACGATAATAGCGGAAGGCTTAGAAGATAAGTGAGTCCATCAACTCCAACGGCATCACTGAGTATAGGACCATGACCTAAAACGCCTTAATCGTCGTCTGAAAAGTCTGCAACATTAACGTTGCAGCCCGAAACGGGTCAGCACATGGAATATGCTGGCAATGTAACACATAGAGAATAATTGCATGGAACAGCTATACTATATGCATATTTGGCTGGTGGAAAGCTCTATGGTTACAGTTTTGCGTAAAGCCAATTTTCCCTACTGCATAGGAATAAATTTATTTAACTATCATGGTAGTTGTCAAACATTGAGAATGGTTGACAGCATTCTCAATCCCAATTAAACATCATCATTAAACAAAACCCATCAAAATTAATTTAGAGTAACATGTTGAGATTCACATGATAATCCAGGTACCAGATACTCAAGATGTCCATAACTAGGGACACGGCTAACCATGATTAGTTTAATACACTCTGCAGAGGTTTGCACACTTTTCCCCACAAGACTCGATCGCCTCCGTTTGGTTTCTCGCACTACATGATGTTTGAGAAGACGCATGATAGAGACATAGTCTTTCAGAAGCGCTAGCACCTTACGATGGATGGACCGTTACACCTACTTTCCCCTACATCTGCTAGTCTACCCTGTAAGAGTTCGCACGACTTAGTCAACTATGCCAGAGCCCATAATGGCTTGTGGCTGCACACGGAAGTTTCTAGTAAGAATAATCTCATGATCCCTTTGAGCCTGGGTGGCGTTCCAAAAAGAAACAGGCAATCCTGGAATACCCAGGTACCTCAATCCATCCAGATGTGTGTTTAAGTTGCCACCTTAGATAAACCATTAATTTATAATACTCACATCTGTCATGGATATCACTCACCCAATCCACGTCTACTAGCATAGCATGGCACAGTAAGCAAATGTAGAAGTAACTCCCAAAGGTTTGGTAATAAACATGTAATAGGTTCTACCTCAACTACTCCCCATCCCATAATTTAATTAGATCCTAATTATGCAATGTGTGAGGATTGATCTAATGCAATAAAACTGGGTAGTAGGAGGTATGATCAAAGTGTTACTTGCCTTGCTGATGATCCGGGAAACCTAGCGATTCGAAGTAACAAGCGGCGCACTCCAGGTACTCTATCGCAAACAAACAAGCACACAATAAGTACTCATCTAATGCACAGGTAAATATTCAAATAAGAGAAACTAACCAGAAAATTCAACTTAAGAACTCCGGTTTGCAAAAAGAATCAAATCAAACGAAGCAACGAAAGTCAAACGGCGAAAGAAAACAACTTTGTTCTACTAATCTGGATCTAAGGCAATTTTTACAGTGGCAAAAACTTGTTTAAGTTGGTTAAACGGATAGAGGGTTTCGAGACGAAACTCCAGGCGCTTGAATCGCCTGATTCCGATAAACAAGCGAAAAGTTATACTAAAACGAAATTCGGATCAGGAATCGCGATCAGAAAAATCACGGATTTAATCCGAGAAAAAGAAAAACGACGAATGTTCGCTAGAACGAACGAACGGATGAACGCTCGCTAAATAAATAAATCGGAAAAACCGATCTATTTTAAAAAAACCGAACCTAAAAAAACCAACGGTTTTTCGAAAAAAATAAAAAAACCGACGCGGACTTCGAGGTGACCTCGGGCGGCGTGCGGTGGCGAGGCGGCGGCGTCCGGCGAGGCGGCGGGGCGGCGGGCGGCGGCGACGGCGGCGCGTGCGGGTGGCGGCGGTGGCGCTGGGCTGGGGGCGGCTCAGGGCTGGGGCTAGGGTTTGGCTTCGGCTAGGCCTCCCCCCGGCTTATAAAGGCGACCAGGCCAGGAGTCCGGGTCGGACACGGCCCGTTAGGTCGATTCGTTTTTTTAAATAATTACGCGCAGAAGAAAAATAAAAAGAAATACTAAACGGACTCCAAAAATCCCGAAATAAATTTTCCCGGGCTTCTAAAATCAAGCCGCACAAGGTGAACATTTATTTGGGGCCTAAATGCAATTTTGAAAAACGCACATTTTTCCTAAATTCAAATAAAATAACGAAAAACTCCGAAATAAAATCTTATTTGATTTTATTATTAAATCCTCAATATTTTTCTTTATTTTGGGAAAGTCATTTTATTCCCTCTCTGATATTTTTGTAATAGAAATAATTGACGATAAAATAATAAAAATCAAATGATCCTATTCTCAAAATTTGAGAAAACTCAAATATGAAAATAAAGAATTTCCCAACTCTCTCTGTGGGTCCTTGAGTTGCGTAGAAATTTCTAGGATCAACCAAAATGCAAAATAAAATATGATATGCATTGATGATCTAATGTATAACATTCCAAATTGAAAATTTGGGATGTTACAAACCTACCCCCCTTAAGATGAATCTCGCCCTCGAGATTCGGGTTGGCTAGAAAATAGGTGAGGGTGGTCCTTGAGCAAATCTTCCTCTCGCTCCCAGGTGGCTTCATCCTCCGTGTGGTGGCTCCACTGAACTTTGCAAAACATGATAACCTTGCTGTGAGTGACTCGGCTGGCAAACTCGAGAATCTTAATTGGTTTCTCCTCATAGGTCAAATTGTTATCCAACTGGATTGCTTCCAATGGCACTGTGTCTCTCAAGGGTATGTCAGCCATCTCCGCGTGGCACTTCTTCAACTGAGAAACGTGGAACACATCATGAACTCCTGACAATTCTTCGGGCAATTCCAACTTGTAGGCCACTTCTCCCATACGCTCCAAAACTCGATATGGTCCTACAAATCATGGCGCTAACTTTCCTTTAACTCCAAAACGCTTTGTTCCCCAAAATGGAGATACTCAAAGATAAGCTCTATCTCCAACTTCGTAAATATTCTCCTTGCGTTTAGAATCTGCATAACTCTTCTGTCTGGACTGAGCTACCTTGAGCCTATCGCGAATCAATTTCACCTTCTGTTCAGACTCTTTAATCAAATCAGGTCCAAACAACTGGCGGTCTCCAACTTCATCCCATGACAACGGTGTCCTGCACCTCCTTCCGTACAAGGCTTCGAAAGGGGCCATCTTTAAACTAGTTTGGTAACTATTGTTGTAAGAAAACTCTGCATATGGCAAATTGTCGTCCCAACTAGATCCATAATCTAGCGCACAAGCTCTCAGCATATCCTCCAAAATCTGATTGACTCTCTCGGTCTGTCCATCTGTCTGTGGATGAAAAGTTGTACTAAATTCTAGCCTGGTACCCAAAGTTTCATGCAACTGCTTCCAGAACTTTGAGGTAAACTGGGTTCCTCTATCTGATACGATACTCCTCGGAACTCCATGCAAACATACGATCCTGCTCATGTATATCTTTGCCAACTTAGCACTGGTGTAAGTGGTCTTTACCGGGATGAAATGAGCTACTTTTTTCAATCGATCGACTACAACCCAAATCGAGTCATAGCCTGAATGAGTCCTGGGTAATCCCGTGATAAAATCCATGCCTAACTTATCCCACTTCCATTCGGGTATCGGCAATGGTTGTAACAATCCTGCTGGCTTCTGATGCTCTGCCTTTACTCTCTGACATACATCACAAACTGCTACATACTCCGCAATATCCTTCTTCATTCCGGTCCACCAGAAAATATCCTTCAAATCCAAATACATCTTGGTATTTCCTGGGTGAATCGAATATGGTGAATCGTGTGCCTCTTGCAGAATTAGCTTCCTAATCTCCGGGTCATTGGGCACATAAACACGGTCTTCAAACCATAGGGTATCGTGCTCATCCTCACGAAATCCTTTAGCCTTTCCTTCGCTTATTTTCTCCTTTATAGTGGCAATCTCTTTGTCAGTCTTCTGAGCTTCTCTGATTCTATCCATCAAAGTTGACTGAATTTCCAATGCTGCTACTTAGCCTCTCGGAACTATTTCCAAACATAGTTCACGAAGATTTTCTGCTAACTCCTTTGGTATTTCTCCCGTCATTATTGTATTGACATGGCTCTTACAGCTCAATGCATCAGCTACTACATTAGCCTTTCCGGGATGGTAATGCAATCTCATATCATAATCCTTGATGAGCTCCAACCATCTCCTTTGTCTGAGGTTTAACTCCTTCTGTGTGAAGATGTATTTCAAATTCTTATGATCCGTGTACACCTCACAATGATTTCCAATCAGAAAATGTCTCCAAGTCTTCAGTGCATGCACTACGGCTGCTAATTCCAAATCATGGGTAGCATAATTCAACTCATGAGGCTTAAGTTGTCTTGAGGCATATGAAACAACTCTCCCTTCCTGCATAAGCACTGCTCCAAGTCCTCGACGTGAAGCGTCGCAATACACCTCATAGTCCTTGGTCTGATCTGGTAAAATCAACACTGGTGAAGTAACCAAACGTTTCTTCAACTCCTGGAAACTAGCCTCACACTCCTCAGTCCATTTGAACTTGGTATCCTTCTTTAATAGTTCAGTCATAGGCTTTGCAATCTTGGAGAAATTCTCAATGAATCTCCGGTAGTATCCTGCGAGTCCAAGAAAACTCCGTATCTCTCCAACTGTGGTTGGTGCTTCCCACTTGGTCAAGGTATTAACTTTAGTGGGATCAACTGCTATTCCTTCTCCGGATATAACGTGTCCGAGGAATCCTACTTCCTTCAACCAAAACTCACATTTGCTGAACTTGGCATACAACTGATGTTCTCTGAGCTTCTCAAGTACCAATCGCAAATGTTCCTTATGCTCCTCTTCAGTCTTCGAGTAAACCAGGATATCTTCAATGAACACCACGACGAACTTATCCAAGAACTCCATAAACACTTTTTTCATCATGTTCATAAAATAAGCAGGTGCGTTAGTCAGACCAAATGACATAACGATATACTCGTACAACCCATACCTGGTGGTAAAAGCTGTCTTAGGAATATCCTGTTCTCGAATCTTCAACTGGTGATACCCTGATCGTAGATTGATCTTGGAAAATACCTTAGCTCCTTACAATCGATCAAACAGATCATGGATCATCGGTAATGGGTATTTGTTCTTGATCGTTACTTCATTCAATCCTCGATAATCAAAAACCATCCTCAACGATCCATCCTTCTTCTCCACTAGAAGTACTGGCGATCCCCAAGGCGAAGAACTTGGGCGAATATATCCCTTATCCAGTAACTCCTTAATCTGCTTCTTAATTTCCACCAAATCCTTTGCAGACATCCTGTATGGTCTCTTCGATATGGCCCTGTGCCTGGCAATAGCTCAATCAAAAACTCAATGTCTCTATCCGGTGGCATGCCTGGCAACTCTTTTGGAAATACATCAGGGAAATCCCTTACCACTGGTACTTCCTCCTGCACAACTCATGTTAAACAATTTACTTGAGTCCCTTTTGGCACATGCCGGGATACATACTTGATCCTTCTCCCTTCTGGGGTGGTAAGCAAAATTGACTTACTGGCGCAATCAATGTTTCCTCCGTACATCGACAGCCAATCCATACCCAGAATTACATCCAATCCTTGTGATTCCAAAATGATCAAATCCGAGGGAAACACATGCCTACCTATACTCAATGGCACTTGAAAACATCCTTGGCTGGCCATATACTCCGCTCCCGGTGAGCTTACTAGCATAGGTGTTCTAAGAACCTTAGCGGGTAGGTTATACTTATCCACAAATCCCCTTGATATGTATGAATGCGATGCACCAGTATCAAAAAGAACGAGTGCAGTAAATAACTTAACCAAAAACTTACCGATTACGGCATCCGGCTGCTCTTCAACCTCCTCCATGCTAACGTGGTTCACCTGTCCCCTGTTGAAAGGGTTCGGCTTCTTCCCAGAACTTCCATTGCCATTTTGGCCTTCAGGACATTCATTGGCATAATGTCCGGTCTTCTGACACTTAAAGCAAGTGACTTGGCTCAGGTCCTTCTTGGCTGGGGTTGATGGGTTGGTGCGATTCTGGCCATTGCTTCCTCCATTGCCATTACCATTCTTGGTGCCATTGTGATTGTGCGAGCTACCTCCTCCATGGGTATGCTGAAAATGTCCTCCCGGTCTAGGGGTAAAACGTGGCTTCTGCTGAGCTCCTGAATTGTACTTTCCTTATCCATACTTCCTCTTGCGGTTCTCAATTTGCTGCTGCTTGCCTTCAATCATAAGAGCATGGTCTACCAACTCCTGGTAGTTGTTGAAGGTTGCTACCATCAACTGCATGCTCAACTCATCATTTAGTGCTTCCAGAAACTTCTCCTGCTTAGCTGCATCCGTAGCAATGTCATCTGGGGCATAACGTGCTAACTTACTAAAGTCCTCCACATACTGGCCAACTGTCCGTCCTCCCTGGCGCAAGTTGCGAAACTCTCGCTTCTTCATGGCCATAGCTCCTGCTGAAACATGGGCAGTACGAAAGGCCTGCTGAAACTAGTCCCATGTGACAGTGTCGATAGGGAAAGTGGCTATGAAATTCTCCCACCATGATGCTGCGGGTCCTTCAAGCTGATGTGCGGCAAACTTCACCTTCTCCGCATCTGTGCATCCTGCTGTGGTCAACTCTCTAGCTGTCTTGCAGAGCCAATCATCTGCTACTATTGGCTCGGTGCTATTGGAAAACACCGGCGGATTTAGCCTAAGAAAACGGGCTAAGTGATCAACAGGTGGTGGTGGTGGTGGTGGTGGGTTGTTGTTGTTGTTCCCCTGATTCTGATTCTGAACTAGCAACTGCATCAATGTGTTCTGTTGCTGGATCAACTGGGTGAGCTCCGGTGGAAAGGTAAATCTGGGGTCACGTCTCGGAGGCATCTGAGGGTTTAGAAAAGATGAGATTTAAGAATAGAGGGGGTCTAAAGAGAAAACACTACCCATATGCACATGAGGTAAAAGCAAACAATTCACTTCATTCAATCAAACAAGGGCATACAATCGATCTAACTATCGCAAAAGTGCTCGGACTACTGTATTTACATGGTGGACTACTACTACTGATGAGGTGGTCTACTAGAAATATTCTTCGGTTGCAGACTCCATGATACCTGCTCCAGCTTCATCAACATAGTCATCATCGCTATCATCTGGATCCGAGTCAGTGCCGTCGATGATGATGTAGTCTTCTGGGCTAATCTCCTTGGGTTCTTCGTCTTCATCTACTGGTGTAGGGCCTCCCATAAATATTGCTAGCTTCATTGTTAGGTCGGCATTCTTATCCACTAGTACTTCTATTTCCTCTTCATAATCTTCACGTGTAGCCTTGAGTTCTTCCTTCAGTTCCTTGATTCTTGTCTTAGCCTTCTTCAGATCTATCATGTCGGTGCACATCTGGTTCTCCTGTCATCGAATGTGCTGGTTTAACTCCTGGATAAAAGCTGCAATTGATCTATCTTTTCTGGTGCTGATCATCTCCCAGTGCTCATCTCGGCGTCCACAAATCTGGTAGATAGTATCCTTGAGATCATTGCGGTATACTTCTCCAATGCGTCCCATGGCGATGTGAGCTGCCATGCTCTTCCCTAGATTCCAAGTTGGTGCATCAAAAGAAAACTCTACGGGCTCAGTGACTGGCATGAACGTCCTTCCTGAAACTTGAACTTGAATCATCCAGCGCTCTTCTTCAGGTAAAGTGGCGTTGTAGGTTCCGGTGAAGCTTGGTACTCCTATGTTCAGGTATCTAGTGACTTCCTTCAAGTGACATCCAAAGGGTGTATCGTCATCCGGTTGCGTGAACTTGTTCCTTGCATCCGCCATCCTAAAGAGTAGAAAAGATGAGAGGTCAGAAGAGAAGAGGGTGAATAGTGATCTAGGTCTTTAGCTTAGTGGTCGTGTCCTACAGTCAGCGTGTGCTCTGATACCATCTCTGTAGTGACCAGACCTCAAACAGTCTGATCTTTGTGCTCCGGTGTCATCCCTGGATCAGTAATGCTGACACCACACAGTACTCGGAGGATTTATAACAGAGTAGAAATCACACACTTATTACATCGAGTGTCTCCATAGAGAATTTATTACAATAAAAATGGCTTAAGGCCATCTAATAACGATAACAGCGGAAGGCTTGGAAGATAAGTGAGTCCATCAACTCCAACGGCATCACTGAGTATAGGACCACGACCTAAAATGCCTTAATCATCGTCTGAAAAGTCTGCAACATTAACGTTGCAGCCCGAAACGGGTCAGCACATGGAATATGCTGGCAATGTAACACATAGAGAATAATTGCATGGAACAGCTATACTATATGCATATTTGGCTGGTGGAAAGCTCTATGGTTACAGTTTTGCGTAAAGCCAATTTTTCCCTACTGCATTGGAATAAATTTATTTAACTATCATGGTAGTTGTTAAACATTGAGAATGGTTGACAGCATTCTCAATCCCAATTAAATATCATCATTAAACAAAACCCATCAAAATTAATTTAGAGTAACATGTTGAGATTCACATGATAATCCAGGTACCAGATACTCAAGATGTCCATAACCAGGGACACAGCTAACCATGATTAGTTTAATACACTCTGCAGAGGTTTGCGCACTTTTCCCCACAAGACTCGACCGCCTCCGTTTGGTTTCTCGCACTACATGATTTTGAGAAGACAGATGACCGAGACATAGTCTTTCAGAAGCGCTAGCACCTTACGATGGATAGACCGTTACACCTACATTCCCCTACATCTGCTAGTCTACCCTATAAGAGTTCGCACGACTTAGTCAACTATGCCAGAGCCCATAATGGCTTGTGGCTGCACACGGAAGTTTCTAGTTAGAATAATCTCATGATCCCTTTGAGCCTGGGTGGCGGTCCAAAAAGAAACAGGCAATCCTGGAATACCCAGGTACCTCAATCCACCCAGATGCGTGTTTAAGTTGCCACCTTAGACAAACCATTAATTTATAATACTCACATCTGTCATGGATATGACTCACCCAATCCACATCTACTGGCATAGCATGGCACAGTAAGCAAACGTAGAAGTAACTCCGAAAGGTTTGGTAATAAACAGGTAATAGGTTCTACCTCAACTACTCCCTATCCCACAATTTAATTAGATCCTAGTCATGCAATGTGTGAGGATTGATCTAATGCAATAAAACTGGGTAGTAGGAGGTATGATCAAAGTGTTACTTGCCTTGCTGATGATCCGGGAAACCTAGCGATTCGAAGTAACAGGCGGCGCACTCCGGGTACTCTATCGCGAACAAACAAGCACACAATAAGTACTCATCTAATGCACAGGTAAAACTCAAATAAGGGAAACTAACCAGAAAATTCAACTTAAGAACTCCGGTTTGCAAAAAGAATCAAATCAAACGAAGCAACGAAAGTCAAACGGCGAAAGAAAACAACTTCGTTTTACTAATTTGGATCTAAGGAAATTTTTACAGTGGCAAAAACTTGTTTAAGTTGGTTAAACAGATAGATGGTTTCGAGACGAAACTCTAGGCGCCTGAATCGCCTGATTCCGATAAACAAGCGAAAAGTTATACTAAAACGAAAATCGGATCAGGAATCGCGATCAGAAAAATCGCGGATTTAATCCGAGAAAAAGAAAAACGACGAACGTTCGCTAGAACGAACGAACGAACGGACGAACGCTCGCTAAATAAATAAATCGGAAAAACCGATCTATTTAAAAAAACCAAACCTAAAAAAAACCGACGGTTTTTTGAAAACAAAATAAAAAAACCAGCGCTGACTTCGAGGCGACCTCGGGCGGCGTGCGGCGGCGAGGCGGCGGCGTCCGGCGAGGCGGCGGGTCGGCGGGCGGCGGCGACGGCGGCGTGTGCGGGCGGCGGCGGCGGCGCTGGGCTGGGGGCGGCTCGGGGCTGGGGCTAGGGTTTGGCTTCGGCTGGGCCTCCCCCCGGCTTATAAAGGCGACCGGGCCAGGAGTCCGGGTCGGACACGGCCCGTTAGGTCGGTTTGTTTTTTTAAATAATTACGCGCAGAAGAAAAATAAAAAGAAATACTAAACGGACTCCAAAAATCCCGAACTAAATTTTCCCGGGCTTCTAAAATCAAGCCGCACAAGGTGAACATTTATTTAGGGCCTAAATGCAATTTTGAAAAACGTACATTTTTCCTAAATTCAAATAAAATAACAAAAAACTCCGAAATAAAATCTTATTTGATTTTATTATTAAATCCTAAATATTTCTTTATTTTGTGAAAGTCATTTTATTCCCTCTCTCATATTTTTGTAATAGAAATAATTGATGATAAAATAATAAAAATCAAATGATCCTATTCTCAAAATTTGAGAAAACTCAAATATGAAAACAAAGAATTTCCCAACTCTCTCCGTGGGTCCTTGAGTTGCGTAGAAATTTCTAGGATCAACCAAAATGCAAAATAAAATATGATATGCATTGATGATCTAATGTATAACATTCCAAATTGAAAATTTGGGATGTTACAACGAGAGAGACTGCACGCCTCTACGGAGAAGATGCACCTTGGATTCAAGACCCCTTCATGGGAAGACCCCTCAAGACCTCCTCACGGAGAAGAACCGGTTACCTTTGTATCATCCTTTGTTGATCGTGGATCTTGTATCTCTCTTTGTGTTTTGAGGATCTGGCACATGTCTGATTGTTTCTTGTTGATTTGAGTGATTCCTCTCTTTCCCCTCGTGTTTCCCCCTCGCGTTCTTCGTGTTCTTCGTGGGATTTGCTCCAATCGTGAAAGATCGGCCACCTAGGGTTCTACCCTAAATCAGGCTCCTTCTTCATCAGCGCGTGGTGGGAGGGGTACTTCCATTCCACCCCAGTCTCTCTGGAGAGCGTTGCTTGACAGTATGCAGACACTGGTGGGCGCTTCTTCGTTGGCATTGTTGCCCACCCGGAGAGGAGGTCGGGGAGGGAAGAAGAGAGGAGGTCAGGAAGGATGTGGTCATGGGAGATGTAGGCAGGCTCCTACGCCTTCCTTGCTACCATCCCTAGCCGATTCACCCGAGCACAGGACTGGTAGGGTGGACACGTCTGAGGAGGAGGCTACGTGGACTCCGGTCCATGAGCCTCGGGTCGATGGGCCTTCGGCCCACGAGACTTCGGCCCATGAGACTCTGGACCAGGGTACGTCCTAGGAGACATCCGAATGGGGTACCTAGGCGGATCCGCCTGAGGGGCCGAGTGGCCATGCCGATGGTGGCGGGGATCTGGCTGATAGCGAGGTCGAGGTGGTTGAGGGGGCCACCATCTACTAGCGAGGTTGTACACAACACCCGCCCGTGCCGGCGACCTGTGAGCAGAGGTGGTTGATTTTCCTTGATGGGGAGAGGTAAGTGCATTTACTCTTTTTGTACCTTTTGCCTTCACGTTTCTTCAAATATATCTAATGCGTTGGCCTTGTCATACTGCAGGTGTTGGGACCGCGCTCCGGATGTCCACAGGCCCAACACCATCCTTGGTGTGCTTTGCCGACAAAACTTCCCGGGGTTTGTCACGTTGCCCGGTGAGGGTCATCTTCCACAACTAGGATTGAGCTGGGAGCACTACTTGGCTGCCCTGGCCCCGCCCAAGGAGATGATCGATGGTTTCTTGTGCCACACGAGGGCAGACATGGTGATCAGAAAGTTTTGGGTAATTCTCCTTTACACAATTAAAAATCTTCAAATAGCTAGTTATTGTACTAATCAATGTTGTCTTGTTTGATTGCAGACCTTCTACAGGTGTGAGGAGGGATATGAGGAGGCCGCGGCACAGGTTATCGATGCCGAGTGCAAGCGCCTACTACAAAACTTACGGCACGAGGCTCGGGTGCAGGATGTTCAAGACTACTATGCCTCGTGTGGTATTAAGAAGACCAAGCTGGCATGCCGCAAGAAGTTTCTGAAGAAGGAGTAGTACATGACGGTAATTACCTATTCTTAAGGCCTTGTACTTAGTTTCCTTGATTTGATTCGTAGGCGTAGCACTCAAGTTTCTCTTTACTAACTTAGGTGCCCCTGAGATGGTGTGCGAATTAGATGGATTGTTGGGAGGTGTTGGTGGATGAGTGGTGCTCACACCAATGGCTAGACCTCCACAACAATGCCAAGGACCGGCGTTCCCAAATGGAAGGTGTGCCACACCATCAAGGCAGCGCCAACTTATATCAGTTCGGGCGGAACTGGGTATGTAGTTTTCTTCATGATTCATGCAATTCATTCTTCATGCTAGCTTGAGCCTTTAATTACTAATTTACTCTGTTCCTCTCTTTTAGGCATGTCAAAATAAGTGGAGGTGCCAGAGGTGCACGACCTCTATGCCATGGCCCATACTGCCTCATACAAGAAGGTCAAGGCATTCTCTGTGTTTGACCTTGATCATCCCGAGAACTTCACTAACATCTGCTCCCACAACAAGCTCATGAGGTACAGAGATCAGGGGAAGTCGAGGAAAGGGGAGGACTTTAACCCGAGCCAGGGTCCCATTGATCCAGGGCTGGTGATGATATCTGGTGGCAGAAGGTCCCATGGCTCGATAGCCATTGGAGATGGACTTATACGTTGTCCTTGCACTCTCCCGGAGATCAAGGCACACCAGTCGAGCTCCGCTCCTGATATAAGCCCTTGTCAATGGCCAGTCGAGCTCGCCTTCGAGGTTAGTTATACAGACTCACCTATCTTTCCTCCATTACATTGTGTGTGCGTCCAACGATGATTACAATGCTAACGAGGAGTGGTGTTGCAGGCTGCTCTTCAGAGAGAGAGAGAGATAGAACCCAGGCGCTTCTGGCGGAGAGGGACCGACAGGCGGTGGAGAGAGGAGCGGGAGTTGGAGGAGAGGATGGCTAGGATGTTTGAGGAGGAGAGGACACAGAATGACATGCATAAACGGGCCATGTATGAGCTCCTCGTGTTAAGCTTCTTCTGCATATTAGCCAAATCATGCACTTAATGTTCGTTTCATTACTAACTAGTATAACTGGCTCATCAAAACCAAATATGCAATCTGTGTGCGAGAAGACCGGCCAGAACCCTCCGCCGATGCTAGTCATTGCTCCGGGGACCACAGTGACTTTCATTTGAATGGTCATTAGTTACTAGTCTTAACATTTGAGTGTCATCATACTAACGAGACATTGCAAATGATCTTTGGTGCAGTGTAACTCCAGACAAGCATCACACGATCCTTCTCCAGGTGGTACCGGCACGAGCAACCCCGGTGCTTCACCTCCGTGATGAGGGTAAGTTTTCTCTAGTGTTTTTCTTAACAAATGCATAATGACCTAGACTAAGCTTTATTTCCTCCAATATGCTTACCATAATGACCTAGGTTAGCTCTAATATGCTTAATTACCTAGGTTATATCAATAATGACCTATACTTACCTTACTTATGTCAAAATGGCATAATATGCTTAGTTAACCAAAAATGGCATAATTACCTAGGTTAGCTCCAAAATGATCCATTTTACCTAAGTTAGCTTCAAATGATCCATTTTACCTAAGTTAGCTTAAAAATGACCTAAGTTAGCTCTAATATGCCAAGTTAGCTCTAATATGCTTAGTTACCTAGGTTAGCTCAATAATGACCTATCTTTAGCTTACTTATGTCAAAAGTGGCATAATATATGCTTAGTTAAATCAAAAATGGCATAATTACCTAGGTTACCTCCAAAATGAACCATTTTATCTAAGTTAGCTCCAAAATGATCCATTTTCCCTAAGTTAGCTCCAAAATGACCTAAGTTAGCTCTAAGTTAGCTCTAATATGCTTAGTTACCTAGTTTAGCTCAATAATGACCTATACTTACCTTACTTGTGTCAGAAATGGCATAATATGCTTAGTTAACTCAAAAATGGTGTAATTACCTAGGTTACCTCCAAAATGAACCATTTTACCTAAGTTAGCTCCAAAATGATCCATTTTACCTAAGTTAGCTCCAAAATGACCTAAGTTAGCTCTAATATGCTTAGTTACCTAGGTTAGCTCAATAATGACTAATGTCTACTACGCGACTTTATCCTTGTAGACATTGTTGGGCCTCCAAGTGTAGAGTTTTGTAGGACAGTGATACATCTCCAACGCATCTACTTTTCCAAACACTTTTGACCTTGTTTTGGACTCTAACTTGCATGATTTGAATGGAACTAACCCGGACTGACGTTGTTTTCAACAGAATTGCCATGGTGTTATTTTTATGTAGAAATAAAAGTTCTCGGAATGACCTGAAAATCCACGGAGACACGTTTTGTAATTAATGAAAAATATTGGCGAAAGAATCAGCATCAGGGGGCCCACACCCTGTCCACGAGTGTCGGTGTCAAAACCGGCGGATCTCGGGTAGGGGGTCCCGAACTGTGCGTCAAGGCCGGATGGTAACAGGAGACAAGGGACACGATGTTTTTACCCAGGTTCGGGCCCTCTCGATGGAGGTAATACCCTACTCCTGCTTGATTAATATTGATGACATGGGTAGTACAAGAGTAGATCTACCACGAGATCAAGGAGGCTAAACCCTAAAGCTAGCCTATGGTATGATTGTTGTATATGGAGTTGATGTCCTACGGACTACAACCCTCCGGTTTATATAGGCACCGGATAGGGTTAGAGTTACACAAAGTCGGTTACAATGGTAGGAGATCTTGAATATCCGCATCGCCAAGCTTGCCTTCGACGCCAAGGAGAGTCCCATCCGGACACGGGACGAAGTCTTCAATCTTGTATCTTCATAGTCCTGGAGTCCGGTTGAAGGTATAGTCCGGCTACCCGAACACCCCCTAATCCAGGACTCCCTCAGTAGCCCCTGAACCAGGCTTCAATGACGACAAGTCCGGCGCGTAGATTGTCTTCGGCATTGCAAGGCGGGTTCCTCCTCCAAGTCCTTCATAGAAGATTGTAAACACCAAGAGTAGTGTCCGGCTCTGCAAAATAAGTTTCCACATATTGCCATAGAGAGAATAATATAAACACAAATCAAATCTGCTGACGAATTCCGCAGTGCGTCATCACACTACGGCCAAGTCCTTTACTCGAATCATTTTTACTTTTCCACCTCAGCACGTTTTGCGAGGCGGTTTCCTTGGCACGTCTTGTCAAAGCAGAGATCGTGTACCCCTTTTACGGGATTCTCATCAATACGGACATGGGTAACCCAACCGCGCCATTTATCACGGCGCTGGGGAGGCAAGAGAGTTTTACTAGGCTGGTGGGGATGCACAACCGCATCCGCCCATATAAGGGTATAAGGATCCACCTTTTTACCTATGCCTTCTTCCTCCTTTGCCTATCCATCTCCTGCGCGCTCGAGCTCCAGCGCCCAAGCCCGCACTTCCCACCTCAACCTTCTCCAGCAATGTCCGGAGCGGGAGGCAAGTGGATGGTCTCCTCCGCTACGGAGGGCCAAGTCAAGAAGCTAAGGAAGGCCGGATACCTGTCTAAGGACATTGCGCACCGGCTTCCCGAAAAGGGGCAGCTTCTTCCCACCCCAAGGCCCCATGAGAGGGTAGTATTTCTTCCCCACTTCCTCCGGGGACTGGGTTTTCCACTCCACCCATTTGTCCGGGGGCTCATGTTCTACTACGGCCTGGATTTCCACGATCTGGCCCCGAACTTCATCCTCAACATCTCGGCGTTTATCGTCGTGTGCGAGGCTTTCCTCCGCGTCCACCTCATTTCGGCCTCTGGCTCAAGACCTTCAACGTCAAGCCCAAGGTGGTGCGCGGCAGCCAGGCGGAGTGCGGAGGCGCCATGGCGGGCAAGATGGCCAACGTCCTATGGTTCGAGGGCTCTTTTCTGGAGACCCTAAAGGGGTGGCAATCCGGGTGGTTTTACATCACCGAGCCACGCGATCCGAACTGGATCGCAGCCCCCGAGTTCCGATCCGGACCCCCCATGCGGCTTATGTCCTGGAAAGAGACGGGCCTGTCGTGGGGTGACGAAAAAGAGGTGACCGGATTGCAAACATGCATCCAGTCCCTGGTGAACAAGCCAATCCGGCTTGTTAATGTAATCCAGGTTATGCTCATCCGCCAGATCCTCCCGTGCCAACAACGGGATTTTAATCTATGGGAGTTCGATCCGGCGCAGCACCAAACCCTTAGCAGGCTCTTCGACACGATGTACGAAGATGCCTGGAAGGTGCTATTTAAGGGCGCCGAGGCTCCCGCATCCGCTTCCGAGGACCGCGGATACAGCTCGCAGTGTCACGCTAGCGAGGTAAGCTATCTTCACCTTTTTCAGGATGTTAAGCTTTTTTCATAGTTTGACTCTATGCGGGATCTAAACTCCCTTTCCTTTGACAGGCTTGGCGGGCGATATCCGGACCGATTAACTGTCCGGCTCTGCTGCCCGAAGACCCAGCCCCAGCTCTACTAGTGAAGCTGCTGGTTCCAGCGCCTTATGTGGTGCCAGAGAAGAAGGCCAAGAAGAAGAAGACCATGGGGACTCGAAAGAGTGCCCGTAACGTGGTGGTGTCGGACTCGTCATCCGACGAGTCTGAGACGCCCTCTTCCCGTGAAAACGAGGAGGAGGAAGAAGAAAACCCCCCCCCCCCAGCGGAGGGAGGAGAGAAGAGGAAGGCCGCCCCAACGGGGGAGGCCGAGGGGTCTAGGAAAGGGAAGACCCCTCCGCCTGACTATTCCCCCGACGCTGAAGAGGGCGGAGAGGAGTGGCCAAACAGGGCCAAGCGTCCGGCGAAATCGTAAGTTCGGATATCAGAGTAACTCATGATGTTCCTTTGTTGCATAGCTTTCCCTAATGTCGAACGTAATTATGCACCCCGCTCCGGGCCGAATTCAACGAATCGTCGGGCGGCTCCCTGGACTCATCGGACGTGAACTCAGTTCCGCCCGCTGTCTCCCCCCGCACTGCAGACGACGCCGAAGTGGCGTCGCGACAAGCTCCGGGGAAGGAGGAGGTGGTCCTGGAGGAGCCGCAAGGCAACCTCCCGGACTCCAGGAGTGAAGGGGATAAGGCCCCCCAGGGCTCCAAGTCCGGCTTTGTGCCGGACACCGCGCCGAAATCTTCCACAGTTCCGGACCGCGGTAGGCGAACTCCTTCCAAGAGGAGCAAGCCTTCTGAGCCGGCGGCCTCCGTCCAATCGGAGGTGCCGGACAATCTGCTGGAGGTGCTTGACGGCGCCTCCATCGACGAGGGGCACCGTACTATTATGAGTACGGTGATCCAGAAGGTTCAGTCCGCCAAGAGCGGACTGACTGAAGCTTGCGCTAGCCTTCTAACAAGCTTCGAGGTAAGTAAAAATATATAAAAATATTACCGCATAGACAGTAGCCCCTGATGCTCTATTTGGCGTTCGGAAAGAAAAGCCGAATAGAGGATCTATTAAATATCGTAGGAGTCTAACAAAAAAGAGTCAATATGCATATGTAGGCTTCGCTGCTATCCACCGCCGCACTGACTGCGGAGGTGGGTGTCCTGAAGCAGGACCTTGAGCGGACCGAGCAAGAGCTCGGCCTTGCCAAGCGGCGGCTCGAGGAGAGAGAAGGTAAGAAATACCTTACAGAAAAAGTGCCTATAAAAAGGCGTGATTGCAAAAAAAAATAACAGGATTGTACCGCTTATTGTAGGGGCCACGACTGAGGTGGAGACCCTTAAGTAGGCGCTGTCTGAGGCCGAAAGGAAAACGGCCGCGGAGCGCACCGAGCGAGACAGACTTGGGGCTCAGGTCGGCGAGGTGCAGCAAGAGCTTCAGGCTCTCATGAAAAAACATGAGAGTTTGGAGCTTGAGTCAAAGGCGCAAGCATCCGAGATCGCGACGGCCCTTGAGACTGCCAAGTCTGCCAAGGCCGAAGCCCAAAAGGCCCTCCAAGAGTTGGAGGAGATGAGGAAGATAGCAGCGGGTAAGGCATTCTTTATGCAAAGCAGAAATATAAAAGTAAACTATTTGTTACTTACCCGAATCCGGAGCTCTCCAGGGGCATTCGCAGATCTTCCCCGCAGTGTATCCGCCGCCGCCGCATTCTACCGAGCTGAAGAGGGCAGCTCAACGGAGAAGGTGTTCTGGTCTCAGTATTCTGAGGCCGGACACCTTGTGCCTTTGAGCGACCAGCTGAAACAGCTGGTCGAGCTCCACAAGGCGGCCGAACAAGCCATGAAGGGCTTCATAGTTTGGCTGTGGCCCGAAGAGGCCCTGCCTGGGAGCTATTTCAGGCTGGTGCGGCGGCTGGTGGAGGCCTATCCGAGGCTCGAGGTCATCAAGCGCTCCGTCTGTATCGAAGGTGCCCGTCGGGCCCTTGCCCGTGCAAAGGTGCACTGGGGTAAGCTGGACGGTGAGAAGGTTGTGAAGGACGGGCCGCCGCCAGGAAGGAGCATAGCAAGCCCGAGAACTACTACAAGGATGTTCTTGCAGGTGCCCGCCTTGTGGCGGATGAATGTACCAAGGATGTGATTTTTGAATGAACTTGCTCATGTTTATCCTGTGCGCTGAAAACTTGTTCATATGCGCTAAGCAATGCTTATTGAATTTAAAATATTACTTTCTGTGCGGCCGTTTATCAAAAAATTGAGAGATGGCCAGTCGTCGGCTTCTACCCCCACGCCACTAGTGCTGGGGCGTTCGGGATAAACCTGAGCGCTCTTTTTCCCATAGTTGGGTCCTTCGAGGGAGGCGCTCAGCACAACGAACCAGGCAATCGGACTATAATGCTTGAACACTCTCACTTAGCCATAGAACTCTATAATTTTAAATTTCGGCGAAGCCCCTAGTTCGGAAGACCGAGTTCGGGGCGCTATCCACGCCTTGGCCGGACAAAGCCAACTCCTCGTTCGAAGCGGCATAAGTCTTTAGGGACTCGAAAAACCTCTCGAACAGCGACCGGTCTCTCGCCTCATCATGACAGTCAGTTTTAGCTTTCTCCACTGAGGTGCTTAACCCAGCTGAACCGGGGCACAATCGCAGTGGTTCTCCTAGTGCTACCTTAGCCAATATAGTGGAACGTAAGGCACCAAAACATAGGAGTCGGGCAAACCCAACTATTGACCCAAATCATGATTCAGAGCCGATGCATATGGTGCTATAAGTTCGGGGTGCCGCACTTGTGAAAGTGTACGGACTTCTCACACCATAATGAGGGGTACTGAAGCCCCTGGCGTGTTTGCCGTACCATGGTGTACGGGTGCAATCATGTCATTTAATAAACATATATGTGAAAAGAGGATAATGCAAAAAATAGACAAAAAGCTATGCATTGTTTATAGAGAGGCTATTTATCAAAGCCGAATGATACAAATAGTGCGATAAGCAAAAAGATATTGGACTATTTAACATGTCCTGACCAGGGGCAGGCCGCGGAATTGTATTCAAAACAGGTATACCGCTCGTAACAGAGACCACCTGGGAGTTCCATAATGCGGCATGGCTTGTCTGCCTCCCTGGATCTTGCATTGTTTGTGCGGCAGTCGAATTGCCGAACAAGTCGTCCGAAGTATGGAGTCCTGAAAGTAAGAAAAAATTAAAAAAAGAATCCGGCAGCCCCTAGTACGTTTTAAGCCGTATTTTGGGCGTGCCGTTATTGTGCCCCTTCCCCTGTGCCCATGGTATTTCAAGGGCGTAGTTATGTACGCGAGGCACTGGTTTCGCTATGTCGTGAGAGCTGGGGTTGGGGCCGCATTGCTACGCTTGCTCAGAGCATGTCAGGCGGTCCTGCTATGGGTTACTCCGGGCGCACTTGGCAGTGTCTGTCTTTTTAACGGCCGGACTGGAGAATTGCCTAAGAAGGCTACTTTGTACTTCCGCTTCGAGAGCCGCCGTGTGCTCCTCGTACGGAGGGAGCGTTCGGTGTTTCCGTTCACCGTGATTACTCCTCGAGGGCCTGGCATCTTGAGCTTGAGATATGCGTAGTGCGGCACCGCGTGGAACTTTGCGAATGTGGTTCGTCCGAGCAGGGCGTGATAGCCACTGCGAAACGGGACTATATCGAAGATTAACTCTTTGCTTCGGAAATTGTCCGGGGATCCGAAGACCACGTCAAGTGTTACTGAGCCTTTACAGTTGGCTTCTACACCTGGTATAACGCCTTTAAAGGTCGTTTTTGTGGGCTTAATCCTTGAGGGATCTATGCCCATTTTCCGCACTGTATCCTGGTAAAGCAGGTTCAGGCTACTGCCGCCGTCCATGAGGACTCTTGTGAGATGAAATCCGTCGATGATTGGGTCGAGAACCAATGCGGCGAAGCCGCCATGACGGATGCTAGTGGGATGGTCCCTTCGATCAAAAGTGATCGGGCATGAGGACCATGGGTTGAACTTTGGGGCGACTGGCTCCATCGCGTATACGTCCCGTAGCGCACGCTTCCGCTCCCTCTTGGGAATGTGGGTTGCGTATATCGTGTTCACCGTCCGCACTTGTGGGGGAAACCCCTTCTGTCCATTGTTGTTCGGCAGCCTGGGCTCCTCCTCGTCGTCGCTGTTCAGCCCCTTGTCTTTGTTTTCGGCTCTTAACTTGCCTGCCTGCTTGAACACCCAACAATCCCTGTTAGTGTGATTGGCTGGCCTTTCGGGGGTGCCATGTATCTGGCACAAGCGGTCGAGTATTCGGTCCAAATTGGACGGGCCCTGAGTATTCTTTTTGAATGACTTTTTTCGCTGACCGGATTTATAGCCCCTGAATCCGGCATTGACTGCCGTGTCTTCATTGCTGTCGCTGCTAACGCGGCGTTTTTGCTTATTCTGACGTGTCCTGCCACTTTTGTCCTTGGTATTCGAATTACCAGGGTTCTTTGATAAGTTGTTACTGCGAGCTAGCCAGCTGTCTTCTCCCGCGCAAAAGCGGGTCATGAGTGTCGTGAGGGCTGCCATAGATTTCGGCTTTTCCTGTCCCAGGTGCCGGGCAAGCCACTCGTCGCGGATGTTATGCTTGAAGGCTGCTAGGGCCTTTGCGTCCGGACAGTCGACTATCTGGTTTTTCTTTGTTAGGAACCGTGTCCAGAATTGCCTGGCCGATTCCTCTGGCTGCTGAATTATGTGGCTTAAGTCGTCGGCATCCGGTGGTCGCACGTAAGTTCCCTAGAAGTTGTCGAGGAATGCGGCTTCCAGGTCCTCCCGAGAACCGATTGAGTCTGCTGGCAAGCTGTTAAGCCAATGCCGGGCCGGTCCTTTAAGTTTGAGCGGGAGGTATTTGATGGCGTGTAGATCATCGCCGCGTGCCATGTGGATGTGAAGGAGATAATCCTCGATCCATACCGCCGGATCTGTTGTGCCATCGTATGATTCGATGTTTACGGGTTTGAAACCCTCTGGGATTTTATGATCCATTACTTCATCCACCGAATCTGTTGTGCCATCGTATGATTCGATGTTTATGGGTTTGAAACCCTTTGGGATTTTATGATCCATTACTTCATCTGTGATCCATACCGCTGGATCTGTTGTGCCATCGTATGATCTCGGAAGAGCTATGTCTGTTGTGTTCGGCCCGGCCGGATTTGTTGTATCCGGAGTGAAGATCACCGTCATGTGCCGTAGGGCGCCTGCGCGATCCGTAGATCGATCTTGTTTGTCTTGCCTTATCCTCCAGTACGTCTCGCAGGTCTGGCGCATTTTCCCGTGCCTTAGTTGAGCGGCGCCGGGACATGGCTTGGGTGGAGGGCCAAGAGGCCTCTCTGTCGTGGCCGCGAGGTGGCCGGTCTGCCATGTCGTGCGCTAGTGATGTAGGTGCTTCCTCCTCTAATTGGAGTAGCGGCCTGCGCTTTGGGTAACTCTTGGAGGGGCGTTCGAGTTCATACTCTTCGGCCACAAGGACTTCAGTCCATCTGTCAGCTAGCAAATCTTGGTCAGCTCTAAGATGTTGCTGCTTT
Source organism: Triticum urartu (assembly GCF_003073215.2). NCBI lineage: Eukaryota > Viridiplantae > Streptophyta > Magnoliopsida > Poales > Poaceae > Triticum > Triticum urartu. The sequence goes on along the minus strand of NC_053024.1, from coordinate 273,829,168 downwards.
TTCTTAAGGCTGCTTGCCATGGCTAAAAGCCTGCGTTCGAAACGCTCTTGTTCGGCGGGGTCTGATGGTACGACGAATTCGTCATCATCGAGGCTTGCCTCATCTTCGGAGGGAGGCATATAGTTATCATCCTCGACCTCTCGGTCTGCCGCTCTCTCATGAGGGCTGGCTTCTCCATCTTCCTGTGCCGAATCTTGCTGGGGTGGGTGTTCTTCGGCGCTATCCGGGGTAGTATTATCTCCCGTGCCGGAATCACCGTTTTTGCTTTGGCGGGATTTAGAGCGGCGCCGCTGACGCCGGCGCTTTGGCTGTTTCTTGGAGGTGTCATCCCCCGCTATTCCATCGCCATCTCCATCTTTTGGAGTATCCACCATATATATGTCATATGACGAGGTGGCCTTCCAGCGCCCTACAGGTGCTGGTTCCGGTTCGTCTCCTACATCGTCGTCCATACTGTCGATGTCTTCGGAGCCGAAGTCAAGCATGTCGGTTAAATCGTCGACAGTGGCTACAAAGTGGGTGGTGAGTGGGCTTTGAACTTCTTCATTGTCCGTATCCCATCCTTGCTGACCGTAATCCGGCCAGGGCTCTCCTGATAAAGAGAGAGACTTGAGAGAATTCAGGATGTCGCCGAAAGGCGAGTGCTGAAAGATGTCCGCGGCGGTGAACTCCATTATCGGCGCCCAATCAGATTCGATTGGCAGGGGCGCGGGGGGTTCGGAGTCCGGGGAGGAGTCCGGATCCTCGGAGTCACGGGTCATGCAGAGTGCGGGGCTGGCGCTCGGCTCGGTCGCCTTTGAGATCGCAACCCCCGAGGTGACGTCCAACCGCTCATCCTCGATTGGCGCAATAGGCTCCGAGTTAGGGGTCGGAACCGGTGTGTGTGCGGCCTCCAATACACTGTCCGGAGGCAGAGCTAGATCATGCCCCTCGAGATAGTGCGGCGCGCTTGGCCATGGCTCGAACCCGTCAAAGATCAAGTCTCCGCGGATGTCAGCCGTGTAGTTTAAGCTTCCAAACCTGACTTGATGGCCAGGGGCGTAGCTTTCGATCTGCTCCAGGTGGCCAAGCGAATTGGCCCGCAGTGCGAAGCCGTCAAAGACGAAGATCTGTCCGGGGAGAAAAGTCTCACCCTGGACCTCATCGTTGTTGATGATCAAGGGAGCCATCGGGCCTAAAGGTGACGACACAGAGGAACTCTCAATGAAAGCACCAATGTTGGTGTCAAAACCGGCGGATCTCGGGTAGGGGGTCCCGAACTGTGCGTCAAGGCCAGATGGTAACAGGAGACAAGGGACACGATGTTTTTACCCAGGTTCGGGCCCTCTCAATGGAGGTAATACCCTACTCCTGCTTGATTAATATTGATGATATGGGTAGTACAAGAGTAGATCTACCACAAGATCAAGGAGGCTAAACCCTAAAGCTAGCCTATGGTATGATTGTTGTATATGGAGTTGATGTCCTACGGACTACAACCCTCCGGTTTATATAGGCACCGGATAGGGTTAGGGTTACACAGAGTCGGTTACAATGGTAGGAGATCTTGAATATCCGCATCGCTAAGCTTGCCTTCCGCGCCAAGGAGAGTCCCATCCAAACACGGGACGAAGTCTTCAATCTTGTATCTTCATAGTCCTGGAGTCCGGCTGAAGGTATAGTCCGGCTACCCCAACACCCCCTAATCCAGGACTCCCTCAACGAGGGTGGAGGGCGCACACCCCTGGGGTGCGCCCCCTGCCTTGCGGTCCCCCGAGCACTCCACCGACCTCAACCCCAACTCCATATATTCACTTTCGGGGAGAAAAAAATCAGAGAGAAGGATTCATCGCATTTTACGATACAGATCCGCTACCAAGCCCTAATCTTCCTTGGGAGGGCTAATCTGGAGTCCGTTCAGGGCTCCCAAGAGGGGAATCCGTTGCCATAGTCATCATCAACCATCCTACATCACCAATTTCATGATGCTCTCCGCCGTGCGTGAGTAATCCCATCATAGGCTTGCTGGACGGTGATGGGTTGGATGAGATTTACCATGTAATCGAGTTAGTTTTGTTAGGGTTTGATCCCTAGTATCCATTATGTTCTAAGATTGATGTTGCTATGACTTTGCTATGCTTAATGCTTGTCACTAGGGCCCAAGTGCCATGATTTCAGATCTGAACCTATTATGTTTTCATGAATATATATGTGAGTTCTTGATCCTATCTTGCAAGTCAATAGTCACCTACTATGTGTTATGATCCGGCAACCCCGAAGTGACAATAATCGGGACCACTCTCGGTGATGACCGTAGTTTGAGGAGTTCATGTATTCACTAAGTGTTAATGCTTTGGTCTGGTACTCTATTAAAAAGGAGGCCTTAATATCCCTTAGTTTCCAATAGGACCCCACTGCCACGGGAGGGTTGGACAAATTATGTCATGCAAGTTGTTTTCCATAAGCACGTATGACTATATTCGGAATACATGCCTACATTACATTGATGAACTGGAGCTAGTTCTGTGTCACCCTATGCTGTAACTGTTGCATGAGGAATCGCATCCGACATAATTATCCATCATTGATCCATTGCCTATGAGCTTTTCACATATTGATCTTTGCTTAGTTACTTTTCCGTTGCCACTATTACGATTGCTACAAAAACTGCTATTGTTACTTTTGCCACCGTTACCGTTACTTCCATACTACTTTGCTACTAAATACTTTGCTACAGATATTAAGTCTTTCAGGTGTTATTGAATTGACAACTCAACTGCTAATACTTGAGAATATTCTTTGGATCCCTCTGTGTCGAATCAATAAATTTGGGTTGAATACTCTACCCTTGAAAACTGATGCGATCCCCTATACTTGTGGGCTATCAAGACTATTTTCTTGCGCCGTTGTTGGGGAGCATAGCTCTATTCTTTGAGTCACTTGGGATTTATATCTGTTGATCACTATGAGGAACTTGAAAGATGAAAGAACCAAGATTTTTCCCTCAACTATGAGGGGAGGTAAGGAACTGCCCTCTAGCTCTACACTTGATTCACCTTCTGTTATGAGTAAATTTGCGACACCTACACCTGTTATTGATTCTGATATTTTGCATGTTATTGATGATGCCACTTCTGCTATGCATGATGCTTATGATGAAACTACTTCTATGCTTGATAATACTGTGCCATTAGGTGAATTTCTTGATGAACACGTTGCTAGGGTTAGAGAGAAAGAAATTATTGAAATAGATAATATTGATGAAAGTGATGATGACGATTCTCCCCCTAGATATGAATTGCCTGATGTGCCTGAGGGTTATGTTATGGATGAAGAAACTGCTGGAGACCTTTTTGCTTGCAAAGATAGATATGATCTTAAGAAACTGTTAGCTAAGCTGAAAGAAAAGTCTTTGAATGCTAGAATGAAATATGACCCTGCTTTTGCTACTTCACCTATCTGTATTTCTGATAATGATTATGATTTCTCTGTCGATCCTGAGTTAATTACTTTGGTTGAATCTGATCCTTTTTATGGCTATGAATTTGAAACTGTTGTGGCACATCTTACTAAATTGAATGATAAAGCCACCCTATTCACTCATGAGGAAAAAAAATTAATTACCACTATATCCTTAAGTTATTTCCATTCTCATTAAAGGGTGATGCTAAAACATGGTTTAATTCTCTTGCTCCTGGTTGTGTGCGTAGTCCCCAGGATATGACCTATTACTTCTCTGCTAAATATTTCCCCGCTCATAAGAAACAAGCTGCCTTAAGGGAAATATACAATTTTGTGCAAATTGAAGAAGAGAGTCTCCCACAAGCTTGGGGGAGCCTTCTCCGATTACTTAATGCTTTGCCTGATCATCCTCTCAAGAAAAATGAAACACTTGATATCTTTTATAATGGACTAACCGATGCTTCCAGAGACCACCTGGATAGTTGTGCTGGTTGTGTTTTCAGGGAAAGAACTGTTGAGCAAGCTGAATTGCTATTAAATTATATATTGAGTAATGATAATGATTGGACACTTCCTGAACCAACTCCGAAGAAAAGGGGTATTCTCTTTCTCAGTCTTGAAGATATGCAAGAGGCAAATAAGTCTATGAAAGAAAGGGGTATTAAAGCTGAAGATGTTAAGAATTTACCACCTATTGAAGAAAATACATAGTCTTAATTACCCGACATAGGTAGTAAAGGTAAATTCTCTTTATAGATCTGATGAAGGTGATATTCCTCGTAATAAGTCTGCTAGCCAATGCTTGGATGAGTTTGATAATTTTATTGTTAAACAAGAAAACTTCAATGCTTATGTTGGTAGACAATTGAAACGTAATTCTTATATGGTTGAACACTTGAGTGATTATATGTCTAGAGTTAAAGGTGACCTTAAACTTATTAGTAAACATGCTTCTATGGTTACCACTCAGGTAGAACAAGTGCTTAAGGCTCAGGATGATTTTCTCAATGAATTAAATTAAAAAAATGATAATTCTGTTAGAGTTATGACTAGAGGGGCTAGAATGACTCAGGAACCTTTGTATCCCGAGGGCCACCCTAAGAGAGTTGAGCAAGATTCTTAGAGAACTAATGTTGATTCACCTAGTCCTTCTAAGAAGAAGAAAAAGAAAAAATGATAGGACTTTGCATGCTTCTAGTGAACTTGTTGTTGACACACCTGAGAATCCCAATGATATTTCTATTTCTGATGCTGAAACACAATCTGGTAATGAACATGAACCTAGTGATAATGATGATGTTCATGTTAATGCTCAACCTAGCAATAACAATGATGTAGAGATTGAACCTGTTGTCGATCTTGATAACCCACAATCAAAGAATCAACGTTATGATAAGAGAGACTTCGTTGCTAGGAAGCACGGTAAAGAAAGAGAACCATGGGTTCAGAAACCCATGCCTTTTCCTCCTAAACCATCCAAGAAAAAGGATGAGGAGGATTTTGAGCGCTTTGCTGAAATGATTAGACCTATCTTTTTGCATATGCGTTTGACTGATATGCTTAAAATGAATCCTAATGCTAAGTATATGAAAGATATTGTTACAAATAAAAGAAAGATACCGGAAGCTGAAATTTCCACCATGCTTTCCAATTATACTTTTAAAGGTGGAATACCTAAGAAACTAGGAGATCCATGAGTACCAACTATACCATGCTCCATTAAAAGAAACTATGTTAAAACTGCTTTATGTGATCTTGGAGCTGGTGTTAGTGTTATGCCTCTCTCTTTATATCGTAGACTTGATTTGAATAAGTTGACGCCTACTGAAATATCTTTGCAAATGGACGATAAATCAACTGCTATACCTGTCGGTATTTGTGAGGATGTGCTTGTTGTGGTTGCAAACATTACTATTTTAACGGACTTTGTTATTCTTGATATTCCCGAGGACGATAGTATGTCTATTATCCTTGGTAGACCCTTTTTGAATACTGTAGGGGTTGTTATTGATTGCAACAAAGGGAATGTCACTTTTCATGTTAATGGTAATGAGCATATGGTACACTTTTTGAGGAAACAACCTCAAGTCCACAGTATCAATTCTATTGGAAAAATTTCAACGATTACTATTGGAGGTTTTGAATTCCCTCTTCCTACTGTCAAGAAGAAATATGATATTCTTATTGTAGAGGACATGCATATCCCCATTGACGTAACCTAGTGTTATTCGAAAATTCTCCGGTTTCATGCGATTCGGAAAGAGTTTGTTAACAAGCCTTGATCAACCTTGTTAGTAGATTCCTTTTGATGAGCACGAGATGGATGAAGTTAGAAAGCACAACTCTTTGTACCCTCCTTTTAATTTCTGTTATTTAGATTAAATAAAGCAAAAATAGTATTTTCTGTCTGTTTTTTGAATTATCCTTGCAATAAAAATACCCTGAATTTTTTCGCCAAACGTCTTGAAAATGAAATATGATTTTTTGTAGAATATTTAAGAATTTCTGGCACTGAGAACACACCAGAGGGGCCCACCATTGTGGCACAAAGGTTGCATCTTAACGGCATAAGTGGAGATTTGTTTGGTGGAATTTATGCAACTTGTGTAGCTAATTATCTTGGTGTTCCCATACATGGAAATGATATGGAGTTACCTCCTACTTATCTAGATTATATGCTATGGTTCGCCATCAGTTTCTTGAGAGGAATGAACAGTTCCTCCAGTACCGACTAATCTTTGACAGACAGCACACTGTCCATGTTGCCCTCCCTGCTCCTACTTTCTTTATCTTTCAGGCAAAAAGGAGATATGTTATAACCATGGAGGAGGCGAACGAGTACGAGAGGGGGACGGAGGCAGCTCGCCTCCAAGCTGCAGCTCTTCAGGCAGTAGCTACTGCATCTCAGTACAACCCCAGCTACGACTTTGGATATCCGCCAGGCCAGCAGTGGCCATAGACCAACTTAGGCCAAAAGCCTAAGCTTGGGGGAGTACGTATTTCTCACCGACATTGCATTCATGTTCACACACTCATGCCAGTTTTCGGTGCTCATACTTTTTCATTGTACTATCCATGCTAGTTTATTTTCTTTTCTAAGCCTTCTTCTTGTGTGTTTGAAAAAAAACTTAAGAAAAACCAAAAAAATAGTTATAGATTTTAGCTAGTTTACTTTCCGTGCCTGTAGTAGTGGTAATTAAAAGAAAACCCAAAAAGATTTCTTGTTCTTCTTTTGCTTGTTGGGAGCTTTCCCGTGTAAATAGTTTTATTTCTTTTGTTATTCTTTGGGGGTCGAGAGGAGAAGACCATGATGAAAATGTTGAGTGGCTCTCATATGCATTATTGTTGATTTAACCAAGAGCCCATATTACCTTGTCTTATCCCTTATATTAAATGCTTGCACATTCCAGCTTAGTCCAATGCACGTGCACTATTATTATTATCCACACCATTCGGTTGTGCGAGTGAAAGGCAATAATGACGATATATGATGGACTGATTGAGATGAGAGAAGCTGGTATGAACTCGACCTATTTTGTTTTTGTAAATATGATTAGTTCACCATTCCTGATTCAGCCTATTATGAATGAAACATGTTTGCAATGACAATTAGAGATTATAGTTGCTCATGCCATTCTTAATTTGCTAGGAGTTTATAATGGTTTACCTTGCGTGCCAACATGCTATTAAAATGGTTGTAATGTGGTATGATAGGGTGGTATCCTTCTTTAAACGATTCGAGTGGCTTGACTTGGCACATGTTCACGCATGTAGTTGAAACAAAATCAACATAGCCTCCACGATATTTATGTTCATGGTGATTTATATCCTACTCATGCTTGCACTCATTGTTGATTAATCTTAATGCATGTTCATGACTGTTGTCGCTCTCTAGTTGGTCGTTTCCCAGTCTCTTTCTAGCCTTCACTTGTACTAAGCAGGAATACTGCTTGTGCATCCATTTCTATAAACCCCAAAGCTATTCCATATGAGTCCACCATACCTTCCTATATGCGGTATTTACCTGCCGTTCCAAGTAAATTTGTATGTGCCAAACTCTAAACCTTCAAATGAAATTCTATTTTGTATGCTCGAATAGATCATGTATCAACTAGGGTTGTCTATATCTTCCATGCTAGGTGGGTTATGCTCACGATGAGTGGACTCCGCTCATCACTCACGAGAAAATGGCCAGTAACCGGGATGCCTAGTCCCATGCTCAAACCAAAATAATTGCAAACAGAACTCCCCTAGGATTGTTGTTAGTTGGAGGCATCGTTATTTCGGACAAGCCATGGATGGATGCTTGTTGGTGGTGGGGGAGTATAAACTTTACCATTCTGTCTGGGAACCGCCTATAATGTGTGTAGCATGGAAGATATCAAGATCTCTTGGTTTTTATGTTGACAATTAAAGTATGCCACTCAAAATATTATTTATCTCTGTTTCAAAACTCGAGCTCTGGCACCTCTGCAAATCCCTGCTTCCCTCTGCAAAAGGCCTATCTATTTACTTTTATGTTGAGTCATCATCCTCTTATTAAAAAGCACCAGTTGGAGAGCACCGCTGTCATTCGCATGCATTGCTATTATTTACGGTGACTAGATCTCTTTTACCATGAATTACAATGTCTAGTCAGTCCTTGATCTTCAAGGGTGCTCTACATTTATGTTTTGCGGTCTCAGAAAGGGCTAGCGAGATACCATATTGTTATATCATGTTATGATTGTTTTGAGAAAGTGTTGTCTTCCGAGATTTATTATTATTGCTCGCTAGTTGATTATGCCATTGATATGAGTAAACATGAGACCTAAATGTTATTGTGAATATGGTTAGTTCATAATCTTTGCTGAAAACTTGAATGTTGGCTTTACATATTTGTGACAACAAGATCAAACAGAGTTTGTAAAAGTTTTTCTTTATCACTTTCAGTTTGTCAACTGAATTGCTTGAGGACAAGCAAAGGTTTAAGCTTGGGGGAGTTGATACGTTTCCAACGTATCTACTTTTCCAAACACTTTTGCCCTTGTTTTGGACTCTAACTTGCATGATTTGAATGGAACTAACCCGGACTGACGCTATTTTTAGCAGAATTGCCATGGTGTTATTTTTGTCCAGAAATAAAAGTTCTTGGGATGACCTGAAAATCCACGGAGACACGTTTTGGAATTAATGAAAAATATTGACGAAAGAATCAACATCAGGGGGCCCACACCCTATCCACGAGGGTGCAGGGTGCCCCCCATGGGGAGCGCCCCCTGCCTCGTGGGCCCCTTGGGACTCCATCGACATCAACCTCAACTCCATATATTCACTTTCGGGGAGAAAAAAATCAAAGAGAAGGATTCATCACGTTTTACGATACGGAGCCGCCGCCAAGCCCTAATCTTCCTCGGGAGGGCTGATCTGGAGTCCGTTCGGGGCTTCGGAGAGGGGAATCCGTTGCCATCGTCATCATCAACCATCCTCCATCACCAATTTCTTGATGCTCTCCGCCATGTGTGAGTAGTCCCATCGTAGGCTTGCTAGACGGTGATGGGTTGGATGAGATTTACCATGTAATCGAGTTAGTTTTGTTAGGGTTTGATCCCTAGTATCCATTATGTTCTAAGATTGATGTTGCTATGACTTTGCTATGCTTAATGCCTGTCACTAGGGCCCGAGTGCCATGATTTCAGATATGAACCTATTACGTTTTCATGAATATATGTGAGTTCTTGATCCTATCTTGCAAGTCAATAGTCACCTACTATGTGTTATGATCCGGCAACCCGAAAGTGACAATAATCGGGACCACTCCCGGTGATGACCGTAGTTTGAGGAGTTCATGTATTCACTAAGTGTTAATGCTTTGGTCCGGTACTCTATTAAAAGGAGGCCTTAATATCCCTTAGTTTCCAATAGGACCCCACTGCCACGGGAGGGTTGGACAAATTATGTCATGCAAGTTGTTTTCCATAAGCACGTATGACTATATTCGGAATACATGCCTACATTACATTGATGAACTGGAGCTAGCTCTGTGTCACCCTATGTTGTAACTGTTGCATGAGGAATCACATCCGACATAATTATCCATCATTGATCCATTGCCTACGAGCTTTTCACATATTGATCTTTTCTTAGTTACTTTTCCGTTGCCACTGTTACGATTGCTACAAAAACTGCTACTGTTACTTTTGCCACCGTTACCATTACTTCCATACTACTTTGCTACTAAATACTTTGCTATAGATATTAAGTCTTTCAGGTGTGGTTGAATTGACAACTCAACTGCTAATACTTGAGAATATTCTTTGGCTCCCTTTGTGTCTAATCAATAAATTTGGGTTGAATACTCTACCCTCGAAAACTATTGCGATCCCTTATACTTGTTGGTTGTCAAACAACAACAAATTTCCCTCAAGTTGATGACCTAAGGCTTATCAATCTGTGGGAGGCGTAGGATGAAGATGGTCTCTCTCAAACAACCCTGCAACCAAATAACAAAGAGTCTCTTGTGTCCCCAACACACCCAATACAATGGTAAATTGTGTAGGTGCACTAGTTCGGCGAAGAGATGGTGATACAAGTGTAATATGGATAGTAGATATAGGTTTTTGTAATCTGAAAATAGAAAAACAGCAAGGTAACTAATAGTAAAAGTGAGCGAAAACGGTATTGCAATGCTTCGAAACAAGGCCTAGGGTTCATACTTTCACTAGTGCAAGTTCTCTCAACAATGATAACACAATTAGATCATATAACAATCCCTCAACGTGCAACAAAGAGTCACTCCAAAGTCACTAATAGCGGAGAACAAATGAAGAGATTATTGTAGGGTACGAAACCACCTCAAAGTTATTCTTTCTGATCGATCTATTGGGTTATTCCTATAAGTGTCACAAACAACCCCAGAGTTCATACTAAAATAACACCTTAAGACACACATCAACCAAAACCCCAATGTCACCACAAGTATCCGCGGGTTTGATTATACGATATGCATCACACAATCTCAGATTCATCTATTCAAACCAACACAAAGAACTTTAAAGAGTGCCCCAAAGTTTCTACCAGAGAGTCAAGACGAAAACGTGCGCCAACCCCTATGCATAAGTTCACAAGGTCATAGAACCTGCAAGTTGATCACCAAAACATACATCAAGTAGATCACGTGAATATCCCATTATCACCACAGATAAGCACATGCAAGACATACACCAAGTGTTCTCAAATCCTTAAAGACTCAATCCGATAAGATAAATTCAAAGGGAAAACTCAATCCATTACAAGAAGGTAGAGGGGGAGAAACATCATAAGATCCAACTATAATAGCAAAGCTCGTGGTACATCAAGATCGTGCCAAATCAAGAACACGAGAGAGAGAGAGAGATCAAACACATAGCTATTGGTACATACCCTCAGCCCCGAGGTTGAACTACTCCCTCCTCATCATGGAGAGCGTCGGGATGATGAAGATGGCCACCGATGATGATTCCCCCCTCCGGCAGGGTGCCACAACAGGGTCTCGATTGGTTTTTGGTGGCTACAGAGGCTTGCGGTGGCGGAATTCTCGATTTAGGTTCTGTTTTGGAGGTTTGGGGATATATAAGAGGTGTTGGCGTCGAGAACAAGTCAGGGGAGTGTACGAGGGGCCCACAAGGTTGGAGGGCGCGCCCTAGGGGCGGGGCGCCCTCCACACTTGTGGAGGCCTCGAGACTCCTGTGGTGCATCTTCGTTACTCCGTGGGCTTATTTTGGTCGAAAAACATTCGTCGTAAAGTTTCAAGTCAATTGGACTCTGTTTGGTATTCCTTTCCTGCGAAACTCAAAAACAAGGAAAAAACAGAAACTGGCACTGGGCTCTAGGTTAATAGGTTAGTCCCAAAAATCATATAAAATAGCATATAAATGCATATAAAACATCCAAGATAGATAGTATAATAGCATGGAACAATCAAATATTATAGATACGTTGGAGATGTATCAAGCATCCCCAAGCTTAATTCCTGCTCGTCCTCGAGTAGGTAAATGATAAAAACATAATTTTTGATGTGGAATGCTACGTAACATATTTATCCATGTAATTTTATTTATTGTGGCATGAATGTTCAGATCCATAAGATTCAAGAGAAAAGTTTAATATTGCCATAAAAACAATAACACTTCAAGCATACTAACAAGGCAATTATGTCTTCTCAAAATAACATGGCCAAAGAAAGCTTATCCCTACAAAATCATATAGTCTAGCTATGCTCCATCTTCATCACACAAAATACTCAAATCATGCACAACCAGATGACAATCCAAGCAATTGTTTCATACTTTTGATGTTCTCAAACTTTTTCAACTTTCACGCAATACATGAGCATGAGCCATGGACATAACACTATAGGTGGAATAGACGGTGATTGTGGAGTGATACGTCCATTTTGCATCATGTTTTCTTACTGTTATTTATAATGTTTTTATCCATATAATGCTTTTTGGAGTAATTCTGATGCCTTTTCTCTCATAATATGCAAGGTATACACAAAGAGGGAGAATTCCGGCAGCTGGAAATCTGGACCTGGGAAAGCTGCGTCAGGTCACCTATTCTACACAACTCCGAATGAGCTGAAAATTCACGAAGAATTTTTATGGAATATATGAGGAATATGGGAGCCAATAAGTACTAGAGGGGGCCCACCAGGTGGGCACAACCCACCTGGGCACGCCAGGGAGCCCAGGCGCACCCTGGTGGGTTGTGCTCTCCCAGGCCCACCTCTGATGCCCATCTTCTTGTATATAAGTCATTTTGACCTAGAAAAAATAAGGAGAGGACTTTCAGGACGGAGCGCCGCCGCCTCGAGGCAGATCTTGGGCAGGAGCACTTTTGCCCTCCGGCGGAGCGATTCTGCCGGGGCAACTTCCCTCCCGGAGGGGGAAATCATCGTCATCATCATCACCAACAACTCTCCCATCTTGGGGAGGGAAATCTCCATCAACATCTTCAACAACACCATCTCCTCTCAAACCCTAGTCCATCTCTTGTGTTCAATCTTGTTACCGGAACTATAGATTGGTGCATGTGGGTGACTAGTAGTGTTGATTACATCTTGTAGATGATTACTATATGGTTTATTTGGTGGAAGATTATATGTTTAGATCCAATATGCTATTTAATACCCCTCTGATTTTGAGCACGATTATCGTTTGTGAGTAGTTACTTTTGTTATTGAGGTCACGGGAGAAATCATGTTGCAAGTAATCATGTGAACTTGATATGTTTCGATATTTTGATAGTATGTATGTTGTGATTCCCTTAGTGGTGTCATGTGAACGTTGACTACATGACACTTCACCATATTTGGGCCCAAGGGAATGCATTGTGGAGTAGCAATTAGATGATGGGTTGCGAGAGTGACAGAAGCTTAAACCCCAGTTTATGCGCTATTCCGTAAGGGACTGATTGAATCCAAAGGTTTAATGCTATGGTTAGAATTTATTCTTAATACTTTTCTCGTAGTTGCGGATGCTTGTGGGAGGGTTAATCATAAGTAGGAAATTTTTTCAAGTAATAACAACACCTAAGCACCGGTCCACCCACATATCAAATTATCAAAGTACCAAACACAAATTAAGCCAACATGATGAAAGTGACTAGATGAAATTCCCGTGTACCCTCAAGAACGCTTTGCTTATCATAAGAGACCATTTTTGCTCGTCCTTTTCTTTAAAAGGATTGGGCCACCTTGCTGCACTTTTGTTACTACTGTCGTTACTTGCTTGTTACAAATTACCTTGCTATCAAACTACTCTTCTACTTACAATTTCAACACTTGTAGACATTACCTTGCTGAAAACCACTTGTCATTCCCTTCCGCTCCTCGTTGGGTTCGACACTCTTACTTATCGAAAAGTGCTACAATTGATCCCCTATACTTGTGGGTCATCAAGGCTATTTTCTGGCGCCGTTGCCGGGGAGTGAAGCGCCTTTGGTAAGGAAACATTTATATAGTGTGCTGAAATTTATTGTCACTTGTCACTATGGAAAACAATCCTTTAAGGGGTTTGTTCGGGGTATATTCACCTCGTCCGGAACCAAAATTAGTTACCCCTCAACCTGCTGCACCTAGTGAAAATATTGAATATAAAATTCCTTCGGGTATGATAGAATAACTGCTAGCTAATCCTTATGTAGGAGATGGAACCGAACATCCTGATATGCACTTGATATATGTAGAACAAATTTGTGGATTGTTTAAGCTTGCAGGTTTACCCAGGGATGAAGTTATGAAAAAGGTTTTCCCTTTGTCTTTGAAGAGAAAAGAATTTTCATGGTATAGGCTATGCGATGATATTGGATCTTGGAATTGGAATCGTTTGAAATTGGAGTTCCACCAAAAAAATTATCATATGCATCTAGTTCATCGTGATCGGAGTTATATATATATATTTTTTGGCCTCGTGAAGGATAAAGTATCGCTCTAGCTTGGGGGAGGCTTAAGTCATTGTTATATTCATGGCCCAATCATGAACTCTCAAGACAAATTATTATCCAGAATTTTTATGCTCGGCTTTCTCGTAATGATCAAACCATGCTTGATACTTCTTCTGTTGGTTCTTTTATGAAGAAGACTATTAAATTCTGGTGGGATCTTTTGGAAAGAATTAAACGCAACTCTAAAGACTGGGAACTCCACAAAGGTAAAGAGTTAGGTATTAAACTTAAGTATGATTGTGTTAAATCTTTTATGGATACCGATGCTTTTCAAAAGTTTAGCCACTAAATATGAACTTGACCCTGAGATAGTAGCCTCCTTTTGTGAATCATTTGCTACTCATGTTGAACTCCCTAAAGATAAGTGGTTTAAATATCACCCACCTATTAAAGAAGAAACTAAAGAACCGGTACCGGTTAAAGAAGAAACTATACTTTATAATGTTGATCCAGTTGTTCCTTCTACTTATATAGAGAAACCACCTTTCTCTGTTAGGATAAAGGAACATGCTAAAGTTAAACTGTGGTTAACAAAAGCTATATTAGAACACCTAAACCTGACGAACAAATTAAAGTAGAACCTAGTATTGCTATGGTTAAAGATCTCTTGGAAGGAGATATGGATGGTCATGTTATTTACTTCTATGAAGAAGCTGCTAGAATTGCCAAACCTGATAAAAAGGATAAACATAGACCTGTTGTTGGCATGCCTGTCATCTTAGTTAATGTAGTAGATCACTGTTATCATGGTGTATGTGAAATAGGTGCTAGTGTGAGTGATATTCCCTACACCTTATATCTAGAATTATGAAAGACATAACACCCGCAGAAATAGTAGACATAGATGTTACTATTAAACCTGCTAATAGAGACACTATATCATTGATTGGGATTGTTAGAGATGTTGAAGTCTTGTGTGGGAAAATTAAATACCCTACTGATTTTCTTGTTCTTGGTTCCGCACAAGATGACTTTTGTCCCATTATCTCAGGTAGACCTTTCTTGAACACCGTTAATGCTATAATAGATTCTCAGAAGCAAATTGTCGGTGTTAGTTTTGGTGATGAGTCTCATGAATTTAATTTTTCCAAGTTTAGTAGAAAGCTTCATGAAAAAGAATTGCCTAGTAAGGATGAATTAATTGGTCTTGCTTCTATTGTTGTACCACCTACTGATCCTTTGGAACACAATTTTCCTATTGAAAATCTAGGAGGTCATCCTCCACCTAAAGGTGATCCTGTGTTTGAATTAAAACAATTGCCAAACACTTTTAAATATGCCTATCTTGATGAAAAGAAGATATATCCTATTATTATTAGTGCTAACCTTTTAGAACATGAAGAAGAAAGACCATTGAAAGTTCTAAGGAAGCACCGAGCTGCTATTGGATATACTCTTGATGATTTAAAGGGCATTAGTCCCACTCTATGTCAACGCAAAATTAATATGGAACCTGACGCTAAACCCGTTGTTGATCACCAACATC
The DNA here is from genome assembly GCF_003073215.2 of Triticum urartu. Taxonomy (NCBI): domain Eukaryota; kingdom Viridiplantae; phylum Streptophyta; class Magnoliopsida; order Poales; family Poaceae; genus Triticum; species Triticum urartu. Next base: position 273,813,777 of record NC_053024.1, on the reverse strand, counting down.
GGTTAAACCCGAAGATGAAAGAAGTGGTAAGAATGGAAATATTAAAACTTTTGGAAGAAGGTATAATCTATCCCATAGCTGATAGTAGATGGGTAAGTCCTATTCATTGTGTACCTAAGAAAGGAGGTATAACTGTTGTTCCTAATGCTAAGAATGAATTTATTCCACAAAGAGTTGTTAGAGGCTATAGAATGGTAATTGATTTTAGAAAATTAAACAAAGCAACTAGAAAAGATCATTACCCTCTGCCTTTTATTGATCAAATGCTTGAAAGATTATCTAAGCACACAAATTTTTGCTTCCTTGATGGATATTCTAGTTTTTCACAAATACCTGTTTCACAACCTGATCAAGAAAAGACCACTTTTACTTGTCCCTTTGGAACCTATGCTTATAGACGTATGCCTTTCGGTTTATGTAATGCACCTGCTACCTTTCAAAGATGTATGACCGCTATATTCTTTGACTTTTGTGAAAAGATTGTTGAGGTTTTCATGGATGACTTTTCTGTTTATGGGAAGTCTTTTGATGATTGTTTAAGCAATCTTGATCGAGTTTTTCAGAGATGTGAACAAACAAATCTTTTCTTGAATTGGGAGAAGTGACACTTTATGGTTAATGAAGGCATTGTCTTGGGTCATAAAATTTCTGAAAGAGGTATTGAAGTGGACAAAGCTAAGGTTGATGCAATTGAGAAAATGCCATGTCCTAAAGATATAAAAGGTATTCGTAGTTTCTTAGGTCATGCTGGTTTCTATAGGAGATTTATCAAAGACTTTTCTAAAATTCCTTTCGTTTTTGATGATGATTGTCTAGAAGCCTTTGAAACACTCAAGAAAGCCTTAATTTCTACACCTATTGTTCAACCACCTGATTGGAACTTGACTTTTGAAATTATGTGTGATGCTAGTGATTATGTTGTTGGTGCTGTTCTAGGACAAAGAGTTGATAAGAAACTGAATGTTATTCATTATGCTAGTAAAACTCTAGAAAGTGCTCAAAGAAATTATGCTACTACTGAAAAAGAATTCTTAGCAGTGGTGTTTGCTTGTGATAAATTTGGACCTTATATTGTTGTTTCCAAAGTAATTGTTCACACAGACCATGCTGCTATTAAATATCTTATGGAGAAGAAAGATGCTAAACCTAGACTTATTCGATGGGTTCTCTTGTTACAAGAATTTGATTTACATATCATTGATAGAAAAGGAGCTGAGAACCCAGTAGCTGATAATTTATCTAGGCTTGAAAATGTGCTTGATGACCCACTACCTATTGATGATAGTTTCCTGATGAGCAGTTAGCTGGAATAAATGTTGCTCACAGTACTCCTTGGGATGCTGATTATGCCAATTACATTGTTGCTAAATATTTACCACCTAGCTTTACATACCAACAAAAGAAAAAAATCTTCTATGATTTAAGACATTACTTTTGGGATGACCCACATCTTTATAAAGAAGGAGTAAATGGTATTATTAGATGTTGTGTACCTTAGCATGAACAGGGACAAATCCTACGTAAATGTCACTTCGAAGCTTATGGAGGGCATCATGCTGGAGATAGAACTGCTCACAAGGTATTGCAATCTAGATTTTATTAGTCTACTCTCTTCAAGGATGCCCGTAAGTTCGTCTTATCTTGTGATGAATGTCAAAGGAAAGGTAATATCGGTAAGCGTCAAGAAATGCCTATGAATTATTCACTTGCTGTTGAGCCATTTGACATTTGGGGACTTGATTAGATGGGACCTTTTCCTTCCTCTAGTGGGTATACACATATTTTGGTTGCTGTTGATTATGTTACTAAATGGGTAGAAGCTATTCCAACCAGTAGTGCTGATCACAACACCTCTATTAAAATGCTTAAGGAAGTTATTTTCCCAAGGTTTGGAGTCCCTAGATATTTAATGACTGATGGTGGTTCACACTTTATTCATGGAGCTTTCCGTAAAATGCTTGCCAAGTATGATGTTAACCATAGAATTGCATCACCTTATCATCCTCAGTCTAGTGGTCAAGTTGAACTTAGCAATAGAGAAACAAAATTAATTTTGCAAAAGACTGTCAATAGGTCTAGGAAGAATTGGTCTAAGAAATTAGATGATGCACTTTGGGCTTATAGAACAGCATATAAAAATCCTATGGGTATGTCTCCATATAAAATGGTTTATGGAAAAGCTTGTCATTTGCCTCTTGAGTTAGAACATAAAGCATATTGGGCCATCAAAGAGCTCAATTATGATTTCAAACTTGCTGGTGAAAAGAGGTTATTTGATATTAGCTCATTAGATGAATGGAGAACCCAAGCTTATGAAAATGCAAAATTATTTAAAGAAAAAGTTAAAAGATGGCATGATAAAAGAATCCAAAAGCGTGAGTTTAAAGTCGAAGAATATGTTCTTTTGTACAACTCTCATTTCAGATTCTTTGCAGGAAAACTCCTCTCAAAATGGGGAGGCCCCTATGTTATCGAGGAGGTTTACCGGTCTGGAGCCATCAAAATAAATAATTCCGAAGGTACTAACCTAAAGGTTGTCAATGGGCAACGAATAAAGCATTATATCTTAGGTACGCCCATTAATGTTGAAAGTAATATTATCCAAACTTTGACACTAGAAGAACACATAAAAGAGTCCTTCTGGAACACTCCAGAATCGTGAAAATAAGGAGGTACGTGATACGGTAAGTAAACGGACTCCGAAAAATCCATAAAAATATTTTTTATCAGTTTTGGAATATTTAGAAAATTTGGAAATAAAGAAACTTCCAGGAAGCGTCCCCTGGTGGGCACAAGACACCACGACACGCCAGGGTTGCCTGGTGCACCCAGGTGGGTTGTGCCCAGCTAGGACACCTTCCGGACTCCGTTTTTCTTCCGTTTGCTTGTCCCCCAAGATAAAAAATCTATATATACTTCCCGAACCTGTTGATCACCATATTGCGGAGAAATTCTCCGTTCACTTTTCTTGCTCTTTTTCTACCAGATCCCATCTACCATGGCCACCTCAAGCTCCTCCAAGGACAAGTTCTTCAAGAATGTCATCAACCCATATCTGCGGGAGGTGGTGCAGCACCCTCAGACCATCTAGAAGCATGAGTGGGTGCTTCATCTTTGCGATGTGCCATGTCCCAAGGGGACATGAACTGTGGAGGCTAGGCTTGAAGCTATGGAGCAATATGTCTTCCGGTGCAAGGGGATGGTGGAGCGTGGGTTCAATGCCAATCACCTCATGATCATGGACCTCTCCCGTGATCTCAAGGTGGATGGCAAGCCCATGAAGTACATCGTCTTCACCCTCAATGAGAAAATCAACTTCCTCCAAAGCCAGATCTATGATCTCCAAAACCAAGTCTTTGAATATGAGGCGAGGTTTAAAGGTATGAGTTTGGCTGCTAGTTTCAGGACCCGTGAGACTCACTCCTCCTCTTATGATGATGGACCACTGGCATGGAAATCCGAGGACAAGATCTCTACACCACCATCTTCTTCTTCACCACCAAAGGAGAATCGATTATCGGGTATGGGCACTCCCCTTGGCTTCCGCCAAGCTTGGGGGAGGTGCCCCGGTATCGTATCATCCCACTATCTTTTTGCCTTTACTTATTTTAGTTTGATCTTTTGCTTTAGATGAATAAAAGATTAGTTCGATCCTTTCTTTTCGAGAGTTTGCTTAGTGATCTATCCTTGTAATCAGGTGTAAGTTATATAATAAAGTTTATTTTGAGTTTTTGCTTTCTTTACTTCCATGTTGCAAATAAAGGAAAAGAAATAAGGAAGAGAAAAAGAGAAATGAAATAAATAAAAGAAAGGAAATAAATGAAGAAAAGATCATATACTAATATTATGGTAGGTGATGACACCACATAAGGAAAAGTACAAGTAGAAAATTTTATTAGAGATTGGCAAACATAGCATTAGTCAATGATGCAACTCATGAAAGAATTAATAAGGGAAGAGAAGATTCACATATAAGTATACTATCCTAGAAATCTTTTGTGATTGTGAGGCCTCATCAAAATATTATAAGCCAAAATTGTTGACATTGGACAAGTAAGACAACTTAATGATTTATGTTTGTTTATATTCACATAGAAGTCATGTTGTCATAGATCCTTTAACAAGTGGTGCTTGCCCCCTATCTTTGCTAGCCAAAAATTCCGCACTAAGTAGAGATACTACTTGTGCATCCATAAACCCTTAAACCTAAATCTTATTTTCAAGTGTCCACCATACCTACCTAGGGATTGAGTAAGATCCCTCAAGTAAGTTGTCATCGGTGCAAAAAGGCAATAAAAATTGCTTCTAAAAGTGTGAGATCATTTAGTGTAAGAGAAAATTGAGTGTTGCACGAACTTGTGATGGTGAAGAATAAAAGCGACAGACTGCATAATAAAGATCTCTATCACAAGGGGCAATGCAACATGACGTTCTTTTGCACTAAGGGGTTGGGCATACAAACAAATAAGCGCATGACAACCTCTACTTCCCTCTGCGAAGGGCCTATCTTTTACTTTTATGTATTTACTTTTATGCAAAGAGTCAAAATTTTCCTTCTATTCCTTTTTATTTTTCTCCATTGGGAAGCATCACATGGTGAGGAAAGGTCTAGGCACATATGTCCAGTTGAATATAGATAGCATGAGTTATTAATGTTGACATCACCCTTGAGGTGAATACGTTGGGAGGCAAAACAATAAGCCCCTATCTTTCTATGTGTCCGGTTGAAACGTTTTCCTCATGTGTATGAGGTGAGTGTTAGCAATCATGGAAGACTATATGATGGTTGAGTATGTGGACTTGCCTAAAGGCTCCGATACGTGACCCTTCCTGAAAAGATAATGAATTGTAGTTGCAAAGTTGACTGAGAACATAGTTTGTTGGTTTCTAATAGATTTTTTGCTTTATACTTCAATTGTGTGATGAATTGTCACTTATTCATGAGAATTCTATGATAAAAGTCCTATGATAAAATTCTTATGTTTAATTTTGTTGCTGTTATAATAATCTACATGATGCTTCTATGTCCGTATTTTTTTTATCGACACCTCTCTCTCAAAGCATGTGGACATGTTTTTCAATTTCGGTTTTCACTTGAGGACAAGCGAGGTCTAAGCTTGGGGGAGTTGATACGTCCATCTTGCATCATGTTTTCTTACTATTATTTATAAAGCATTTTTATCCATAATAATGCTTTTTGGAGTAATTCTAATGCCTTTTCTCTCATAATATGCAAGGTATACACAAAGAGGGAGAATTCCGGCAGCTGGAAATCTGGACCTGGAAAAGCTATGTCAGGCCACCTATTCTGCACAACTCCAAATGAGATGAAACTTCACGGAGAATTTTTATGGAATATTTGATGAATATTGGAGCAAATAACTACTAGAGAGGTCCCACCAGGTGGGCACAACCAACCTGGGCACGCCAGGCAGCCTAGGTGCGCCCTGGTGGGTTGTGCTCACCCACGCCCACCTCTAGTGCCCATCTTCTGGTATATAAGTCATTTTGACCTAGAAAAAAATAAGGATAGGACTTTCAGGATGGTGCGCCGCCGTCTCGAGGCGGAACTTGGGCAGGAGCACTTTTGCCCTCCGGCGGAGCGATTCCGCCGGGGGAACTTCCCTCCCGGAGGGGGAAATCATCGTCATCATCATCACCACCAACTCTCCCATCTTGGGGAGGGCAATCTCCATCAACATCTTCAACAGAACCACCTCCTATCAAACCCTAGTTCATCTCTTGTGTTCAATCTTATTACCGGAACTATAGATTGGTGCTTGTGGGTGACTAGTAGTGTTGATTACATCTTGTACTTGATTACTATATGGTTTATTTGGTGGAAGATTATATGTTCAGATCCAGTATGCTATTTAATACCCATCTGATCTTGAGCATGATTATCGTTTGTGAGTAGTTACTTTTGTTCCTGAGGTCACGGGAGAAATCATGTTGCAAGTAATCATGTGAACTTGATATGTGTTCGATATTTTGATAGTATGTATGTTGTGATTTCTTTAGTGGTGTCATGTGAACATTGACTACATGATACTTCACCATATTTGGGCCTGAGGGAATGCATTGTGGAGTAGCAATTAGATGATGGGTTGCGAGAGTGACAGAAGCTTAAACCCCAATTTATGCGCTATTCCGTAAGGGACCGATTGGATCCAAAAGTTTAATGCTATGGTTAGAATGTATTCTTAATACTTTTCTCATAGTTGTGGATTCTTGCGGGAGGGTTAATCATAAGTAAGAGGTTTGTTCAAGTAGGAACGACACCTAAGCACCGGGCCACCCACATGTCAAATTATCAAAGTACCGAACACGAATTAAGCCAACATGATGAAAGTGACTATATGAAATTCCCGTGTACCCTCAAGAACGCTTTGCTTATCATAAGAGACCGTTTGGCCTTTCCTTTGCCTAAAAAGGATTGGGCTACCTTGATGCACCTTTGTTACTACTTTCGTTACTTGCTCGTTACAAATTACCTTGCTATCAAACTACTCTGCTACTTACAATTTCAGCACTTGTAGACATTACCTTACTGAAAACCACTTGTCATTTCCTTCTGCTCCTCGTTGGGTTCGACACTCTTACTTATCGAAAAGAGCTACAATTGTTACCCTATACTTGTGGGTTATCATGTGCTCTAATAAATTTTCTACACTGTGGTAAATTTCATAACTTTTGGATTTGAAGAAGTATTGATACTCTTGCATTCTTTACAGACTGTACTGTTTTGGAAGATTGCTGTTATGTTTGCATTGTTTGCATATGTTTGCTTGTTTAATGATTCTATTTGAGGATAGGATTATTAAATATGCAGAGAAATTTAGTATGCAATGTCGAATAATAATTTTAGTGATTTCCTATAGTAGAGAATGATAAATTTTTTGCATTGGTTTATACTAACTTATCTCACGAGTTCTTGTTGAGTTTTGTGTGGATGAAGTTTTTAAGATTTAGGGAAACCGCGATATAAAATGAATTAAGGAGACACAAAAGCTCAAGCTTGGGGATTCCCAAGGCATCCCAAGATAATATTTCAAAAAGTCTCAGGCATCTAAGCTTGGGGATGCCCCGGTAGGCATCCCACCTTTCTTCATCAACAATTATCGGTTAGTATCGGTTAATACTAAGTTTTTGCTTATTCACATGAGTTGTGCTATCCTTTAAATGACATTTTATTTTCATTTTGCTTGTTGTTTTAATAAAATACTTAGATCTGAAAGTTTTGAATAAGAGAGAGTCCTCACATAGCTATCTATTTACTTAACTACTCATTTGATCTTCACTTATATCTTTTTGGAGTAGCTTGTCATTTACTCTTTTGCTTCACTTATATCCTATGAGTAAATTGTTGAATAAATTGAATGTCATGAAGTTGAAATCATATCATGCCTATTGATAGCTTCACATTGGGTTTAGAAACTGAAATCCTTTGAGGCTTGACAATCACAATATTGGTCATACAATCAATTCATGAATAATTAGTATAAGGAAGAGAACTTTCACATGCAAATACACTATCATGGAAATATTTTGTGATTGTGAGCCTCCATCAAAATATTATATGCCAAAATTGTTGACGTTGGACAAGGAAGACAACATAATGGTTTATGTTTGTTCATATTCACGTAGAAGTTATATTGTCACAGATCCTTCAACATGTGGTGCTTGCCCCCCATATTTTCTAGCAAAAAATTCCGCACCAAGTAGAGATACTATTTGTGCATCCAAAACCCCTTAAACCCAAATCTTATTTTCAAGAGTCCACCATACCTACCTAGGGATTGAATAAGATCCTTCAAGTAAGTTGTCATCGATGCAATAAGGCAATAAAAATTGCTTCTAAAAGTTTTAGATCATTTAGTGTAAGAGAAAATTGAGCGTTGTACGAACTTGTGATGGCAAAGAATAAAAGTGACAGACTGCATAAGAAAGGTTGCTATCATAAAGGGGCAATATAACGTGACGTTCTTGTGCACTAAGGGGTTGAGCATACAAACAAATAAGCGCATGGCAACCTCTGCTTCCCTCTGCGAAGGGCCTATCTTTTACTTTTATGTATTTACTTTCATGCAAGAGTCAAAGTTTTTCTCTCTATTCCTTTTTATTTTTCTCTTTTGGCAAGCATCATGTGGCGAGGAAAGATCTAGGCACATATATCCAGTTGGATATGGGTAGCATGAGTTATTATTGTTGACATCACCCTTGAGGTGAATACGTTGGGAGGCAAAATTATAAGCCCCTATCTTTCTATGTGTCCGGTTGAAACGTTTTGCTCATGTGTATGCGGCGAGTGTTAGCAATCATAGAAGACTATATGATGGTTGAGTATGTGGAGCTCTTACTTAAACTCTGTTGAATAAGTTGGATTACAATTGCTTGGTGATTGAGAACATAGGTTGTTGAGTTTCAAGAGAATTCATTGTTTGAACCTTAACATGTGAATTGGTTGCTACTTTAACATGATAAATTTTATGAGAAAGAATTGATGTTATGATGTTAGGAAAAGTGATTGAAATTTTCATTGATCAAACTTGTGCACTTTGATAGCATTCACACTTCATAAATTATTTCTTTTATCATTTACCTACTCGAGGACGAGTAGGAATTAAGCTTGGGGATGCTGATATGTCTCCAACGTATCTATAATTTACGAAGTATTCATGCTATTTTATTACCATTCTTGGATGTTTTACAATCATTTTATAGCGACTTTATATCATTTTTGGTACTAACCTATTGACCCAGTGCCCAGTGCCACTTGCTGTTTTTGCTTGTTTTTTACATCGCTAGAAATCAATATCAAACGGAGTCCAAACACGCGAAACTTTTTGTGGATTTCTTATGGACCAGAAGACCACCAGTGGGCCAGAGAAGCACCTGGTGGTTGCCCTGAGGGGGGGCACAACCCACCAGGGCGCGCCTGGGGGCCCAGGCGCGCCCAGGTGGGTTGTGCCCACCACAGTGGCCTCCCGCACCCCTCTTTACCCTATAAATTCCCAAAAATTCCAGAAACCCTCGGGGTTAACTTAGATCAGAAGTTCCGCCACCGCAAGGCTCTTTAGCCACCGAAAACAAATCTAGACCCCGGTCCAACACTTTGCCGGAGGGGGAAATCATCACCGGTGGCCATCTTCATCATCCCGGCGGCCATCACGATGAGGAGGGAGTAGTCCACCCTCAGGGTTGAGAGTTTGTACCAGTAGCTATGTGTTTAATCTCTCTCTCTCTCTCGTGTTCTTAATATGTCACGATCTTGATGTATCAAAGGCTTTGTTAATATAGTCAGATCATCTGGTGTTTTCCCCTCTCTATCTTATTATGATGAATTGAGTTTTCCCTTTGAGATTTCGTTGTTATCGGATTGAATACTTTTATGGATTTGAGAACACTTGATATATGTCTTGCAATTGAATACTCGTGGTGACAATGGGTATCGTATTGGTTCACTTGATATATGTTTTTGCACTCAACTCACGGATTCTCGAGGTGACATTGGGGTAATCTATGCATAGGGGTTGATGCACGTTCTTGTCTTTGTTTCTCCGGTAGAAATCTTGGGGCACTCTTTGAAGTTCTTTGTGTTGGATTGAATATTATGAATCTGAATTTGCTTTGGTGTTATTTTAGTGCGAACTCTTTGTTAGATTGATCGGAAAGAATAGCTTCGTGTTATTTTAGTACGAACTCTAGGATAGATTGATCGGAAAGAATAGCTTTGAGGTGGTTTCGTACCCTACAAAAAATTCCGTCTTATGTTCTTCACTAGATAGGAACTTTGGAGTGATTCTTTGTTGCACGTTGAGGGACGGTTATATGATCCAATTATATTAGCAATGTTGAGAGATTGCAGTAGCGAAAGTACGGACCCTAGGCCTCATTTTCAAGCATTGCAATACCGTTTTTTTGCCCGTTTACTATTTGCTACCTTGCTGTTTTCATTTATTCAGATTATAAAAATATATTTCTACCATCAATATTACACTTTTATCACCATCTCTTCGCCGAACTAGTGCACCTATGCAATTTGCCATTGTATTGGGTGTGTTGGGGACACACGATATTTCTTTTATTTGGTTGCAGGGTCGTTTAAGAGAGAGCATCTTCATCCTACAGCTCTCATGGATTGATAAACCTTAGGTCATCCACTTGAGGGAAAATTGCTATTGTCTTACAAAACTCTGCTTGGATCCCCAACACGTGTCTACAAGAATAAAGTTGCGTAGTAGACATCATTGTGCAACCCATCAAGTGTGGACCATCGAGGGTGATTCCTCCAAGTCCACCTTGACGGTTACATCGAGTGGGAATCCATCGAGGGTGATTCCTCGTGTTCGCCTTGCTGTTTTGGACACATGGTTACATTTGACTTTACCACAGAACCATGGCTGAAGTCGGGTCGGCCCCGAGGGGTACCTGCGAGAGAAATGTGAAGTCGGGTTGACCGTGAGTGTACCCGCGAGTTTATGTGTAGTCGGGTTGATCTGCAGGATACCCGCGAGTTTTTCCATGCGGCACGGCCGGGCATTCTTAGCCCCTGCCGCAAGTCCGTGAGATGGGGTGACGACACCATATATCATGGATCATTGATCGTTACCGCGTGCTACCAAGACACTAACGGTTTGGATAGGTGATCCTGTTGGGGAACGTTGTAGAAAACAAAAATTTTCCTACGGTTTCACCAAGATCCATCTATGAGTTCATCTAGCAACGAGTGATCAGATTGCATCTACATACCTTTGTAGATCACGCGCGGAAGCGTTCAAAGAACGGGGATGAGGAAGTCGTACTCGAAGTGATCCAAATCACCGGAGATCCTAGCGCCGAACGGACGGCACCTCCGCATTCAACACACGTACGGTCAGCATGACGTCTCCTCCTTCTTGATCCAGCAAGGGGGGAGGAGAGGTTGATGAAGATCCAGCAGCACGACGGCGTGGTGGTGGATGCAGGGGTCACCGCAGCAGGGCTTCGCCGTTCTACTACGAGAGGGAGAGGTGTAGCAGGGGAGAGGGAGGCGCCAAGACTCAAGGGTGCGGCTGCCCCTCCCTCCCCCCATTTCTATAGGCCCCCTAGGGGGTGCGCCGGCCCTAGGAGATGGGATCTCCTAGGGGGGGCCGCCAAGGGGTGGAGTGCCCCCCAAGCCAGGTGGGGCGCCCCCCCACCCGAGGGTTCCCAACCCTAGGCGCATGGGGTGGGCCAAGGGGGGCGCAGCAGCCCACTATGGGCTGGTTCCCCTCCCCACATTGGCCCATGGGGCCCTCCGGGATGGGTGGCCCCACCCGGTGGACCCCCGGGACCCTTCCGGTGGTCCCGGTACAATACCGGTGACCCCCAAAACTATCCCGATGGCCGTAACTGCACTTCCTATATATAATTCTTCACCTCCAGACCATTCCGGAACTCCTCATGACGTCTGGGATCTCATCCGGGACTCCGAACAACTTTTGGGTTACTGCATATTCATATCTCTACAACCCTAGCGTCACCGAACCTTAAGTGTATAGACCCTACGGGTTCGGGAGACATGTAGACATGACCGAGACGGCTCTCCGGTCAATAACCAACAGCGGGATCTGGATACCCATGTTGGCTCCCACATGCTCCTCGATGATCTCATCGGATGAACCATGATGTCGAGGATTGAAGCAACCCCGTATACAATTCCCTTTGTCAATCGGTACGTTACTTGCCCGAGATTCGATCGTCGGTATCCCAATACCTCGTTCAATCTCGTTACCGGCAAGTCACTTTACTCGTACCGTAATGCATGATCACGTGACCAGACACTTGGTCACTTTGAGCTCATTATGATGATGCATTACCCAGTGGGCCCAGAGATACCTCTCCGCCATACGGAGTGACAAATCCCAGTCTTGATCCGTGTCAACCCAACAGACACTTTCGGAGATACCCGTAGTATACCTTTATAGTCACCCAGTTACGTTGTGACGTTTGGTACACCCAAAGCACTCCTACGGTATCCGGGAGTTACATGATCTCATAGTCTAAGGAAAAGATACTTGACATTGGAAAAACTCTAGCAAACGAACTATACGATCTTGTGCTATGTTTAGGATTGGGTCTTGTCCATCACATCATTCTCCTAATGATGTGATCTCGTTATCAATGACATTCAATGTCCATAGTCAGGAAACCATGACTATCTATTGATCAACGAGCTAGTCAACTAGAGGCTTACTACGGACATGTTGGTGTCTATGTATTCACACATGTATTACGATTTCCGGATAACACAATTATAGCATGAATAAAAGACAATTATCATGAACAAGGAAATACAATAATAATCCTTTTATTATTGCCTCTAGGGCATATTTCCAACAGTCTCCCACTTGCACTAGAGTCAATAATCTAGTTACATTGTGATGAATCGAACACCAATGGAATTCTGGTGTTGATCATGTTTTGCTCTAGGGAGAGGTTTAGTCAACGGATCTGCTACATTCAGGTCCGTATGTACTTTACAAATATCTATGTCTCCATCTTGAACATTTTCACGAATGGAGTTGAAGCGACGCTTGATGTGCCTGGTCTTCTTGTGAAACCTGGGCTCCTTGGCAAGTGCAATAGCTCCAGTGTTGTCACGGAAGAGTTTGATCGGCCCCGACGCATTGGGTATGACTCCTAGGTCGGTGATGAACTCCTTCCCCCAAATCGCTTCATGCGCAGCCTCCGAGGCTGCCATGTACTCTGCTTCACATGTAGATCCCGCCACGACGCTCTGCTTGCAACTGCACCAGCTTACTGCCCCACCATTCAAAATATACACGTATCCGGTTTGTGACTTAGAGTCATCCAGATCTGTGTCGAAGCTAGCGTCGATGTAACCCTTTACGACGAGCTCTTCGTCACCTCCATAAACGAGAAACATTTCCTTAGTCCTTTTCAGGTACTTCAGGATATTCTTGACCGCTGTCCAGTGTTCCTTGCCGGGATTACTTTGGTACCTACCTACCAAACTTACGGCAAGGTTTACATCAGGTCTGGTACACAGCATGGCATACATAATAGAACCTATGGCTGAGGCATAGGGGATGACACTCATCTCTTCTATATCTTCTGCCATGGTCGGACATTGAGCTGAGCTCAATTTCACACCTTGCAACACAGGCAAGAACCCCTTCTTAGACTGATCCATATTGAACTTCTTCAATATCTTATCAAGGTATGTGCTTTGTGAAAGACCTATGAGGCGTCTTGATCTATCTCTATAGATCTTGATGCCTAATATATAAGCAGCTTCTCCAAGGTCCTTCATTGAAAAACTCTTATTCAAGTAGGCCTTAATGCTGTCCAAAAGCTCTATATCATTTCCCATCAAAAGTATGTCATCTACATATAATATGAGAAATGCTACAGAGCTCCCACTCACTTTCTTGTAAACGCAGGCTTCTCCATAAGTCTGCATAAACCCAAATGCTTTGATCATCTCATCAAAGTGAATGTTCCAACTCCGAGATGCTTGCACCAGCCCATAAATCGAGCGTTGGAGCTTGCACACCTTGTCAGCATTCTTAGGATCGACAAAACCTTCCGGCTGCATCATATACAATTCTTCCTTAAGGAAACCATTAAGGAATGCCGTTTTGACGTCCATTTGCCATATCTCATAATCGTAGAATGCGGCAATTGCTAACATGATTCGGACGGACTTCAGCTTCGCTACCGGTGAGAAAGTCTCATCGTAGTCAACCCCTTGAACTTGTCGATAACCCTTAGCGACAAGTCGAGCTTTATAGATGGTCACGTTACCATCCGCGTCTGTCTTCTTCTTAAAGATCCATTTATTTTCTATGGCTCGCCGCTCAACGGGCAAGTCAGTCAAAGTCCATACTTCGTTTTCATACATGGATCCTATCTCGGGTTTCATGGCTTCCAGCCATTTGTCGGAATCCGGGCCCGCCATCGCTTCTTCATAGTTCGAAGGTTCACCGTTGTCCAACAACATGATTTCCAAGACAGGGTTGCCGTACCACTCTGGTGCGGAACGTGTCCTTGTGGACCTACGAAGTTCAGTTGCAACATGATCTGAAGTTTCATGATCATCATCATTAACTTCCTCTCTAGTCGGTGCAGGCACCTCAGGAACATTTTCTTGAGTTGCGCCATTTGCTGGTTCAAGAGGTAATACTTCATCAAGTTCTACTTTCCTCCCACTTACTTCTTTTGAGAGAAACTCCTTCTCTAGAAAGGATCCATTCTTGGCAACAAAGATCTTGCCTTCGGATCTGAGGTAGAAGGTATACCCAATAGTTTCTTTAGGGTATCCTATGAAGACGCATTTTTCCGACTTGGGTTCGAGCTTTTCAGGTTGAAGTTTCTTGACATAAGCATCGCATCCCCAAACTTTTAGAAATGATAGCTTAGGTTTCTTCCCAAACCATAACTCATACGGTGTCGTCTCAACGGATTTTGATGGAGCCCTATTTAAAGTGAATGCGGCAGTCTCTAAAGCATAGCCCCAAAATGATAGCGGTAAATCGGTAAGAGACATCATAGATCGCACCATATCTAATAGAGTGCGATTACGAAGTTCGGACACACCATTACGCTGAGGTGTTCCAGGCGGCGTGAGTTGTGAAACTATTCCACATTTTCTTAAGTGTGTGCCAAATTCGTGACTCAAGTATTCTCCTCCACGATCTGATCGCAGGAACTTGATTTTCCTGTCACGTTGATTCTCAACCTCACTCTGAAATTCCTTGAACCTTTCAAAGGTCTCAGACTTGTGTTTCATTAAGTAGACATACCCATATCTACTCAAGTCATCAGTGAGGGTGAGAACATAACGATAACCACCGCGAGCCTCAACACTCATTGGACCGCACACATCAGTATGTATGATTTCCAATAAGTTGGTTGCTCGCTCCATTTTTCCTGAGAACAGAGTCTTGTTCATTTTACCCATGAGGCGTGGTTCGCATGTGTCAAATGATTCATAATCAAGAGACTCTAAAAGTCCATCTGCATGGAGCTTCTTCATGCGTTTGACACCTATTTGACCAAGGCGGTAGTGCCACAAGTATGTGGGACTATCATTATCAACCTTACATCTTTTCGTACTCACACTATGAATATGTGTAGCATTACGCTCGAGATTCATTAAGAATAAACCATTCACCATCGGAGCATGACCATAAAACATATCTCTCATATAAATAGAACAACCATTATTCTCGGATTTAAATGAGTAGCCATCTCGAATTAAACGAGATCCTGATACAATGTTCATGCTCAAAGCTGGCACTAAATAACAATTATTGAGGTTTAAAACTAATCCCGTAGGTAAATGTAGAGGTAGTGTGCCGACGGCGATCACATTGACCTTGGAACCATTCCCGACGTGCATCGTTACCTCGTCCTTCGCCAGTCTCCGCTTATTCCGCAGCTCCTGCTTTGAGTTACAAATGTGAGCAACTGCACCGGTATCAAATACCCAGGAGCTACTACGAGTACTGGTAAGGTACACATCAATTACATGTATATCACATATACCTTTCGTGTTGCCGGCCTTCTTGTCCGCTAAGTATTTGGGGCAGTTCCGCTTCTAGTGACCACTTTCCTTGCAATAAAAGCACTCAGTCTCGGGCTTGGGTCTATTCTTTGGCTTCTTCCCCGCAGCTTGCTTGCCGGGCGCGGCAACTCCCTTGCCGTCCTTCTTGAAGTTTTTCTTACCCTTGCCTTTCTTGAACTTAGTGGTTTTATTCACCATCAACACTTGATGTTCCTTTTTGACTTCTACCTCTGCTGATTTCATCATTGCAAATACTTCAGGAATGGTCTTTTCCACCCCTTGCATATTGAAGTTCATCACAAAGCTCTTGTAGCTCGGTGGAAGCGACTGAAGGATTCTATCAATGATCGCGTCATCCGGGAGATTAACTCCCAGCTGAGTTAAGCGGTTATGTAACCCTGACATAGTGAGTATGTGCTCACTGACAGAACTATTTTCCTCCATCTTACAGCTGAAGAACTTGTCGGAGACTTCATATCTCTCGACCCGGGCATGAGCTTGAAAAACCATTTTCAGCTCTTCAAACATCTCATATGCTCCGTGTCTCTCAAAACGCTTTTGGAGCCCCGGTTCTAAGCTGTAAAGCATGCCGCACTGAACGAGGGAGTAATCAACGGTACATGTCTGCCAAGCGTTCATAACGTCTTGTTCTGCAGGGAGAACAGGTGCGTCACCTAGCGGTGCTTGTAGGACATAATCTTTCTTGGCAGCTATGAGGATGATCCTCAGGTTCCGGACCCAGTCCGTATAGTTGCTGCCATCGTCTTTCAGCTTGGTTTTCTTTAGGAACACGTTGAAGTTGAGGACAACGTTGGCCATTTGATCTACAATACATGTTGTAAAGATTTTAGACTAAGTTCATGATAATTAAGTTCATCTAAACAAATTATTCAATGAACTCCCACTTAGATAGACATCCCTCCAGTCATCTAATTATAACATGATCCGAGTTAACTAGGCCGTGTCCGATCATCATGTGAGACGGACTAGCCAACATCGGTGAACATCTTCATGTTGATCGTATCTTCTATATGACTCATGCTCGACCTTTCGGTCTTCTGTGTTCCGAGGCCATGTCTGTACATGCTAGGCTCGTCAAGTCAACCTAAGTGTTTGCATGTGTAAATCTGTCTTACACCCGTTGTATGTGAACGTTGGAATCTATCACACCCGATCATCACGTGGTGCTTCGAAACAACGAACTGTCGTAACGGTGCATAGTTAGGGGGAACACTTTCTTGAAATTATTATGAGGGATCATCTTATTTACTACCGTCGTTCTAAGTAAACAAGATGCCAAAACATGATAAACATCACATGCAATCAAATAATAATAGTGACATGATATGGCCAATATCACATAGCTCCTTTGATCTCCATCTTGGGGCTCCATGATCATCTTGTCACCGGCATGACACCATGATCTCCATCATCATGATCTCCATCATCGTGTCTCCATGAAGTTGCTCGCCAACTATTACTTCTACTACTATGGCTAACACGTTTAGCAATAAAGTAAAGTAATTTACATGGCGTTTCTCAATGACACGCAGGTCATACAAAAAATAAAGACAACTCCTATGGCTCCTGCCCGTTGTCATACTCATCGACATGCAAGTCATGATTCCTATTACAATAGCATGAACATCTCATACATCACATATATATCATTCATCATTCATCACAACTTTGGCCATATCACATCACAAAACACTTGCTGCAAAACAGGTTAGACGTCCTCTAATTGTTGTTGCAAGTTTTACGTGGCTCCAATAGGGTTCTAGCAAGAATGTTTTCTTACCTACGTGAAAGCCACAACGTGATTTGTCAACTTCTATTTACCCTTCATAAGGACCCTTTTCATCGAATCCGCTCCAACTAAAGTGGGAGATACAGACACCCGCCAGCCACCTTATGCAACTAGTGCATGTCAGTCGGTGGAATCAGTCTCACGTAAGCGTACGTGTAAGGTTGGTCCAGGCCGCTTCATCCCACAATACTGCTGAAGCAAAATAAGACTAGTAGCGGCAAGAAAGTTGACAACATCTACGCCCACAACAAATTGTGTTCTACTCGTGCAAAGAGAACTACGCATAGACCTAGCTCATGATGCCACTGTTGGGGAACGTTGCAGAAAATAAAAATTTTCCTACGGTTTCACCAAGATCCATCTATGAGTTCATCTAGCAACGAGTGATCGGATTGCATCTACATACCTTTGTAGATCACGCGCGGAAGCGTTCAAAGAATGGGGATGAGGAAGTCGTACTCGACGTGATCCAAATCACCGGAGATCCTAGCGCCGAACGGACGGCACCTCCACGTTCAACACACGTACGGTCAGCGTGACGTCTCCTCCTTCTTGATCCAGCAAGGGGGGAGGAGAGGTTGATGAAGATCCAGCAGCACGACGGCGTGGTGGTGGATGTAGGGGTCACCGCAGCAGGGCTTCGCCGTTCTACTACGAGAGGGAGAGGTGTAGCAGGGGAGAGGGAGGCGCCAAGACTCAAGGGTGCGGCTGCCCCTCCCTCCCCCCTTTATATAGGCCCCCTAGGGGGTGCGCCGGCCCTAGGAGATGGGATCTCCTAGGGGGGGCGGCGGCCAAGGGGTGGAGTGCCCCCCAAGCCAGGTGGGGCGCCCCCCCACCCTAGGGTTCCCAACCCTAGGCGCATGGGGTGGGCCAAGGGGGGCGCACCAGCCCACTATGGGCTGGTTCCCCTCCCCACTTTGGCCCATGGGGCCCTCCGGGACGGGTGGCCCCACCTGGTGGACCCCCGGGACCCTTCCGGTGGTCCCGGTACAATACCGGTGACCCCCAAAACTCTCCCGATGGCCGTAACTGCACTTCCTATATATAATTCTTCACCTCTGGACCATTCCGGAACTGCTTGTGACGTCCGGGATCTCATCCGGGACTCCGAACAACTTTCGGGTTACTGCATATTCATATCTCTACAACCCTAGCGTCACCGAACCTTAAGTGTGTAGACCCTACGGGTTCGGGAGACATGTAGACATGACCGAGATGGCTCTCCGGTCAATAACCAATAGCAGGATCTGGATACCCATGTTGGATCCCACATGCTCCTCGATGATCTCATCGGATGAACCATGATGTCGAGGATTGAAGCAACCCCGTATACAATTCCCTTTGTCAATCGGTACGTTACTTGCCTGAGATTCGATTGTCGGTATCCCAATACCTCGTTCGATCTCGTTACCGGCAAGTCACTTTACTCGTACCGTAATGCATGATCACGTGACCAGACACTTGGTCACTTTGAGCTCATTATGATGATGCATTACCCAGTGGGCCCAGAGATACCTCTCCGTCATACGGAGTGACAAATCCCAGTCTTGATCCGTGTCAACCCAACAGACACTTTCGGAGATACCCATAGTATACCTTTATAGTCACCCAGTTATGTTGTGACGTTTGGTACACCCAAAGCACTCCTACGGTATTCGGGAGTTACACGATCTCATGGTCTAAGGAAAAGATACTTGACATTGGAAAAACTCTAGCAAACAAATTATATGATCTTGTGCTATGTTTAGGATTGGGTCTTGTCCATCACATCATTCTCCTAATGATGTGATCTCGTTATCAATGACATTCAATGTCCATAGTCAGGAAACCATGACTATCTGTTGATCAACGAGCTAGTCAACTAGAGTCTTACTAGGGACATGTTGGTGTCTATGTATTCACACATGTATTACGATTTCCGGATAACACAATTATAGCATGAATAAAAGACAATTATCATGAACAAGGAAATACAATAATAATCCTTTTATTATTGCCTCTAGGGCATATTTCCAACAGATCCAAGTACGCCTCTAGCCTTTTTCGCACTAACCACCACACATGAATAAGTATGGCCACTCTGCGTCGTATGTATCAGCCGAAGCTCTTTAGACGTTAGCGACTGAGTGGCGCGCACCGGGTTGGACTGCGTAAGAACTTGCCTTGTTTAAGGAGGCAGCTAGGTCTGCTCACCGGACGCGTTCACAACATGCAGGAGTGCAAAGGGCGATGGGCCCAAGACCCCTGCGCGCTTGGATGTAGACCACCATGCTTGCCTATTTGTTTAGCCTAGGTAGGGCTGAGGCATGTTGATTGGCCGAGGCCGGTCATGAACTGATGCTGTGTCCGTCCGGAGTTGATCGAGCGTGTTGGGTAAGTTTGTGCACCCCTGCAGGGAAGTATTATCTATTCTAATAGCCGTGTCCATGGTAATGGACGCTCGGAGTTGTATCCTGATCGATACAACTAGAACTAGAACTAGATGCTGAGGCATGAGTAATGGATATGATGGCTCCGGGATTGCTTCCGCGCAGGGAGTCGAGAAGGTGATCTTTGGGCGATGTTACAACATACTTACTACTAACATACTATGTTACTCTTACCTCTTCTAATGCTGCAATATGCTTGAAGATGCTAGTCTTCGATAGGCTAGGCCTTCCCGCTATTCTGGCATTTCTGCAGTTCAGTCCACAGATACAACCCATTCCTTGGATATAGATGCATACTTAGTTTATTTATGATGTAAGTCTTGCGAGTACTTTGGATGAGTACAGTTGCTTTGCTACCTCTTTTTCCCCCATACCCTATTGTTGCGACCAGATGATAGATCCCAGGAGCCATATGCCACCACCGACGACTACTACTACCGCGAGGGTGCCCACTACTACATGGAGACCGTCGACGACCAGGAGTAGTTAGGAGGCTCCCAGGTAGGAGGCCTTGCATTTTTGATCATTGTTGCTTTTGTGCTAGCCTTCTTAAGGCAAACTTGTTTAACTTATGTCTGTACTCAGATATTATTGCTTCCGCTGACTCGTTTGTATTCGAGCCCTCAAGGCCCATGGCTTGCAATATAAAGCTTGTATTATTTTAATTTGTGTCTAGAGTTGTGTTGTGATACCTTCCCATGAGTCCCTGATCTTGATCTTACACATTTGCATGTATGATTAGTGTATGATTGAATCGGGGGTGTCATAGTTTCCCACTTGCACTAGAGTCAATAATCTAGATAACATAGTAATGAATCTAACACCCATGGAGTCTTGTTGCTGATCATTTTTTGCTTGCGGAAGATGCTTAGTCAATGGGTCTATTACATTTAGATCTGTGTGTATTTTGCAAACTTCTATGTCTCCATCCTTGACATTTTCATGAATAGATTTGAAGCGTCTCTTGATGTGTTTGGTTCTCTTGTGAAACCTGGATTCCTTCGCCGAGGCAATTGCTCTAGTGTTGTCACAAAAGATTTTCATTGGACCCGATGCACTGGGTATTACACCCAGATCAGATATGAACTCCTTCATGAGCTACTTCCGAAGTAGCTATGTACTCCGCTTCACACGTAGATCCCGCCACGACGCTCTTCTTGGAACTGCACCAACCAACAGCTCCACCATTCAATATAAATACATATCCAGTTTGTGACTTAGAGTCATTCAGTGTCGAAGCTAGCATCGACGTAACCATTTACGACAAGCTCTTCATCGCCTCCATAAACGAGAAACATATCCTTGGTCCTTTTCAGGCACTTTAGGATGTTCTTGACCGCTATCTAGTGATCCACTCCTGGATTACTTTGGTACCTCCCTGCTAAACTAATGGCAAGACACACATCAGGTTTGGTAGACAACATAGCACACATGCTAGAACCTATGGCTGAGGCATAGGGAATGACGTTCACTTTCTCTCTATCTTCTGCAGTGGTCGGGCTTTCAGCCTCACTCAATTTCACACCTTGTAACACAGGCAAGAACCCTTTCTTTGACTGATCCATTTTGAACTTCTTCAAAACCTTATCATGGTATGTGCTTTGTGAAAGTCCTATTAAGCGTCTCGATCTATCCCTATAGATCTTGATGCCCAATATATAAGCAGCTTCACCGAGGTCTTTCATTGAAAAATTCTTATTCAAGTATCCTTTTATGCTATCCACAAATTCTATATCATTTACAATCAACAATATGTTATCCGCATATAGGGCCAGTTCTTTTGGCGGCTTAGAAAATAAGCCACCTCCTCCTCAGCTTTTTCCATAAGTTGTCTCCCTCATTCATTGGGGCTTCTAAACTAGTTATGGGATTACTAATCTAGAAGCCTCAACAAATTTTTGGAACAACTTATTTTTTAAGCTAGGGAGAGGCAACCTATTTCTTAAGCCGCCTAAAAGAACTGGCCCATAATATCAGAAATGCTACAGAGCTCCCACTCACTTTCTTGTAATACAAGCTTCACCATAAGTCTGTATAAAACCATATGCTTTGATCACCTCATCAAAGCATATATTCCAACTCTGAGATGCTTGCACCAGTCCATAGATGGATTGCTGGAGCTTGCACACTTTGTTAACACCTTTCGGATCGACAAAACCTTCTGGTTGCATCATATACAACTCTTCTTTAAGAAATCCACTAAGGAATGCAGTTTTGACATCCATTTGCAAGATTTCATAATTATAAAATGCGGCAACTGCTAACATGATTCGGACTGACTTAAGCATCACTACGGGTGAGAAGGTCTCATTGTAGTCAACCCCTTGAACTCGTCGAAAACCTTTTGCAACAAGTCGAGCTTTGTAGATGGTGACATTACCATCAGCGTCTATCTTCTTCTTGAAGATCCATTTATTCTCAATGGCTTGCCGATCATTGGGCAAATCCACCAAAGTCCACACTTTGTTCTCATACATGGATCCTATCTCAGATCTCATGGCCACAAGCCATTTATCAGAATCTAGGCTCATCATAGGTTCTTCATAGTTCGTAGGTTCGCCATGGTCTAATAACATGATTTCTAGGACAGGATTACCGTACCACTCTAGTGCGGAACGTGCTTTGTTCGACCTACGAGGTCCAGTAGTAACCTGATCCAAAGTTTCATGATCATCATCATTAGCTTCCTCTCTAGTTGGTGTAGGCATCACGGGAACAGATTTCTCTGATGTACTACTTTCCAATTCGAGAGAAGGTACAATTACCTCATCGAGTTCTACTTTCCTCCCACTGACTTCTTTCGAGAGAAACTCCTTCTCTAGAAAGGTTCCATTCTTGGCAACAAAGATCTTGCCTTCGGATCTGTGGTAGAAGGTGTACCGAATTGTTTCCTTAGGGTATCCTATGAAGATACACTTCTTCGATTTGGGTTTGAGCTTATCAGGCAGAAGCCTTTTGACATAAGTGTCACAACCCCAAACTCTACGAAATGACAACTGAGGTTTCTTGCCAAACCACAATTCATACAGTGTCATCTCAATGGATTTAGACGGTGTCCTATTTAACGTGAATGCAACTGTCTATAATGCATAACCCCAAAACGATAGTGGTAAATCGGTAAGATACATCATAGAATGCACCATATCCAATAAAGTATGGTTATGATGTTCGGACACTATTATGCTGTGGTGTTCCAGGCGGCGTGAGTTGTGAAACAATTCCACATTGTTTTAAATGAAGGCCAAACTCGTAACTCAAACATCTGCCTCCATGATCAGATCGTAGAAACTTTATTTTCTTGTTACGATGATTTTCCACTTCACTCTGAAATTCTTTGAACTTTTCAAATGTTTCAGACTTGTGTTTCTTAAGTATATATACCCATACCTACTCAAATCATTTGTGAAGGTCAGAAAATAAAAATACCCGCTGCGTGCTTCAACACTCATCGGACCGCATACATTGGTATGTATTATTTCCAATAAGTCATTAGCTCGCTCCATTGTTCTCGAGAATGGAGTTTTAGTCATCTTGCCCATGAGGCATGGTTCGCAAGTATCAAATGATTCATAATCAAGTGATTCCAAAAGTCCATCCGCATGGAGTTTCTTCATGCGCTTCACACCAATATGACCTAAACGGCAGTGCCACACATATGTTGGACTATCATTATCAACTTTGCATCTTTTGGCATCAATATTATGAATATGTGTATCACTAGGATTGAGATTCAATAAGAATAGACCATTCATCAAGGGTGCATGACCATAAAAGATATTACTCATATAAATAGAACAACCATTATTCTCTGATTTAAATGAATAACCATCTCGCATTAAACAAGATCCAAATATAATGTTCATGCTCAATGCTGGCACCAAATAGCAATTATTTAGATCTAAAACTAATCCCGAAGGTAGATGTATAGGTAGCGTGCCAAGGCGATCACATCGACCTTGGAACCATTCGCGACGCGCATCGTCGCCTCGTCCTTAGCCAATCTTCATTTATTCCGTAACTCCTGTTTTGAGTTATAAATATGAGCAACCGAACTAGTATCAAATACCCAAGCGCTACTAGGAGCATTAGTAAGGTACACATCAATGACATGTATATCAAATATACCTTTGTTCACTTTGTCATCTTCTTATCCTCCAAGTATTTGGGGCAGTTCCGCTTCCAGTGACCATTTCCTTTGTAGTAGAAGCACTCAGTATCAGGCTTGGGACCAACTTTAGGTTTCTTCCCAGGAGTGGCAACTTGCTTGCCATTCTTCTTGAAGTTACCTTTCTTTCCCTTGCCCTTTTTCTTGAAACTAGTGGTCTTGTTAACCATCAACACTTGATGCTCCTTCTTGATTTCTACCTTCACAGCCTTAAGCATCGTGAAGAACTCGGGAATCGTTTTATTCATCCCTTGCATATTATAGTTCATCATGAAGCCTTTGTAGCTGGGTGGCAGTGATTGAAGAACTTTGTCAATAACACTATCAACTGGAAGTTCGACTCCCAGCTGAGTCAAGTGGTTATGATACCTAGACATTTTGAGTATGTGTTCACTAACAGAACTACTCTCCTCCATCTTGCAGCCATAGAACTTATTGGAGACTTCATATCTCTAAGCCCAGGCATTTGCTTGAAATATTAACTTCAACTCTTGGAACATCTCATATGCCCCATGATTTTTAAAACGTCTTTGAAGTCCCGGTTCTCAGCCGTAAAGCTGGCATACTGAACTATCGAGTAGTCATCAGATCGATCTTACCAGACATTCATAACATCTGCTTCAGCTCCCGCAGCAGGTCTGTCACCCAGCAGTGCATCAAGGACATAATTCTTTTCTACAGCAATGAGGATAATGCTCAAGTTATGGACCCAGTCTCTGTAGTTGCTACCATCATCTTTCAACTTAGCTTTCTCTAGGAATGCATTAAAATTCAGGGGAGCGGTAGCTCGGGCCATTGATCTACAACATAGATATGCAAAACTATAAGACTAAGTTCATGATAAATTAAGTTCAATTAATCAAATTACTAATGAACTCCCACTTAAATAAACATCCCTCAAGTTTATCTAAGTGATACATCATCCAAATAAATCAACTAACCCATGTCTGATCATCATGTGAGATGGGGTAGTCATCAATGGTGAACATCTCAATGTTGATCATATCTACTATATGACTCATGTTTGACCTTTCGATCTCCAGTGTTTCGAGACCATGTCTGTACATCCTAGGATCGTCAAGTTTAACCCAAGTATTTTGCATGTGCAAAATTGTCTTACACCCGTTGTATGTGAATGTAGAGTCTATCACACCCGATCATCACGTGGTGCTTCGAAATGGCGAACTTTGGCAACGGTGCATACTCGAGGAGAACACTTTTATCTTGAAATATATTGAAGGGATCTGTAGCGACCCGACCTCAGATGGTCAAGTATCTGTGCTTCAGTGTCATCCCTGGATCGGTAATGCTGACACACACAACACTCGAAGGATTTATAACAGAGTAGCAATCACACACTATTACATCGAATGTCTCCAAAGAGAACTTATTACAATAATATGGCTTAAGGGCATCTAATGCGATAACAGCGGAAGGCTTGGAAGATAAGGTGAATCCATCAACTCCAACGGCATAGCTGAGCTGCACGGCAATGACCTAACGAACCTTACTCCTCTTCTGAAAAGTCTGCAACATAATACGTTGCAGCCCGAAAACGGGTCAGCACATGGAATATGCTTGCAATATAACACAGTAGAGAAGAAACAGAATAATGCTATCACTACATGCATATATGGCTGGTGGAAAGCTGTATGGTTGTAGTTTTGCGAAAAGCCAATTTTTCCCTACAACAATGGAATAGATTTTAATTTTACTATCATGGTGGTTGAAACATCATTGAGAAGGTAACCCCAACTCAATCCCAATTAAAGTGAATTAACATCCCAATAGTATTAATTAAGCATGGTGAGATACATGTGATAACCCAAGTACTAGATACTCAAGAATTGTCCATAACCGGGGACACGGCTAACCATGATTAGATTGTACACTCTGCAGAGGTTTGCGCACTTTTCCCCACAAGACTCGATCGCCTCCGTTGGATTTCTCTCACTACATGGTGTTTGAGAAACGGATGACCGAGACACATTCTTTCAGAAACGTTAACTCTCTACTCTGGGTAGACCATACCAAACCTACAAAACCCACTACCTGCTGATCTACCTCTTCAAGAGCTTCACGTAACTTACTCAACTATGCTAGAGCCCATAATAGCTTGTGGCTGCACACGGAAGTTTCTAGCATGAATCATCTCAGTTCCCTTTGAGCCTGGGTGGCGGTCCATAGGAAGATCACACGGGTACCCCGGGATTTCCAAAAAAACAGACAACACTGGGTTCCCCAGGTGCCTCAATCCACCCAGTTGTTTGATTAAGTTGCCACCTTAAGTTGAACCATTAATTAACAATCTCACATCTGACATGAATTTCACTCAAACCCAAACCACGTCTACGAGCATAGCATAGCAATATAAGCAATACGTAGAAGCAACTCCCAAGGGTTTGAATATAACAGGGCAATAGGTTCTACCTCAACAACTGCTTCACAACCCACAAGTTAATGGCATCCTAATCATGCAGTGTTTGAGGATTGGAACTAATGCATAAAAACTGGGTAATAATGGGATATGATCAAAGTGTTACTTGCCTTGCTGACGATCCGCGAATCGTAGGGACTCGTAGTAACACGCTTCGCACTCCGGGAATTCTATCGCAAGCAAACAATAACATACATAAGTAACAAGAAACGATGCACAAGCAAAACTCAAATAAGAGAGGTTGACCAGAAAGTTCAAATTAAGAACTCCGGTTCGCAAAAAGAATCAAAACAAACGGAGCAACGAAACTCAAACTGCGAAAGAAATAAGCTTTATTTACTAATCTGAAACTAGGTCAAATTTTACAGTAGCAAAACTTGTTTGAGCTGGTTAAACGGAAAGAGGGTTTCGAGACGAAACTCCAAGCGCTTGAATCACCTGATTCCATTAAACTAGCGAAAAGATAAACAGAAACTAAGATTAGATCAGAAATCACGATCAGAAAAATTCGCGGAATAAATCCGATAAAAGAAAACTCACAAACAAACTAACGAACGAGCGTTCGTTAGCTGTAACTAACGGGCGAAAACCGTTCGTTAAAACGAACGTTCGGACGAACGTCCGCTAACTAGAAGAACCGAGAAAAACCGGCGAATCCGAGAAAAAATGGATCTAGGGTTTTCAAAAAAAAACCGAATGGTTTTTATAAAAAAACCGGCGGCGGGGCGCGGTGGCTACCTCCGGCGAGAGGCTCCGGTGGGACGGGGTGCGGGGCGGCGGCTCACGGGGCGGCAGGGCTTGGCGGTGGCGGCTGCGGCGGCGAGTGCGGGCGGCCGCGGCTGCGCGCGGCAGGGGCGGCGGGGCTAGGCGGCGGTGGTGGTGGTGTTGGGGGCGGGGTGGCGACGTATATAAAGGGGCGGGGGCGGCGACTTGGAGGAGGGGGCAAGGCGCAGCGACTGCGGAGTCCAACTCGGACTCCGGTCCGAGTGGCGGCGGCGGAGGCGGCGCGCGCGCGCAGGAGGCGGCGGCGGCGGCCTGGCGCGGCTGGGCCTTAGGCCCAGTCGACGCGGAACCCCTTTTTTAAAAAAAACTTCGCCGACCGAAATAAAATCCTAAAAATAAATAAATAAAAACCTAAAAATGCCTAAACAAATTTTCACCGTCTAAATAAGATATTTAGGACGAGTTGAACATTTTCTTGGCCCTAAAATGCAATTTTGAAAACATGCAATTTTTCTAATGCAAATAAAATCCGAATAAAATCAAATAAAAAAATCAATTTAATGATTTTAATATTTTTCCTCCAATATTTCATTTATTTTGGACAAGTCATATTATCTCCTCTTTTTAATTTTTAATGTGAAATATTTTTCGGAGAGAAATAATTAAAATCAAATCCTCTTTTCATTATTTGATAAAAGAATCAAATATGAAGACCGGGAAATCCCCAACTCTCTCCGAGGGTCCTTGAGCTGTTTAGGATTTTGAGGATTACGGAACGGAAAAGCAATAAAATATGATATGCATGGATGATCTATGTATAACATTCCAAATTGAAAATTTGGGATGTTACAAACCTACCCCCTTAAGATGAATCTCACCCTCGAGATTCGGGTTGGCTAGAAAATAGGTATGGGTGGTCCTTGCGGAGATCATCCTCTCGTTCCCAGTTAGCTTCATCCTCGGTATGGTGGCTCCACTGAACTTTGCAAAACCTGATAACCTTACTGCGGGTGACTCTGATGGCAAACTCAAGAATCTTAACTGGCTTCTCCTCGTAAGTCAAATCACTGTCCAACTGAATCGCCTCCAAGGGTACTGTATCTCTTAATGGTATTTCCGCCATCTCAGCATGACACTTCTTCAGCTGTGAAACATGGAACACATCGTGGACTCCTGACAATCCCTCAGGTAACTCCAACTTGTAGGCGACTTCTCCCATCCGTTCCAAAATGCGATACGGTCCTACAAATCTCGGGGCTAACTTTCCTTTAACTCTAAAACGTTTCACTCCTCACAAGGGCGATACTCGTAGATATGCTCTGTCTCCAATTTGGTAGGTTACCTCCTTGTGTTTTGAGTCTGCGTAAGTCTTCTGGATGGACTGAGCAATCTTCAGTCGGTCTCGGATCAGTTTTACCTTCTCCTCAGATTCTTTAATCAAGTCTGGTCCAAACAACTGTTGGTCTCCTACCTCATCCCACATCAACGGTGTTCTGCACCTGCGTCCATACAGGGCTTCAAACGGTGCCATCTTCAAACTGGCTTGGTAGCTATTGTTGTATGAGAACTCTGCATACGGCAAATTTTCATCCCAACTAGATCCATAATCTAGCCCACAGGCTCTCAACATGTCCTCCAAAATTTGATTAACTCTCTGAGTCTGTCCATCTGTCTGCGGGTGAAACACTGTACTGAACTCCAATCTCATTCCCAAAGTCTGGTGTAACTGATGCCAAAACTTTTAAGTAAACTGTGTTCCTCGATCCGATACGACGGTCCTCGGAAGTCCATGCAGACATACGATTTTGTACATATAGATCTTGGCCAACTTTGCACTTGTATAGGTGGTTTTCACTGGGATGAAGTGAGCTACTTTGGTCAAACAATCGACTACTACCCATATGGAATCATATCCTGCTTTAGTCCTCAGTAATCCGGTGATAAAGTCCATGCCAAGTTTATCCCACTTCCATTCGGGTAGGGAGAAGTGCTTCGCTTTGGGTTCAATCTTGTGGTGTCCTTTCCTGGTGACAGTAAGGGCAGCAAGGCACGTATTGTATTGTTGCCATCGAGGATAACAAGATGGGGTTTTCTTCATATTGCATGAGTCTATCCCTCTACATCATGTCATCTTGCTTAAGGCGTTACTCTGTTTTTACTTAATACTCTAGATGCATGCTGGATAGCGGTCGATGAATGGAGTAATAGTAGTAGATGCAGGCAGGAGTCGGTCTACTTGTCTCGGACGTGATGCCTATATACATGATCATACCGAGATATTCTCATAACTATGCTCAATTCTGTCAATTGCTCAACAGTAATTTGTTCACCCACCGTAGAATACTTATGCTCTCGAGAGAAGCAACTAGTGAAACCTATGGCCCCCGGGTCTATCTTTATCATATCAATCTCCTACTACTTAGTTATTTACTTTGCTATTTATTTTGCCTTTATTTTACTTTGCATCTTTATCATAAAAATACCAAAAATATTATCTTATCATATCTATCAGATCTCACTCTCGTAAGTGGCCCTATAGGGATTGACAACCCCTATTTTGTGTTGGTTACGAGGATTTATTTGTTTTGTGCAGGTACGAGGGACTTGCGTGTAGCCTCCTACTGGATTGATACCTTGGTTCTCAAAAACTAAGGGAAATACTTACGCTACTTTGCTGCATCATCCCTTCCTCTTCGGGGAAAACCAACGCAGTGCTAAAAGAGGTAGCAGCCGCCGCAGGGGTCACCGAAGCCTTGAAGAGTCGCTCTTCGAAGACACCAGGCTCTTGGGGTAGACACCCTACCACCTTCTTGGTGATTTCGCCGGCCTCCTTGGTGGTGCCGCATGGCACATGCTGTAGCTCTAGGCCTAGGAATTGCTTCTCCATCTTGCGCACTTCCGCAAGGTATGCCTCCATATGCTCGTCCCTTGGTTCGTACACCTTGTTGGAGAAGTTGACGAGGAGTTGCGAGTCACCCTTGATGGTGAGATACTTCACTCCCAAGGCTGCGGCAGCCTTGAGGCCAATGATCAACCCCTCGTATTCCGTGATGTTGTTGGAGACCTTCTCACCCGCTAGAAGAAGAGTTGAACGACATAATATAGCTTGTCTTGGGTGGGTGAGATGAGCACAGCGCCAGCCCCTGCGCCTTGTCATGCGAAAGCTTCATCGAAGTACATGACCCAGCCATCCGGTGCTTCATTTCCCGGCAAGAGGGATCAGCTCTCGCCCGCATCGGGCACCGGAGCGTCGGTCCATTCTGCAACGAAGTCGGCAAGTGCAGCTCCCTTGATAACCCTGGTCATGCTGAACTCTAACTGAAATCTTGTAGTTCAATGTTCCATTCAGCGACTCTCCCCACGGCATTGGGGCTCCGGAGCACCCTCTCCAGGGGGTAGGCTGAGACGACCTTAATTGGGTGGCCTTGGAAATAATGGCGTAGCTTGCATGAGGCCACCAAGAGCGCGAGTAAGAGCTTTTGCAACATTGGGTACCATGCTCTCGCGTCCCGTAGCACAGTGCTGCCAAAATATACTGGGTGCTCGACAAGGGCAGGAGCATCAATGGAGTATGTGTCCTCTAGAGGTTGTGGTGCGTCCTGAGGTGGGGGGACCTCAAGAGCCTGGTCGCCCATCGGGGCCCCCGCAGGCCCTTGAATGCCGTCTTGTGGGGTGTGATCGTTTGTGGGCATCATCTTGACCTTAGCGGCACCGTCTTGTGCCTGCACCATTCCAGCTGAGGGTGCGGCATTGCGTTGCGGGTTCTTGGCCCAGTGCTCCTCCCGAACTACCACCAATGCCACACTGGCGGAGTGAGGCATAGCGGCCAGACAGAGCACTACAGGCTCGAGGGGGCGAGGTGCCACCATCACCGATGGGCTGGTTAGGTATCGCTTGAGGTCTTGAAACGCCAGATTTGCCTCTGGGGTCCATTCGAACGGGACCTTCTTCTTCATTAGCTTGAAGAACGGCAGGGCGCGCCCCCCCAGTTTGGATATGAAGCGCCCCAGCGAGGTCATGCAGCCTGCAAGCTTCTGCATTTCCTTGAGAGTTTGTGGTGGGCTCACGTCTTCTATTACCTTGACCTTCTCAGGGTTAGCCTCGATCCCCCTATGAGACACGAGGAAACCCAGTAGCTTGCCGGAGGGGACACCGAACACAGACTTATCCGGGTTGATGTAGGATCGAAAGTATGTCTAGAGGGGGGGTGATTAGACTACTTGACCAAATAAAAACTTAACCTTTTCCCAATTTTAGTTCTTGGCAGATTTTAGCTAATTTAGGACAAGTCAAGCAATCATCACATGATTCAAGCAAGCATGCAAAGAGTATATTGGCAGCGGAAATTAAAGCATGCAACTTGCAAGAATGTAAAGGGAAGGGTTTGGAGAACTCAAACGCAATTGGAGACATGGAT
Source organism: Triticum urartu (assembly GCF_003073215.2). Lineage (NCBI taxonomy): Eukaryota > Viridiplantae > Streptophyta > Magnoliopsida > Poales > Poaceae > Triticum > Triticum urartu. Next base: position 273,782,243 of record NC_053024.1, on the reverse strand, counting down.
GTTTTTCCCGTGGTTCGGATAGGTGGTGCTATCCTACATCCATGTTGATGGAGACTTCAACCCATGAAGGGTAATGGTTGTGCGAGTCCACACAGGGCTCCACCCAAGGGCAACGGTTGTGCGAGTCCACACAGGGCTCTACCCACGAAGGGTCCACGAAGAAGCAACCACCCACAAAGGGTCCACGAAGAAGCAACCTTGTCTATCCCACCATGGCCAACGCCCACACAGGACTTGCCTCACTAGCGGTAGATCTTCACGAAGTAGGCGATCTCCTTGCCCTTACAAACTCCTTGGTTCAAATCCACAATCTTGTCGGAGGCTCCCAAGTGACACCTAGCCAATCTAGGAGTCTCCAAGAAGTAACAAATGGTGTGTAGGTAATGAACTCCTTGCTCTTGTGCTTCAAATGATAGTCTCCCCAACACTCAACTCTCTCTCATAGGATTTGGATTTGGTGGAAAGAAGGTTTGAGTGGAAAGCAACTTGGGAAGGCTAGAGATCAAGATTCATATGGTAGGAATGGAATGTCTTGGTCTCAACACATGAGTAGGTGGCTCTCTCTCAGAACATATGAGTTGGAATGGTGTGTGTGCTCTGATGGCTCTCTCATCGAATGAGAAGGAGGTGGAGGGGTATATATAGCCTCCACAAAAAATCCAACCGTTACACAGTTTTCCAATCTCGGTGGGACCGAATCAATAAGATCGGTCGGACCGAAAATGTAAACCTAGTGACCGTTAGTGATTTTCGGTGGGACTGACATGCAACTCGGTAGGACCGATATGGTTAGGTTTTGGGCATAATGTAATCTCGGTGAGACCGATTACACAAACTCGGTGAGACCGATTTTGGTAATTAGCTAACCAGAGAGTTGGTCAGGCAAACTCGGTGGGACCGATTTGCTCTTTCGGTGAGACCAAGTGGAACTCGGTGAGACCGAAAAGTTACAAAGGGGAAACACTGAGTTTACATTGCAATCTCGGTGGGACCAATTCGCTCTTTTGGTAAGACCCGAAAAGTTACGAAAGGGAAACAGAGAGTTTGCAACCCCATCTCGGTGAGACCGACATCCTTATCGGTAGAACCGAATTGCTAGGGTTTGGTAGTGGCTAATGACAAGTGAAACTCGGTGGCGCTGGATAGGAAGAATCGGTAGGACCGAGTTTGGCTTAGGGTTTAGGTCATATGTGGATATGGGAAAGTAGTTGAGGGTTTTGGAGCATATCACTAAGCACATGAAGCAAGAGGCTCATTAAGCAACACCTCATCCTCCTTGATAGTATTGGCTTTTCCTAAAGACTCAATGTGATCTTGGATCACTAAAATATAAAATGAAGAGTCTTGAGCTTTTGAGCTTGAGCCAATCCTTTGTCCTTAGCATTTTGAGGGTTCCACTTTCACATCCATGCCATGCCAATCATTGAGCTTTCCTGAAATAATCATCTTGGAATAGCATTAGCTCAATGAGCTATATGTTGTTATGAATTACCAAAACCACCTAGGGATAGTTGCACTTTCAATCTCCCCCTTTTTGGTAATTGATGACAACATATAGATCAAAGCTTCGACAAAAGATAATAATCATGAAATATATCGTCGCTTTGAGAAGTATGTGATATGTAAGAGCTCCCCCTAAATTTGTGCATATTTAAAATTTTCTTTGGACTGCAAATGCACAAAGAGTTAGAGTCATGGGTTACTCTTCCATGTCACATACATCTTGGTGGAGCGCTTAAAATGATAAGACTGAAATACATGCACTCATCACCAAGAATAATGAATGATCACATAAGATAGATAAGATAATAGCATTAAGCAAGCATTAAGTGTAGCTTATGATCAAACACATGATCATCAATGTCTCACAAATAATGACGTAGTATCTCAAGCACTCAAAAGCACACAAAAGTTCGAAAAACCACCAAATAAAGCAAGAGAGAAAAGCAAAGCAACACTCTCTCTCTCTTGAACCTATGATCTATACATCTTCTCCCCCTTTGGCAACAAGTTACCAAAAAGTTCCTAGAAAATGCATAGCACTAGATCGACGCTCAGGCTTGATCTTCAGGTGGTGGTGGAGTCCGGATCACTCCAAGGAAGAAGGCTTCGGTAGATGCTGAAGTAGTCGCTGGAGTTGGAGCTGAAGTAGATGCTGGAGCTGGTGGAACTGAGGCTGTGGCTGGTGCTGAGGTGGTGGCTCTTGTGTCAGCAACTGGCATGGCAGACGACCTCGGACCTCTTGGCACTCTGGTAAAGGCATGAGTAGTAGTCCTGCCTCTCCTCTCCTGCATGTCCTCCTGGAGCTGCTCCACTGCAGACTGAACTTCCGTTACTTTGACATCCAAGTCATAGAACTTCTGTTCCATGATTCTCTCTAGGCTCTGCTGATTCTGAGTGAGGGTGGCCAGACTTTGCTCAATCCTCAGCGTGGATGCAATCAAGTAACCAAGCTGCTCTTGTTTGGTCTTCAAGAAGTATTCAGATGCCTCCTCTTGAGTAGGCATCTTGGCAGCTTTCTCCTTCCTCGCCTTCTCCTTCTTTGCATATGCTTGTGCAGACGATGGCTCATTCTCAGTCATCACAACTTCATTGTTCTCAAAATCTGGACGGATGGGCAAATGTTCCTTGTCCAATAAATATATGCCCGTGCCCATCTTGGAGTTGATGAGCTCCTGAATCTGAGGGGCATATCCGCAGCTCCTCTTCTGGTCTGCTGCAGTCCTCTTGATTGTTTCCACTATGAGGCTCATCACCTTGAACTTCTGAGGCACATCAAACACATGTAGCAAGTTGATAGCATGGCCTCTGATCATCTTGTGATCTCCAGACTTGGGCAATAAGTTGTGCCTTAGTATCCAATTGATCGTAGGCAGTCCTGACAGAAGGTAATGCACAGAGCCAAACTTGAAGGTGTCAAGAGCTTCATTGGGAATTTCCTTGTACATACTGGATATGGAGTTATGGTCCATCTTCTTCTTGGCATAGATATCCAAGTCATCATCTTGCTCCTCTGGGGTATTTATGATCTGTGCCCACTCAGCCACTGTGGATTGGTACCTTGTACCCTCAGACATCCATGTGATCCTCCCATCTGGATAAAAGTGAGCTGTGGAGTAGAACTGCATGATGAGTTCCTCGTTCCACTTTGTGAGCTTCTGCCCAACAAAGTCAGCTACTCCACAAGCATTAAAGCTGTCATATACTCCTGGGTAGTGTTCCTCCTTCTCCTTGATGTATGTCCAATCAACCCATCTCATGTCACAGACAATTGGCTTCTTATCTAGCAAAACAGTCTCATAAAAGTCTTGCTGCTCCTTGGTGTGAAATCTGTAGTCCACTGTTGTCCTTCTTCTTGAAGCATATGGGTCTGCTTCTCTCCATTTCCTTAGCCCTGAATCTCTCCTGAGCTTCATGTCCTCGGCCACAGGATGAGCATCGTTGTGGTCTGGGATCTTGGGCTTTAGCTTCCTTAGGACATTTTCTTCCTCTTCTTCAGCAACAGTCTCAGGCACTGGGGCCTTGTTCTTCTCAACTGCAGGAATGCTTCTTGTGTTCCTCTTTGGATTTGGCTTTGGAGCTGGCTTGGCCTTGGAAGCAGCTCCCCCTGATTTTATGGCATCTCCCATTAGCTTGGGTGCCTTGGGCGCTGGTGCAGCTACCTCTTCTTCCTCTTCCTCTTCCATGATGGAAGCTTTGCCAAGCACTCTAGCCACAGTCTTCTTCACCCTTTCCTTTCTTTTCTTGCCCTCAGCTGCAACTGGCTCTTGGGGAGTGGGCTTCTCAGTTGAGGCTCTTGCCTTTGACATGGGCTGCCTGCCTGCTGGCCTTTTGATTTTCAGACCTGGCTTAGTGCCTTGAGCTGGCTCAACTCTCTTGGAAGTGGCCTCTTCCTCTGCCACATAGTCCTCATCTTCGGAATCTGAAGTCCTCTTCTTCCTTTGTCTTGTGGCAGCCTTTGGCAAATTGCTAGGAGTGCTCCTGCTGCCTTCATCAGAAGAGCTGGAGGGACTAGTGCCCTCACTCATCACCACTTGCTGTTCTGACAGATTCTGGCTATCACTCTGGTCTGACATGCTGCAAACTGACTGCTGACCCTGTGAATAGTTTATAGAAGAGATAGAGAAGGATGAGCATCACAAAATGCATAGATTTTTGCAAAAAGAATGATCCAAAAACTTAGTTTTAGTTTCCCACTGAAATCATCTCGGATCTACCGATTTTCAAACTCGGTGATACCGAAGCAGTTTTGGAACCTAAACTAGTGAACTCGGTAGGACCGAGTCACAGTTCGGTGGCACCGAGACTGCTAGGGTTTCACAGAGTTCCAAAATCGGTCACACCGATAAGTAATTCTCGGTCAGACCGAGTCTCACTTGTGCAATGGCATAAGCCAAATCGGTGGGACCGAGTTTTTCAACTCGGTGGGTCCGAGATGGTTTCGGCGGAAACCTAAACCTAGAATTTTCGAATCAAACCTAATCTACGGGCGTTTTGACTGGATAGAAGTTTATCAAACGTGGGAAGAATCATGAAGAACACAATGTTCTAGGAATTGGACGGGGAATAGCACTGTGATCAAGTCCATACCCTAGTTCGGCGGAGACTTGCTACGGCGGCAACGGCGGGGCAGAATTCCCGTTGACGGCGACGGAGACCAGCGACTGGAGGCGGATGGCGGCGAGAAGACGATCCGGAGACCACGAGGGCAGAGCAGACTATCGCGCGGGTGAAGGGGTTCGGAGAAATTTCCAAATTTTGCCCGTGACTATATATAGCCCGACCCTGTCGGTGAGACCGAGTGGAACGACTCGGTGGCACCGAGATTCATAACTGCGTGCAGTTACTGAAACTCGGTGTGACCGAAAGGTTCAAATCGGTTGCACCGAGATCGAAAACCTAGATCAACTTAATGATCTCAGTAGGACCGAAAGTGGAGTATTGGTCAGACCGAGAATCATAAAGAGGTTTTGGAAGTTTAAGTCTATGATGAATCGGGGACTCCGAGCGCTCCTCACACAGAGTGGTTCGAATCTGACTTGATCAAATTTTGTGATGCAGCATGAATAGAGTTTGAGACGAGAAAAGCATAGATAGCTAGAGGAGGTTCTTAGGCATTCTTGTCCATCCACTTGGCAAAAAGAAATAAAGCCGAACAATCAAAACAACAAGTGGATGTCCTCGAATGAGTAAAATATGCAATCAGCATGCTCACACAATAAGATGGCAAATGAAATATGTGACAAGGCATGCACAACCAATTCTAGCATCTATCAAGCAATTTGCGATGACTAGGTCATCTATATATGAGTATATTGACTTAGGAGTCAAGTGAGATCACTTGATCATAGGTCATACTCATCGTTTAAGCTCAAGTGGGGTTACCACTTTTACATAAAGCATTGTTGTGTTCACATCTTTAGAGTTGCTTTAGCTCAAGTCTTAGAGTAAAGCTCCCCCTAGATGTGATATCCCCCCTAAGAGGGATGAACTAACCTTGGGTTTTGTCGATGATGACTTCATGTAGATATTGAAGATGTGGATGCTCAATGTTGATGTAGGTCTCTTGGAGCTATCCATTTGAGTGAATTGCACTTTCAATACCTACATGGGTTAGTCCCACAAGGAACAAACAAGGATATCCATAGACATAGAGTGATGCACACAAAAGATGATGTCCATGAAAACTTTTAGGTTACCTTGTCCCTTGTCTTACCAACAAGAGGGTTTGTGACTCCTTGAACTAGTGCAAGATGTGGAAGTTGATTGCACTTGTTCTTGCCAAAATGATAAGAGTGAAGTATGTTGGCGGAGTCACCCTCAAGAACTCTCTAGTTCTTCTTCTTTTGGATCCTCATCATCTTGATGGGAATCCTCGGAGTTGTAGTCGTACTTGATGAAGTGGAACTTGAAGTAGTCTTGGGAATCCACTTGACTAAGGTCTTAGGAGCTTCTTCAAATGCATCAATTTCCTCTTGAAGCTTGTCCTTGCCTTTTTGCTCGTAGTCTTGTGGTGGAAGATCATCTTGAGCTTGTGTCCCCTTGAAAGAAGTATACTTCTCTTGTTGAGGGACAAACTTTGTCTTGGGGTATTGATCTTCTTCCCACTCAACTCCATTGGCATTGAACTTTCGTTCAAAACCAACACCTTGATTCTTCCGGTGCATTCCTTGCTTGCGCACAATTTCCTCTAATTCCTTACTCCCGGCAAGGCTTTTGTACACTCCTTTCTCTATAATCCCCTTCAATAAGCTATTTTCTTGCTCAAGTGTAACTTGGCTAAGAGAATCATTAGTGGAATCAAGAGAGCTACTAGAAGTAACAATATTGGATTTAGCATGATCATTGTTACTACTAGAGGAAGAATCTTTCTTGTTAGACTTGACTTGAGGCATGTAAGTGGATAAGAGCAAATGCTTGGCAATGTAAGAAGAACTTTTCTTGCGGAGATCATCATTGATTGCCTTTAAGAACTCATGCTCTTGCTCAAGATTGAGCTTTTCAAGGCGTAATTTCTCATGAGCTCTTAAAAGTTCTCGATGATCTTCGAAGATAGTGTCATGAGCTAACTTAAGAGTTTTTAGTTCTTTAGTTAGAGCCTCAATCTTCTCCTTATCATTGTCATTCGTTTTATCTTGATTAGCATGATTAATTGATATTTCATCATAGTATTCATCACTAGAGTTGTCAACAAGCAAATCATCACCTAACAAGTCATCTTCATCACTATTGAAATCAACATACTCGGGGTGTGTTACCTTAGGACCTTTGGCCATGAAGCATCTTCCAATTCCCTCATTTGGTGAGTCAAATATGTTGTAGGAGTTGGTTGACACAAGTGCTAGACCGGCAACACCTTCATCTTGAGTATCTTCGGAGCCGGAGTAATAACTTCTCTCGGAGTGGCTGTCGGAGTCGGAGCCGGATACCCATTCACCAACATGAGCTTGATGTCTTCGTCTTATGTAGCTCCTTGATGATTTTTCCTTCCTTTCCGAATCCTTGCTTCTCCGTGAGTATCTTCGTTCATAACGATCATCTCTACTCCTTCTCTCTCTTGGTGGTGATCCTTTGCTTCTTCTTTTTGGAGAATCTTCTCTTCTCTTGTAGGGAGTCGTACACTCACTGGAATAGTGTCCGGGTCTTCCACAATTGTAACAGTTTCGCTCTCGACTAGAAGATCTTTTGTCATTGTAGGACCTTGACTTGGAGCTTCTATCTTTGCTTCTACTCTTGTAGAACTTGTTGAAGTTCTTCACCATTAAGCTTAATTCTTCATTGAAGTCTTGCTTCTCACTTGATGATGTAGGGGCTTCACATGAGGCTTTATAGGCACCACTTGATTTGTTGTGAAGTTCCTCTTTATCCTTAAGTGACATCTCATGAGCAACAATTCTTCCAATCACCTCCGTTGGCTTGAGATCTTTGTAATTTGGCATCATTTGGATCAATGTGCACATGGTATCATATTTTCCATCCAAGGCTCTTAGAATCTTCTTGATGATGAATTTATCGGTCATCTCTTCACTTCCTAAGCCGGCAATCTCATTTGTGATGAGAGCAAGCCTAGAGTACATTTCAGCGACACCTTCACCATCCTTCATCTTGAACTTGTCAAGTTGGCTTTGAAGCACATCCAACTTGGATTCCTTGACGGAGTCGGTACCTTCGTGCATATCAATCAAAGTGTCCCAAATTTCCTTTGCATTCTCAAGGCGGCTGATTTTGTTGAATTCTTCGGGGCACAATCCGTTGAAGAGAATATCACAAGCTTGAGCATTGTATTGCAACATCTTCAACTCATCCGCGGTAGCTTCACGGTTTGGTTCTCTCCCATCAAAGAAGTCACCTTGCAAACCAACACACACAATAGCCCAAACGGCGGGGTTATGTCCAAGAATATGTATTTTCATTTTATGCTTCCAACTAGCAAAATTAGTACCATCAAAGTAACGACCTCTATGGTGATAATTTCCCTCGCTAGACGCCATACTCTCCTAGGTTGTGAAACCAAGGCTATGACCACCAAAAGCTATGGAGATCAAGCAAATGGAGACCAAAGCTCTGATACCACTTGTAGGATCGAAAGTATGTCTAGAGGGGGGTGATTAGACTACTTGACCAAATAAAAACTTAACCTTTTCCCAATTTTAGTTCTTGGCAGATTTTAGCTAATTTAGGACAAGTCAAGCAATCATCACATGATTCAAGCAAGCATGCAAAGAGTATATTGGCAGCGGAAAGTAAAGCATGCAACTTGTAAGAATGTAAAGGGAAGGGTTTGGAGAATTCAAACGCAATTGGAGACACGGATGTTTTTCCCGTGGTTCAGATAGGTGGTGCTATCCTACATCCACGTTGATGGAGACTTCAACCCACGAAGGGTAACGGTTGCGCGAGTCCACACAGGGCTCCACCCACGAAGGGTCCACGAAGAAGCAACCACCCACAAAGGGTCCATGAAAAAGCAACCTTGTCTATCCCACCATGGCCAACGCCCACACAGGAATTGCCTCACTAGCGGTAGATCTTCACGAAGTAGGCGATCTCCTTGCCCTTACAAACTCCTTGGTTCAAATCCACAATCTTGTCGGAGGCTCCCAAGTGACACCTAGCCAATCTAGGAGTCTCCAAGAAGTAACAAATGGTGTGTAGGTAATGAACTCCTTGCTCTTGTGCTTCAAATGATAGTCTCCCCAACACTCAACTCTCTCTCATAGGATTTGGATTTGGTGGAAAGAAGGTTTGAGTGGAAAGCAACTTGGGAAGGCTAGAGATCAAGATTCATATGGTAGGAATGGAATGTCTTGGTCTCAACACATGAGTAGGTGGCTCTCTCTCAGAACATATGAGTTGGAATGGTGTGTGTGCTCTGATGGCTCTCTCATCGAATGAGAAGGAGGTGGAGGGGTATATATAGCCTCCACAAAAAATCCAACCGTTACACAGTTTTCCAATCTCGGTGGGACCGAATCAATAAGATCGGTCGGACCGAAAATGTAAACCTAGTGACCGTTAGTGATTTTCGGTGGGACTGACATGCAACTCGGTAGGACCGATATGGTTAGGTTTTGGGCATAAACGTAATCTCGGTGAGACCGATTACACAAACTCGGTGAGACCGATTTTGGTAATTAGCTAACCAGAGAGTTGGTCAGGCAAACTCGGTGGGACCGATTTGCTCTTTCGGTGAGACCAAGTGGAACTCGGTGAGACCGAAAAGTTACAAAGGGGAAACACTGAGTTTACATTGCAATCTCGGTGGGACCGAGATCCTTATCGGTAGAACCGAAAAGTTACGAAAGGGAAACAGAGAGTTTGCAACCCCATCTCGGTGAGACCGAGATCCTTATCGGTAGAACCGAATTGCTAGGGTTTGGCAGTGGCTAATGACAAGTGAAACTCGGTGGCGCCGGATAGGAAGAATCGGTAGGACCGAGTTTGGCTTAGGGTTTAGGTCATATGCGGATATGGGAAAGTAGTTGAGGGTTTTGGAGCATATCACTAAGCACATGAAGCAAGAGGCTCATTAAGCAACACCTCATCCCTCCTTAATAGTATTGGCTTTTCCTAAAGACTCAATGTGATCTTGGATCACTAAAATATAAAGTGAAGAGTCTTGAGCTTTTGAGCTTGAGCCAATCCTTTGTCCTTAGCATTTTGAGGGTTCCACTTTCACATCCATGCCATGCCAATCATTGAGCTTTCCTGAAATAATCATCTTGGAATAGCATTAGCTCAATGAGCTATATGTTGTTATGAATTACCAAAACCACCTAGGGATAGTTGCACTTTCAGTTGAGCCGCAAATCCACCTGGCGCAGGCTAGCGAAGGTCTCTTCCAGGTCCTGAATCAGGGTTCTTGCCTCCCGAGACTATACCACGATGTCGTCGATGTAGGCTTTGGCGTTTCTCCCAGGGCGATGTGCATCAGCCGCTGGGAGATTGCCCCAGCATTGCGCAGTCCGAACAGCATGCGGGTGCAGTAGTACACCCCACACAGGGTCAGGAAGGCGGTCTTCTCCACATCCTCCATTGCCATCTTGATCTGGTGGTAGCCCGAGAACGCGTCCAGGAAACACAGCAGGTCACACTCGACGGTGGAATCAATGATCTGGTTGATGCACGGAAGCGGGAACGGGTCTTGGGGACAGGCCTTGTTGAGGTTGGTGAAGTTGACACACATGCGTTCCTTCCCACCTTTCTTTGGCACGACGACGGGGTTCGCCAGCCACTTCGGGTATCGGACCTCACGAATGACTCCTGCCGCCACCATCTTGCGAGTTTCCTGGACGATGAAGGACTGCTTCTCCATGGACTGTCGCCGCGCCTTCTGCTTTACAGGGCACACATTGGAGCACACCCTTAAGTGATGCTCGATTACCCCCTTGGGACCCCTACCAGCTACTTGGGTTCCCAGGCGAATACCTCCTTGTTCGCGCGCAAGAACTTCACCAATGCCTCCTCCTGACCCGGGTTGAGGTTGGGGCCTATGGTGAAGGTGGCTCCCGAGGATCCACCTTCCTCGACCGGCACTTGCTTCGTTTCGGCCCGGTCTTGAGTGAACAATTGCTTCTTCTTCGCTGGCGCGACCTCCTTAGCCCCTGGGGTGGCTTCGCCGGCCGGGCGCACTGCCGCTGCGGCCCTGAAGGTAAGCTTGAGGGCTGCCAGAGCTTCCTTGGTGTCTCCGGCCACGGTGAGGACGTCGCTGCTGCCCGGCATCTTCACGAGGTTATAGGCCGGATGGGTCGCTGCCATGAACTGAGCCAAAGCAAGGTACCCGAGGATGGAGTTGTGCGGGAGGCCGATGTAGGCGATGTCGAAGTCGATGAGCTCGGTGCGGTAGTTGTCCAGGTACCGAAGGTGACCGAGAGGCATATTTCCCCAAGGGGCTGGTGGACCCGCTACCGACTCCGGAGAAAGGCTTGGTGGGGCGGAGCCGACCGTACGGCACGTGAAGCAAGCCAAAAGCTTACACGGAGAGCATATTGAGGCCTGCTCCACCGTCGATGAGAGTCTTAGTCATTGCGACATTGCAGAAGGTGGGCGTGCAGAGCATTGGGAGCACTCCCGAGCCAGCAGTGGTAGTGGGGTGATCCCCTGAGTCGAAGGTGAGGTTGGCCTTCGGCGCCGCTCACCTTGGAGGGGCTCCCCGCTGCACAAAGGCGACGCCGATCTGGCGGAAGAACTGCTTGGTGTGGCGGTCCGAGGGTGGTGCCTGTGAGCCGCCGAGGAGGGCCGTGATGGCGACAGGTGCCGGTTCCACGAAGCATGTGACGAAAAGGCCGCGCAGCTCCTCCCAAGACGCCACAGAGGATCCTGGCAGGTTGAGCACCCAGGCGCGTGGTGTGGCAGCGAGAGCCATGGGGAACCAGTTGGCCATGACCTTGTCATCGCCTCCTGCTTCCAGGATGGCCTCCTCGTATGCCAGCAGGAAGGTCGACGGATATGCCACACCATCATAGCAGGGAGGCATCTCCGGCTTAAACTTGTGCATCCACTACACCTGCCACAAGGTGGGGGTGAAGGTTCTGAGCCCCCTGGCGCCACCGTGGTCCCTCACCGAACCAGTCGGAGGAGCAGCGCTCGCCATGGGGACCGGACAGAGAGATGGAGCCGACGGAGGAATGGAACTTCGGTGCACCCCTACCTGGCGCGCCAAATGTCGGATTACGGGTTCCGGCAAAACCCTTGAGGTTCGAACTCTGGGGTGCGCATGAAGATCTCTCTCCCCCGAGCTCACACTCTCGCAACAATCTCAAAGCCTAGCTCGCTGAACCCAAGGAACAAGTGACACAAGAGTTTATACTGGTTCGGGCCACCATTGCGGTGTAACACCCTACTCCAGTGTGGTGTGGTGGTTTGCCTGGTAGGCTAGAGATGAACGAGTACAAGGGAAGAACAACCTCCTGAGGAGAGGCGTTCTTGAGCTCGGTGAGCTTGTGTGGTGGCCTTGGTGGAATGGATCCCGTCCCCCAGCCCCGGTGGTGGCTAGTCCTATTTATAGAGGCCCGGGTCCTCTCCCCAAATATTAGGCAGAAAGGGATCCCACAACGGCCAATTTGAAGGGGGACAACTAGTACAAGCCATCCTGACAAAAGGTGGCCTTCGCCTGCCAAAGGCTCTGGTGGTGATGCCGTCATGGGCTCTATGATGACCTCCATCTTGTCGTCCTACTGGTCTTGGTCTCGTTGCACCGATATGGAAAACTTTGCCTGACGCCTCGGGACTCCTCGCCTATGCTTGCCTCTTTAGCACCAAAGAGGAAACTGGCACTCTGCGCCCGCTGGTGCCCGCCTAGCCTTGGTCGTCATGGCTCACGTCACGGAAACCTCATAGGGTGCCCCTCGCCTTGATCTGTCCACTCCTCGCGAGCCAGCCTAGTGAGGCTGCCCCTGAGGAGGTCTTCTGCCGTCCTCCTCGCGAGTCTTGGCCCCTGGTGAGGGTCTTGAGTGTTTGTTGATTAATATGGGCCGTACCAGGCCGCTGGTGGAGCCACGCCCTGGGCCGCAGGCAGGCAAGTCTGGGTACCCCCGTTCCAAGGACGCCGACATAATGGCCTGGCTTCCTGCATTTGTGGCATGTTCACTTCTTGTAGTCACGAGTGGAAGCCTCATCATTCTTGGAGCTGGATCTTGAAGACTTTTCGAAGCGATTCTTCTTGGAGAACTTTTGGAACTTTCTCACAAGCATTGCTAGCTCTTGGCCAATGTCTTTAGGATCATAAGAACTGCAGTCAGATTCTTCAAATGAGGATACAACCGTTGCCTTCAAAGCACGAGATCGGCCATAATTTGGACCATAGATTGCCTTCAGATAGCTGGAATTCATCTGCGTTCAGCTCTCAAGTATGTCCGACAGATCGAGATCTCTGAAGTCAGGGCGTTCTTAGATCATCAAGGCCAAAGTGTCAAATGAGCTGTCAAGTGATCTCAATAGCTTCTTCACTATTTCATGCTTGATGATTTCAGTGGCACCAAGTGTGCGAAGCTCATTTGTGATATCAGTGAGGCAGTCCAAAGTGAGCTGGACATTCTCATTGTAATTCCCGTTGAATCGATTGAAGAGATTTTGAAGAACATCTATTCTTGAGTCCCTCTGGGTTGAGACGCCTTCGTTGACCTTGGATAGCCAGTCCCAGACCAGCTTCGCAGTTTCCAGAGCACTCACACGACCATACTGTCCTTTGGTCGGATGACCACATGTGATGTTCTTGGCGGTTGAGTCTAGTTGTGCTAATCTCTTGACATCAGCAGTGGTGACGCCTTCACCGACTTTGGGAATGCTAGTCTTGGCGACATACCAGAGGTCAACGTCACTGGCTTCACGATGCATGCACATCTTATTGTTCCAGTAGGGGTAATCAGTGCCATCGAAGACGGGGCATGCAGTGGGTACTTTGATTATCCCTGCACTCGACATAGCTAAAACTCTAGGTGGTTAAACCTAATCACACAGAACAATGGAGCACCTTGCGCTGATACCAATTGAAAGTGCTAGTTATCGACTAGAGGGGGTGAATAGGCAATTCTTATGAAATTCTTAAAGACAAGGCAATGTCTTCGAAGTCAGACAATCAAATACAATCTACACAGTATACAGCGGAGGGTAAACTACACTAGCCAAGCCATAGTCTAGGAAATAGTACTGAGTAAATGATACATCTCTAACATATCTATAACTTTTGATTGTTCCATGCTATTATATTACTTGTTTTGGATGTTTTATATGCATTAATATGCTATTTTATATTATTTTTGGGACTAACTTATTAACCCACAGCCTAGTGCCAGTTTCTGTTTTTTCCTTGTTTTTAAGTTTTGCAAAAAAGGAATATCAAACGGAGTCCAAATGGAATAAAACTTTGCGATGATTTTTCTTGGACTAGAAAACACATGTAGGACTTGGAGTCCAAGTCAGAAGACCCACAAGGCGGTGACTGAAAGTGCGTTATATCGACTAGAGGGGGGGGGGTGAATAGGCGATTTTCATGAAAGTCTTCAGAACATGGGAGTTTTGAAGACAAACGATAAAATTAAACCTATTACCATGCAGCGGAAGGTAGGCTACACTAGGCAAACCATAGTCAAGTATTCAATGAAGTGAAAGCACAAAGACTAATAGCAGCTAAGTAGTAAGGATCAGGTAGGAAGATATCGTGAAGCCAAACAGAACACGCAGTCACTCAGTGAAGACAAATGATAGAGCAAACATACAATGACTTCACAAGGAGTAACCGTAAGTAAAGAGAAGTGAAGATGAAACCAGTGACTCGTTGAAGACAATGATTTGTTGGACCAGTTCCAGTTGCTGTGACAACTGTACGTCTGGTTGGAGCGGCTAGGTATTTAAACCCTTAGGACACACAGTCCCGGACACCCAGTCCTAAACACGCAGCTCAGGACACCCAGTCCTCACCGTATTCTCCTTGAGCTAAGGTCACATAGACCTCGCCCAATCACTCTGGTAAGTCTTCAAGGTAGACTCCCAAACCTTCACAGACTTCGTTCACCGGCAATCCACAATGTCTCTTGGATGCTCAGAACGCGACGCCTAACCGGCTGGAGGATGCACAGTCCTCAAGTGTAATAAGTCTTCAGATCACACAGACAAGAAGACTTAAGTGATTCCCAATTCTCTCTGGCTATGGTGGTTAGGGCTTTATCCTCGTAGGGAATTCTCTCACAAAGGCTTCGAGGTGGGTTGCTCTCAAACGACAAAAGTCGTACTTTCAATCTGAGCAGCAACCATTTATGGTTGTAGGGGGTGGGCTATTTATAGCCACTTGGCAACCCGACCTGATTTGTCCGAAATGACCCTGGGTCACTAAGGAACTGACACGTGTTCCAACGGTCAGATTTCAAACTCACACGGCAACTTTACTTGGGCTACAAGCAAAGCTGACTTGTCCGACTCTGGACAAGATTCGCTCTCATAGTCTTCACTCGAAGACATAGTTTTGGTTTAAGCATCACTTCAGTCATTCTGACTGGTTCTCTTGGACCCCACTTAACAGTACGGTGGTTCCTATGACTCAACACAAAAGAAAAAGAACTACGAAAGATCTAAGTCTTCGAGCTCCATAGGCTTCATCGTGTCTTCTCTTGTCATAGTCTTCAATGTGAATATCTTCATATACCACCTTTGACTTCAATGTCTTCATACATTTTTAGGGGTCATCTCTGGTAGTAAAACGAATCAATGAGGGACTTCTACTGTGTTATCCTGCAATTCTCACAAACACATTAGTCCCTCAACTAGGTTTGTCGTCAATACTCCAAAACCAACTAGGGGTGGCACTAGATGCACTTACAATCTCCCCCTTTTTGGTGATTGATGACAAACTAGTTGAAGTTTTCAACGGGGAATATAATGTGAAATTGTAAAGGATAAGGAATTGTCTTCATAAGTTGCAAGGGCTCCCCCTGAAGATGTGCATATAAGTTAATTTGCTTTTGGAATGCAAATGCACATGGCAGGTTGTACTTGTGGAGATCCACTTCAGCTTATGATGACAATCCACTATGCATGTGAAAGTATATGAAGATAATGACATGCATAATGGAAAATGGACGTCTGCAGAATGAGCTAAGTGCGGAATTTATCGTCGCACATGCGGAATTTATCTTCGCAAAACAAGGTGGCAATAAGTAGCAGACGACCATCTAGTTTAAGTGTTACAACTCATAAGAACCAAATGTAGCAAATGAGAGTTGTAAGCACGAAGCAAAATATAAAGCACCCGCCCATATGGATCCGCTTGAAGACTATCAATCTCATATGCTTCTCCCCCTTTTGTCAGTAATGACCAAAAAGGTTTGAAGACATAGAGCCTCTACTCGTTCCCATGAGGAGTAGGTGAAGTAGCAGGGTTGTTGGTGTTGTTTGGCAGTGCAGAAGAGCTTGGAGGTGCTGAAGGAGGTGGCGGTGAATTAGCAACGTCTTCTTCCTTAATAATTCTGGCAGTCACTGTGGCAGCAGAGGAAGAGAACTCAGAGTCTTCAAGGGATGGAGTTCCTAGCAGCACAGCCCTTCGAGGAGGTGTGGAGTCAAACTTGAATCTCTCAGTGAAGCCATCCTCTTGAAGATCAGCTTCAGAACACATCATCGAGAGCCCTTTCCATGTGCGGCGACAGGTTTCATGGGCAACGAAAGCATTCTTGGTGGCAAGATTTCGAGTGCGATTAACATCCACCAAGAGGCTTTTCATCTGACGCTTCAGCCAGTCATGATGCCTATCCTGTTTCTGATGTAGAGCCACAAGAAGCTCTCAGTCGTTGAGAACACGAGTGCACTTCTTGGGTCTTGGAGCAGTGGCATTGTCAGTGGCTTCAGTTGAAGCAGGATGTGGTGTACGTGTAGTGCCAGCCAAAGGATACACCCGAGAAACTGCTTCAACGCCTTCAACGTTCTGAGTAAAACTCTGATGTTCTGCATTCTGAAGACTTAGAGGTTGCTTGGCAGGCTCAGAATATATGGCTTCAGTAGACATGTCCACGTCAGGCAAGAAGATCCGATGGTTGCGGGCTGAGGGCTGATACGAGATGGCGGAGTGTAGCTTGATCAGCCGCATGACCCAAGGGGCGTAGAACTTCAAACCAAACAGATCAATGCCTGATGCAGCAAGTTGGCGTATGAAGAAGTCCTGTGCATTGAAGCATTTGCCATGAATATATAGAAGACCAAAGTCTTCATTGCACCCTGAAGCTTGGCATTTGGAGAGTGCCCTTTGATAGGCCAGAGAGTTCGCCTGATGATGTGATAGATGGTTTGGGCAGGTACTCAAGGTCTTCAACGAAGAACTCTGTGGGATAAGCAGCATCTTGGGGCAATGGCTTCATCATGCTGAGCATCTGACTCATATCAGGTTCTGGCCGCTGAAAGATGCTCTCAATAGCTTCAGCATGCAGCTGACAGCCTTGCTCGAAGAGATCGCCAGGAGTGGGCAAGCCAGTGAGCTCAATGATGTCAAATGCATTGGCTTCGTGATGGAAATTGCCAGTCATCCACTCCAGGACCCAAGTCTTCGGATCTCTGCTGTACCTGATGTGAAGTGTGGCATAGAATGTAGCAGCAGCTCTTCATTCCAATGCTCTTCATCAGTAACAAACTGCAGCAGACCACTTGCTTGAAGCAATCCAAGCTTCTTCTAGACAGGGCAGACCAGCTATAGCTTCAACGTCAAGGCGCTTGTGTGGGAAGATGCGACCTTGGTTGTAAAGAATGCAAGAGTAATAGCTTCGCTGAGGATAGCTCCAGAACCGATCAGATGATATCCTTTCCCTTGAGTAGGGGTTCCTGGAGCTATTGAAGAACGTGTTGTCTGCCCTGAAGCCATTGATGTTGAAGGAGCCAGGTGCTGATGCAGGACCTGGAAACCTTGGCAGTCTTGGGATTGGCTTCTGGACCTGAGCCCTGACCTTGACATGATAGTTGAATTGGGGACCGGCAGCAGACTCAGGAACAGAAGTGGCGGGATCAGTGGCTTCGCTGTCTTCTGAAGCTTTTGTGGGGAGGGCTCCACATTAGCTTCAAGATTTTCATCCTCCACTTGACTAGCTGGAGGGTCGGTCACAGCACGTTCTCCTGGAGAACTGCTTCTTGGTGAACAGGGGAGTGGGATCTTGTGGTACTTCTTCTTTTGCGGCTGATGCAGCCGGAATGTCTTCAGCAGAGACTTGAGGCCTTGGACCTTTGCGAAGCCTGCGGAACGCAGACGACGCCTGTGGAGTTGGAGTGGGCTGGGCCTCATAGTCTTCTTCCTCTTGTGGGCGATCCGCCCATGAAGCATCCTGTGCAATTGGCGTCAGTGGACGACCAATGCTGATGAGTTTGCTGTTTTCAACTGAGGAAGGACTGCATCATCTTCTACATTGTCATGATGACCAATGTCTTCAGCAGCGATGGGATCAGCTGCTGGAATGTCTTCAGCTTCAGGAGCCTCTGTGGAAGCAGGCTCATGAACTATCAGTTGACGTTCTGCGTCAGGATGAACCATAGAAATGGGTTCAACTATCAAGGGCTCTGTGGGAGCAGCCCGAGCTTTCTTGGTCTTTCTCTTTTTCTTGGTGGGGGCAGTAGGAGAGGCTTCAGAGTGTTTCCTCTTCCTGGCTTCAGCCTCAGCAGTTCTTGTCTTCTTGAGCTCTGAAGCTGTTGACCGGCTCTTTGGCTTCGAGCCAGTCATCTTGTTGGGAAGACAATCGGAACTGCTTCTTGCCTTGGTGCATCAGGTCAGCCGTAGCAGGCTTCTTCTTCTTCTTTGCGGCCATCCTGGGGTCGATGCCAGGACGCCCAAGTGCTTTACGCTTCTCAGCCTCATTATAGGCTTGCACACATCTGTCAGCCAGAGTCTTCATGCGCTCACGCGAACCCTGAGCTTTTGCACGCTTCTTCACAAAGGCTTCCTTCAGCTCGTGCATCATTGTCTTGAAGTTCTTCACTTCTTGCACGCTGAGCTTGGCCATATGCTTCTTGAACTGAGCCTTTTCATAGTCAATCTTCTGCTTCAGTTCAACAATGCGCTGGGCAATAGCAAGTTCTGAAGCAATGGCGCCTTGGAAGGCAACACTGAGGCCAATAGGTAGCTGCAGATCTTCAAAGCTGATGTTTGGCGTGTCAAACCACTCGTCAATGAAGTTGTGGATGATGGTGACATCAAAGAGAGGCAGATCATTGAAGATTTCTGCTTCTTCTTTGCTCTTGATGAGTTGCTCAAGAGCGTCATCTACAAGATCTTCATCACTTGACAGATCAATGTCGTCATTACGCAGGATGGCAGCAGCTGTTAGCTCTTTGCCAGTGTGAGACAGAGGCATCTTGGCCTTTTGGGGCTTGGAGACGTGTGATAAATCTTCAGACTGCACACTGTCTTCAGGAGGTGCAGTTGCCAATGGCTTCGCCCTTGAGATTTTTGGTGAAGGGGCTGGCTTTGAAGCTTTTGGCTTCTTCAACTGCTTTGGCTTCGGCACTGCAAGCGCGTCATCCGGAGGCTCATTCACTGCAGTCCCTTGAACCAAGATGTAGGTGATGAGGCCTTCAAGGTTGGCGAAAGGACCGATGACATTGGGTTCTGCATGTCGTGTGCCATCTGCCCTTGGAGATGAGGGACCAGGGTTGAAGTCTAACCCAAAAGTCTTCTTGTTCTGCTTCACAGAGTTTTGAGCAAACTGGAAGTTGCGCTTGAACAAATTGTCGTCACAACACCATAGCAGTGACGACGAGTGTGCATCAGCAGGCTGTGGTCCACGGACCATGCATGGATAGAAGCCTTGAGCAATGGCTTCATCTCTGGACCTGGGTAGAAGATTCTTGAATAGGATGTCTCCCCACGGTCTCTTGATGGCGTTTTTCTCAGCATACTCCTGGGTCACAAATCTGTATTTGAACCATTGTTCTGCCCAATATCTTCGAATCCATTGGATTCGGGTCTTGCGCTGACTGTAATCCTCTTCAGGATCTGTCTTGTACATTTCTGAGAGTTCATCTGGCAGATCTCTGGAGGTCTCACCACGACGCTTTCTGCCACCCTTCCTTGCTGCCTTTTCTGAAGCCATAAACTTTAAACTGAAAGGCTTCAACACGTTCAAAGGCTTCAAAGGTTTTCGTTTGCTGGACCAACAGGAACTGGCTTCGGGAGAATTTATGTGATGCTGTAAGAATTTTGCAAATGAATGCAGACTATGAGAACCAAAGGATTCTCCCACGGACATGTACCTGTGACAGCATTAAGGTGCGAGGGAAGGGGAAGAGGTCATATGCATTCTCAGAAGATTTTGAAGATAAATCAGTTTAGAAGACATTGACCTCATCGTGCGAAGACATTCACTCATAGATAAGAGGTTGGTTCCAGATTTGTACGAATCCACAGATCAGTACAAGTGAGGAATCTAACTACTTTGTGAAGCACAAGTGAATATACTAGGCATGTTATGAGATGCAGTATGAGAGAGATCTAGCTTGTGTGAACAGAAACTGCTTGTGGTAGAAAGTGACAGATCAATAGGATCAACGGTGCTGTAAAAGGGAGTTTTATTTACCACACTAAGAACTGCAAGACGGAGTGGGAGATGAGGCCGAGCAGTTCACTCTTCCGTGCCCTAACTTGGTGACGGAGGACACCTACGGCGACGACGGAGAGGACGATGTCCGTGGTCGGCGTGAAGACGGCGTCGGAGAGGTTGCGGCAGCGAAGCGCTTCGTCACCGGCGTCGTCGAGAGCTAGCGGTGGCACTAGGGTTCGTGCGAGGGTGGAAGAAGAGATAATGACCGCTGTGAGTGTGTATTTATAGGCACAGGGGCGGCACTGTGCTATTACACAGGTGCCCCTGGCGATTCACATCTGAGGAACACATGGCCAGTATGCGGAATTTTGGGGTTTGTTCCACGTCCCACGCACGCCTGGATTGTCGGGTGGTCGTTCCTACTTCTTCGGATTTCATGTGGAGGAATGAGCATTGAAAACGGACTTAATGGTTGTCTCTGTATCTTCTGCTGACAAGGACGCAGAGAAGACATTCGACATTTTCAATAGAATGCATATGACTTGGAGAGATAGAGTTTGAGATAGAAAGCATAGAGAAGTTGGGGTCCGATCACATTCACTTAGTTCAAAAGATTCAACACGAAGACATAGATATAAGTGAATGCTGTAGAGGACAAAACACTAGCATATATATATATATATACATCTATAATCAACATAGTGAAGATAATCATGAAAATATGTTGAGTTCGAAGCCAAACCAAATGTGAAGACATTGCAAGGTAATGCCATGAGTGAAACACTTCAAAACAGAACGTTTGTTGGTGGCGTTACCCACCGTATAGGAAGTATTAGACCCAGACACGGCGCACAATTATCGTGGCGCTCCGAAGTCAAATTCCACATTAATGTATTCACACTTAGAATGTATGTCTTCATTGATTGAAGATATACTTCACTTCGTGTGTTGCACATCTAAGTCATCAATATGCATATGGGTTAGGATGTGTGCCTGATCATAG
Source organism: Triticum urartu (assembly GCF_003073215.2). Lineage (NCBI taxonomy): Eukaryota > Viridiplantae > Streptophyta > Magnoliopsida > Poales > Poaceae > Triticum > Triticum urartu. The sequence goes on along the minus strand of NC_053024.1, from coordinate 273,761,240 downwards.
GACATTTGAGGATTCCAGGATATTTAGCTCACACCGTAACTTGCAAAACCTCTTCTCATCCAAGGGCTTGGTGAAGATATCTGCCAATTGCTCTTCAGTGTTGACGTGTATGATATCAATGTCTTCCTTCACAACATGATCTCTGAGAAAGTGATGACGAATTTCAATGTGCTTTGTCTTCCACTGCTGAACTGGGTTGTTGGCAATCTTGATGGCGCTTTCATTTTCGCAGTAAAGTGGCACTTGCTTCAGATGAATGCCATAGTCCTTGAGTGTTTGCTTCATCCACAGAAGCTGAGCGCATCAAGATCCAGCAGCAATGTATTCAGATTCAGCAGTGGAGAGAGATACACAGTTCTGCTTCTTTGAAGACCAACATACAAGTGATCGTCCCAGAAAGTGACATGTGCCTGATGTAGACTTGCGATCAACTTTGTCACCAGCATAATCAGCATCCGAGAATCCAACCAGATCAAACTCTGAGCCCTTTGGATACCATAATCCTAGAGTTGGGGTGTGAGCCAAATATCGAAGAATTCGCTTCACAGCTAAGTGATGCGACTCCTTTGGTGCCGCTTGAAATCGAGCACACATGCAAACACTAAGCATAATATCTGGCCTAGATGCACATAGATAAAGTAAAAGAACCAATCATGGAGCGGTATACCTTTTGATCGAACTCTTTACCATTGTCGTCAGGACCCAGATGATGTTTGGCTGGCATTGGTGTTGTGAAGCCTTTGCAGTCTTGCATACCGAACTTCTTCAGGCAATCTTTGAGATACTTCTCTTGAGATATGAAGATGCCATTGCGTTGTTGTCGTATTTTAATACCAAGGAAGAACTTCAGCTCCCCCATCATGGACATCTGATATTGCTCTTGCATCATATATCCAAACTCTTCACTGTACTTCTGATTGGTGCAGCCGAAGATAATGTCATCCACATATATTTGGCACACAAACAGTTCACCATCATATGTCTTCGTGAAAAGAGTGGGATCTAGGGAACCAGGTATGAAGCCTTTGATCTTCAGGAAGTATTTGAGTGTGTCATACCAGGCCCTAGGGGCTTGTTTGAGGCCATACAGTGCCTTGTTGAGCTTGTATACCATGTCAGGATGTTTTGGATTTTCAAAGCTGGGCGGTTGTGCAACATACACTTCTTCTTCAATCTTGCCATTGAGAAAGGCACTCTTCACATCCATTTGATATAGAAGTATGTTATGATGATTTGCATAGGCCAGCAGTATGCGTATGGCTTCAAGTCTAGCCACAGGAGAAAATGTTTCATCGAAGTCAATGCCTTCCACTTGAGTATATCCTTGAGCAACGTGACGAGCTTTGTTTCTGACAACTTGACCATGCTCATATTGCTTGTTGCGGTATATCCATTTGGTGCCTATTATATTGTGCTTCCGTGGATCAGGACGCTTAACCAGTTCCCATACATTATTCAGCTCAAACTGTTGAAGCTCTTCTTGCATAGCTTGAATCCATTCAGGTTCCATGAAGGCTTCTTCAACTTTCTTGGGTTCTGATATTGAGACGAATGCGAAGTGCCCACAGAAATTTGCTAGCTGAGTTGCCCTTGAACGAGTGAGTGGACCAGGTGCATTGATGCTATCAATTATTCTTTCAATCTGCACTTCATTGGCAACACGAGGATGTACAGGGCGAAGACTTTGCTCTTGCTATTCATTGTCGTTGTTGGAAGGAATGTCTTCAGGCTGAGCATTGTCTTCATGTTGATCAGGTGCTGAAATGATAAGTTCTTCTTCAGGATGAGCTTCAGAAGGTATAATTTCTCCAGTTCCCATTAGCTTGATTGATTCACTGGATGGAACTTTATCTAGCACACTTGGCAGCTGCTCTCTTTGTGAGCCATTGGTCTCATCGAACCGCACATCCACTGTTTCAACCACTTTGTAATGAAAGAGATTGAAGACTCTGTAGGAGTGCGAATCCTTTCCATATCCAAGCATAAAACCCTCATGTGCTTTTGGTGCAAATTTTGAGGTGTGATGTGGGTCCTTGATCCAGCACCTTGCGCCAAATACTCTGAAGTAACTGACATTTGGCTTTTTGCCAGTAAGGAGCTCATAAGATGTCTTGTTCAGTAGCTTGTGAAGATAAACACGATTGATTGTATGGCATGCAGTATCAATGGCTTCGGGCCAGAATTTTCTTGGGGTCTTGTATTCATCTAGCATCGTTCTAGCCATCTCAATTAGTGTTCTGTTCTTGCGTTCGACGACGCCATTCTGCTGTGGCGTGTACGGGGCTGAGAATTCATGTGTGATGCCCAAGGTATCAAGATATGTATCAAGGCCAGTGTTCTTGAATTCAGTGCCATTGTCACTTCTGATGTGCTTTATCTTGGCGCCAAAATTGTTCATAGCTCGATTGGCGAAGCGTCTGAAGACATCCTGCACTTCAGTCTTGTAAAGGATTATGTGCACTCAAGTATATCTAGAATAATCATCAACAATAACGAAGCCATAGAGGCAAGCAGTAGTAGTTAGAGTTGAGTAATGAGTGGGACCGAAAAGATCCATGTGAAGCAGTTCGAAGGGTTGAGTAGTAGTCATGATTGTCTTCGAGGGATGTTTGGCCCTCGTCATCTTCCCTGCTTCACAGGCACCACATAAGTGGTCTTTCTTGAACTTGACGCCCTCGATGCCTATGACATGCTTCTTCTTTGCAAGGGTGTGGAGGTTCCTCATGCCAGCATGTCCAAGCCTCCGATGCCAGAGCCAGCATTCTGAAGCCTTTGCTAGAAGACATACTACAAGCTGTGGCCCTGCTGAGAAATCTACCACGTACAAATCATCTTTTCGATACCCTTCAAACACTAGAGACTTGTCAGATTCCATTAGTACAAGGCAACGATATTTTCCAAACATTACGATCATGTTCAAATCGCAAAGCATTGAGACAGACATTAAGTTGAAGCCAAGGGATTCAACAAGCATGACTTTATCCATGTGTTGATCCCTTGAGATTGCAACTCTACCTAGACCCAATACCTTACTTTTACCAGTGTCAGCAAATGTGATGTGGCTCTTGTCGGATGGACGTAAGGTTGAGTCCATAAGAAGACTTCTTTTGCCAGTCATGTGATTTGTACACCCACTGTCAATAATCCATTCTGAAGACGCTGGTGTCTTACCCTATAGTGCAGTTAGGGGGATAGGCTTCACCAAGAGCATTGTGAAGCAAAAACATTTGACGAACTAGTGGGTTATGAAAGCTTAGATCCAGGTTAGGACTAATAGGGAGAGTAGCAAGCGATTCAGGTACGAAGTACATAGTAAGACCATTTGGGCATTTGATCTTGCGCCCTACAAGATGTTTAAGGTCCCCAGCAATAGCGTCAGATGATTTTGGTTTTCTGCTGGAGACCTTTCCCTGCAAAAGAGAGTTAAGCCTTCTTAACCACCCACATCTTCAAGGGTGGCTTAGAAGCAATAAGTCTAAGTGCAGCATCTGAGAATTTTGGCTTTGAAGCCTTAGCAAACAGTCTTGCAGGCGGACAATAGTACTCACAAGAATAAGCAGAATAGTTCTTGGTCTTATGAACATGGCGGTTTGATGAACCGCTCTCATATTCATATGCCTGAGTATGATTTTCCTACAAAACATTTGCGTTAGTGCGACTCAGGTGAGTCCTCTGTCTGTATGAAGCCTTTGGACTGTATGAAGCCTTTGGTCTGAGGTTTGTCTTCTTCACGTGAGGTGTCATGATGACATTCACAGGAAGACTCTCCAGACACCTTTTCGGAACCCAGATCTTCTTCATAGGCGGTCCATTCCTGCAGTTAGTACCAATGTACCTGGCAAACACTTCACCATTCTGATTCTTAAACAGTATATAGTTTGCATCAAAGGATTCATCAATGATAATGGGGTTAGCACAAGTGAAGCCAGATAGATTGGATGGGTCTGCTGAAGGTTCCTTTGCAGCAACCCACATGGTTTTGGGGTACTGCTCAGGTTTCCAGTAAGAGCCATCTGCATTCATTTTCCTTAGGAACCCTACACCCTCTTTCCTAGGGTTTCGGTTCAGAATCTGCTTTTTCAGGACATCACATAGCGTCTGGTGCCCCTTAAGACTTTTGTACATCCCTGTTTCAAGCAATGTCTTCAACCTAGCATTCTCATCAGCAATAGCGGTGGTATCCTCAGCAGAGGGGTTAGTTACCGCATCAACAGTTGAAGATATTGCAACAACAGTAGCAGTAGAACATTCAGCAACAGAAGTAGCATTATCACGCTCAATGCATTTAAGACATGGTGGTTCAAATCCTTCCTGAGCGGGACTGATCTGTTTGGCGCGAAGTGACTCATTTTCCGTTTGAAGATCTTCATGAACCGCTCTCAATTTCTCAAGATCTTGCTTCCTTTGAAGATAATCATAGGAAAGCTTTTCATGAGTTGTTGAGAGAGTTTCATGACGACTTTCAAGTTCCTGATACTTAACGTGAAGATTTTTTATGTCTTCAATTAAGGATTCAGATCGAGTCATTTCAGCACCTAACAGATCATCGCTTCTGTCTAACAGTTTTTGAATATGTTCCATAGCTTTCTGTTGTTCAGTTGCAATTTTAGCAAGTGTTTTGTAGCTAGTTTTTGAACCACAATCAGAGTCATCGTCACTAGATGTTTGATAGTGAGTAGTGCGTGTGTTTACCTTGGCACCGCGTGCCATGAAGCAGTAGGTAGAAGCGGAGTAGTCCTTGTCATTTGCATCGGTGTCGGTGATGAAGTCATTGTCTTCAGTGTTGAAGATGGACTTGGCAACGTATGTTGTAGCCAAACTTGCGACGCCTGAGTCGGATTCCTCCTCAGACTCCACCTCCGCCTCCTCAGAAGCAGACTCCTCCTCTGAATCAATTTCCTTGCCAACAAACGCACGTGCCTTGCCAGATGAGCTCTTCTTGTGTGATGAAGACTTTGAGGAAGACTTGGAAGAAGACTTTGAGTATTTCTTCTTCTTCTTCTTCTTGTCGTCAGAGTCATATTCCTTGCTCTTCTTCTTCTTTTTGTTCTCATTGTCCCACTGTGGACACTCAGAGATGAAGTGGCCAAGTTTCTTGCACTTGTGACATGTTTTCTTCTTGTAGTCATGAGCAGGAGCTTCTTCATTCCTTGAACTTGATCGGGAAGACTTTCTGAAGCCTTTCTTCTTGGTGAATTTTTGGAACTTCTTGACAAGCATAGCAAGTTCCCTTCCAATGTCTTCAGGGTCATCAGAACTGCTGTCAGATTCTTCTTCAGATGAGGAGATAGCTTTTTCCTTCAAGGCACGAGTTCGCCCATAGTTTGGACCGTAGATCTCTCTTTTCTCCGAAAGCTGAAACTCATGTGTGTTGAGCCTCTCAAGTATGTCAGACGGACCGAGTGTCTTGAAATCAGGACATTCTTGAATCATCAGGGCCAGGATGTCAAACGAACTATCAAGAGATCTCAGCAGCGTCTTGACGACTTCGTGTTTGGTAATCTCAGTCGCGCCGAGGTCTTGAAGCTCATTTGTGATGTCAGTGAGTCGGTCAAATGTGTGCTGGACATTCTCATTGTCATTTCGCTTGAAGCGGTTGAAGAGGTTGTGAAGGACACTGATTCTCTGATCTCTCTGGGTTGAGATGCCTTCATTGACCTTGGAGAGCCAGTCCCAGACCAGCTTGGATGTCTTCAAAGCACTCACACGGCCATACCGTCCTTTGGTCAGATGACCACAGATGATATTCTTGGCAGTAGAGTCCAGTTGAACGAATTTCTTAACATCAGCAGCAGTGACACCTTCTCCAGCCTTGGGAACGCCGTTCTCGATGACATACCATAGGTCGACGTCAATGGCTTCAAGATGCATACGCATCTTATTCTTCCAGTAGGGATATTCAGTTCGATCGAAGACGGGGCACACAGCGGAGACTTTAATTATCCCTGCAGTCGACATAGCTAAAACTGCAGGTGGTTAAACCGAATCACACAGAACAAGGGAGCACCGGGCTCTGATACCAATTGAAAGTGCGTTATATCGACTAGACGGGGGGTGAATAGGCGATTTTTATGAAAGTCTTCAGAACATGGGAGTTTTGAAGACAAACGATAAAATTAAACCTATTACCATGCAGCGGAAGGTAGGCTACACTAGGCAAACCATAGTGAAGTATTCAATGAAGTGAAAGCACAAAGACTAATAGCAGCTAGGTAGTAAGGATCAGGTAGGAAGATATTGTGAAGCCAAACAGAACACGCAGTCACTCATTGAAGACAAATGATAGAGCAAACATACAATGACTTCACAAGGAGTAACCGTAAGTAAAGAGAAGTGAAGATGAAACCAGTGACTCGTTGAAGACAATGATTTGTTGGACCAGTTCCAGTTGCTGTGACAACTGTACGTCTGGTTGGAGCGGCTAGGTATTTAAACCTTAGGACACACAGTCCCGGACACCCAGTCCTGAACACGCAGCTCAGGACACCCAGTCCTCACCGTATTCTCCTTGAGCTAAGGTCACATAGACCTCGCCCAATCACTCTGGTAAGTCTTCAAGGTAGACTCCCAAACCTTCACAGACTTCGTTCACCGGCAATCCACAATGTCTCTTGGATGCTCAGAACGCGACGCCTAACCGGCTAGAGGATGCACAGTCCTCAAGTGTAATAAGTCTTCAGATCACAGAGACAAGAAGACTTAGGTGATGCCCAATTCTCTCTGGCTATGGTGGTTAGGGCTTTATCCTCGCAGGGAATTCTCTCTCAAAGGATTCGAGGTGGGTTGCTCTCAAACGACAAAAGCCGTACTTTCAATCTGAGCAGCCAACCATTTATGGTTGTAGGGGGGTGGGCTATTTATAGCCACTTGGCAACCTGACCTGATTTGTCCGAAATGACCCTGGGTCACTAAGGAACTGACACGTGTCCCAACGGTCAGATTTCAAACTCACACAACAACTTTACTTGGGCTACAAGCAAAGCTGACTTGTCCGACTCTGGACAAGATTCGCTCTCATAGTCTTCACTCGAAGACATAGGTTTTTGGTTTAGGCATCACTTCAGTCATTCTGACTGGTTCTCTTGGACCCCACTTAACAGTACGGTGGTTCCTATGACTCAACACAAAAGAAAAAGAACTACGAAAGATCTAAGTCTTTGAGCTCCATAGGCTTCATATCGTGTCTTCTCTTGTCATAGTCTTCAATGTGAATATCTTCATATACCACCTTTGACTTCAATGTCTTCATAAAGTTTTAGGGGTCATCTCTGGTAGTAAAACCGAATCAATGAGGGACTTCTACCTATGTTATCCTGCAATTCTCACAAACACATTAGTCCCTCAACTAGGTTTGTCATCAATATTCCAAAACCAACTAGGGGTGGCACTAGATGCACTTACAGTGACAAGGGTGGAGGGCATGCCCTAGGGGGGCACCCCTGCCTTATGGCCCCCTTGGGAGTCCCCTGACCTACTTCTTCATCCTATAAATTCACATATATTCCAAAACCCTCAGAGAGAGCCACGAAAATACTTTTCCGCCGCCGCAACCTTCTGTTCCCGTGAGATCCCATCTTGGGGCCTTTTCTGGCGATCTGCCGGAGGGGGGGTTCGATCATGGGGGGCATCTACATCAACCCTATTGCCCTTCTTTGAAGCGTGAGTAGTTTACCTCAGACCTACGGGTCCGTAGCTAGTTGCTAGATGGCTTCTTCTCTCTCTCTTTGATTCCCAATACTATGTGCTCCTCGATGCTCTTGGAGATCTATCCAATGTAATATTCTTTTTGGGTTTGTTTGTCGAGATCCGATGAATTGTGGATTTATGATCAGATTATCGATGGATATTATTTGAATCTTCTTTGAATTCTAATATGCATGATTTGATATCTTTGTATTTCTCTTCAAATTATCGGTTTGGTTTGGCCAACTAGATTGGTATTTCGTGCAATGGGAGAGGTGCTTAGTTTTAGGTTCAATCTTGCGGTGTCCTCACCCAGTGACAAAGTAGGGGTAGCGAGGCACATATTGTATTGTTGCTATCAAGGATAAAAAGATGGGGTTTTCATCATATTGCTTGAGTTTATCCCTCCACATCATGTCAGCTTACTTAAGGCCTTACTCCATTCTTTATGAACTTAATACTCTAGATGCATGCTGTATAGCGGTCGATGTGTGGAGTAACAGTAGTAGATGCAGGCAGGAGTCGGTCTACTTGACACGGACGTGATGCCTATATGCATAATCATTGCCTTGGATATCGTCATAACTTTGCGCTTTTCTATCAATTGCTTGACAGTAATTTGTTCACCCACTGTATTATTTTCCTTCATGAGACAAGCCTCTAGTGAAACCTATGGCCCCGGGGCCATTTTCTAATATGTATTTTCAGATCTATGAAACCAAAAATACCAAAAATATCTTGCTGCAATTTATATTTACATTTATTTTGTTTTATCTTTTAGAAGTCTTTTATACCTATCTCTATCAGATTTGACCTTTGCAATTGACCGTGAAGGGATTGACAACCTCTTTATCGTGTTGGGTGCAAGTGTTCGATTGTTTGTGCAGGTGCATAGATTGGGGACTTGCTTGTACCTCCTACTAGACTGATACGTTGGTTCTCTTACTGAGGGAAATACTTATCTCTACTTTGCTGCATCACCCTTTCCTCTTCAAGGGAAAAACCAACGCAAGCTCAAGAAGTAGCAGTAAACACGAAGACAAATAACAGCTAGGTAGAGTGGAACAGAATGGGAAGATAGTGTGAAGCCAATTATGCAATCAGAGAGAATGTCTTCACACTACGAAGTCAAACAGGACAGACAAGCAATGACTTCATGAAGCTAAACAGAAGGTAAAGGGTGAAGTGATAGAACGAGTAGCTTGATGAAGACAAGGATTTGGTAGGCCAGTTCCAGTTGCTGTGACAATTGTACATCTTGTCGGATTGTGGGTTACGGCTAACCCTTGAGGTTCAAACTCTGGGGTGCACATGAAGAACACTCTCTCCCTAGTACGCTCGCTCAAGAATCCCATGGCCTAGCTCGACAAACCCAAAGAACAAGAGACACAAGGGGTTATACTGGTTCGGGCCACCTTGCGGTGTAATACCCTACTCCAGTGTGGTGTTGGTGGATTGCCTCATGGTCTGAGGATGAACTAGTACAATGGATGAACAGCCTCAGGAGAAGAGGTGTTCTTGAGCTCGGAGAGCTGGTGTGTGTGAGGATGGAGTGAATCCGATCCAAGATGAGTCCCCCCCATCTAAGATGAGTCTTTCCTATGGTGGTGGCTAGTCCTATTTATAGAGGCCCTGGTCCTCTTCCCAAATGTTTAGGCGGGAAGGGATCCCACAACGACCAAGTTTTAAGGGGGACAACGAGTACAAGCTGCCCTGACAAAAGGTGGTCTTCGCCTGCCAAAGGCTCTAGTGGTGATGCTGCTGTGGGCTCTATGGTGACCTCCGTCCTGCCGTCCTGCTGGTCTTGGTCTTGTTGCACCCGTATGAAACCTTTCCTTGATGCCTCGGGACTCCTTGCCTACGCCTACCTCTTTTGCACGAAAGAGGAAACTGGCACACTGCGCCCGCTGGCACCCACCTAGCCTTGGTCGTCATGGCTCACGTCACGTGATCCTCGCGAGGTGCAACGAGGGGGAAGGTACCTTCTTCCCCTTCTTCATGCACAGTGTCTTCGCGGGGCTGGTCCCTCCTTTCTTTGAGTTTTTCTACACTGTCCTCCGCCATTACAAGCTCCATGCCCTCCACCTTCATCCCAATTCCATCCTTCTCCTGTCGATCTTCGCCTTCTATTGTGAGGCATTCGTGGGGGTGATGCCGTCCGTTGTGTTGCTTCGCCATTTCTTTTACCTCCGGAACAAGGACGACACGGCATGCTCAGGGTGCGCCAACTTCGTTGCAGTAAACGGAGCCAATGCAATCTCGAGATCCGGGAAGAAGGCAGAGGGCTTCCGAGGCAAATGGGTCCTCATTGTCGGCGTTCTGGGAACGGGGGTCCCCAGACTTGCCTGTGGCCCACGGTGTGGTTTTGCAAGCGGGCATGTACTTCCCATCTTCACCAACAAGCATTCCAGACCCTCGCGAGGCGGACGGCACAAAACCTCCTCGGGAGCGGCCTCACCAGGCTGGCTCACGAGGGGCGGAGAGATCAAGGCCAGGCAAACCTCACAAGGTTCCAATGACGTGAGTCATGACGATCGAGACCAGGCGGGCACCAGGAGGGCGCCAGCATGCATAGTGTCCTTGTTTCCTCTTTGGTGCTAAGGAGGCAAGCACAGGCGAGGAGTACAGAGGCGTCAAGCAAAGGTTTCCGTATCAGTGCAACGAGACCAAGACCAGCAGGATGGCAAGATGGAGGTCACCATGGAGCCCAAGGCGGCGTCACCACCAGAGCCTTTGATAGGCGAAGACTACTTTTGTCAGGATAACTTGTACTAGTTGTCCCCTTTCAAATTGGCCGTTCTGGCATCCCTTCCTGCTCAATATTTGGGGAGAGGACGAGGGCCTCTATAAATAGGATTAGCCACCACATTAGGAGGCAACGGAGCCTCAGCCATCTCATCTTGGACTAGATCCAATCCATCCTCACACCCACCAAGCACAAGAACACCTCACCTAAGGAGGCTGTTCTTCCCCTTGTACTATTCATCATCAGCTCGAGAGGCAATCCAATACACCACACAGGAGTAGGGTATTACACCACAACGGTGGCCCAAACCAATATAAATCTTGTGTCTCTTGTGTTGCGAGTTCGTCGAGCTTGCCTTTGAGATTGTGACGAGGTTGAGGGCATGAGTTGGTAGGGGGAGATCTTCGTGCACACCCCAGTGTTCGAACCATGAGTGTTTTGCCGGAACCCGAGATCCGACATTTGGTGCGCCAGGTAGGGGTGCGCCGGAGCTTTCCTTTCATCGATCCGCGTCCCGTCTCGTCGTCGTCTCCATGGCGGACACTCCCGAGCTCGCGCTAAGCGCCGGGCCGCCCTCGCCGCCCGCACCGTTCAGACGGCTCCCGTCGGCGGGCCACCCCGTCATTCTCCGTCGCCTGCCGCCAACTCCGCCACCGGCCCGGCGGGGAACGAGCAGCAAGCCTCCTCGCGGCACCCCCTCGGTGCGGCGAGACGGCCACACCGCCACTCCATCATTGACCCCGGCCGGCTCGTCGTCTCACGCCCGTCGTGCTCCCACGGACGAGCATGGCACGCTGTGCATGGCGCGCGAACTCCTGCGGTACCGCCCCATCAACGACCTCTACGAGGACTGGCTCGACCGCATTGCCGAGCTTGTCAGCACCGCAGGGGGCTCCCCTGTGCCGTCCCTTTCGCTGCCTCGCCCTCCGCCAGCTACAGGCGACGTGGCTCATGGAGCACCTCCACCACCTCTGCCCCAGGACGGCGCCCTGGCGCCAAGGCGTGTGCCCCCCCCCCCCGGCGTGACCCACCGCGTCGGGCGCCTGTATGCGAAGAAGCAAGCTACCAAGAAGTCCCTCGTCCATAAGAAAACACTCCTGCACTCCCGGTGCTGCTACGAAAAGACCGTGCACCGCCTATGATGGCGGTGCGAGGGCGTCAAGGCCAGGCTCTGCATCAGCAAAGGGTCCCGGTGGCCACCGCGGGCTGCTGCAGTTTCACCCCCGAGCTGCATAGTGTCGCCTGGCCAGGCAAGTTCAAGCAAGACCTGCCTCCACGCTATGACGGCACCCCCAACCCCGCGGAGTTCCTGCAGCTCTACGAGCTGAGCATCGAACTGGTTCCCCATGGCTCTCAAGGATGACGCACACTCGAGGCTCCTAAACCTGCCTCCGGGCTCCATCTCTTCCTGTAACGAGATGTGCGACCATTTCATCGCCAAGTTCCAGGGCACTCGCGACCGCCCTTCGGCCGCGGGTGACCTGTGCCTCGTCAAGCAACAACCAGGGGAAACCCTCCAGAAGTACATCCAGCACTTCAACAACATTCGTCTCAAGATCCCCAAGGTGACAGACGACGCCATTATCTCTGCGTCCTTCGATGGCGTCCGCGACGTCAAGATGAAGGAGGAGCTCACCATCCACGAGGAGCTGTGCACATCCCTGGAGCTGTTCAACCTGGCGACCAAGTGCACAAGGGCTGAGGAAGGGCGCCTTTCCCTTCTCGAGCTCCCAGCTGCCGACCTGGAGGAGAAGAAAGGCAAGGACAAGGACGTGAAGCGCAAGGGAGCAGACGTACTCGCGGCAGAGCCAAACACGAAACGCGGCAGGGACCAACTTGAGTCATCCAAGAGCAGCCGACTGTTCTGCGCCTTCCACAACGTGCACAGCCACAACACCAACGATTGTCAATAGCTCAGGACCATTTGCGACGGGCGCTTCGGTCGACGCGTCGAGTTCAACGACTGAGGCTACGGCCGAGGAGGAGGACGTGGTGGAGGACGCTGGGACGACCGGGGCCCATGCCAGGAGTGGCGCGACCGGCCTCGTGAGGACCGCTAGGAGGATCAGTCTCGCGAAGGTGCCTCGAGGGATCAGCCTCGCGAGGACCGTCCTCAGGGCAATGCTGGGCTTCCTCCATTTCCGCCACCACCAAGAAGGAACGACAACCACCACCAAGATGAGGGGGATGGGGGCTTCCAGGAGACGCGTGCTATCGCCTGCATCTTGGGTGGAGCTCAAGCCCTAGCCTCGTAGCGTAACTTCAAGCAGTTTGCTCGCGAGGTGAATGAAACCCTTCCCAAGCTCGAGGATACACACCCGCTCCGGTGGTCCAAGTGTGCTATTACCTTCAGCTCGGCAGACCAGCTCAAGTGCGCAGCCACCGCTGGCGCTCTCCCAATGCTCTGTTCACCCGTCACCAGCAACGTACAAGTCACCAAGACTCTCATCGACGGCGGCGCAGGGCTTAACGTCCTGTTTGTCGAGATGTTCGACAACCTTCAAGTTCCCTACGACCAACTTTAGCCTACCAAGACTTTCACAGGAGTGACCGACGGCTCCACCACCCCGATAGGTCAGGTCCGCCTCCCAGTCATCTTCGGACAACGCGACAACTACTGCACCGAGACCATCGACTTCGACGTTGCCCACATCCGTCTACTGTACAATGCCATCCTCGGGTATCCAACCCTGGCTAAGTTCATGGCGGTGACCCATCACGGCTACAACGTCCTCATGATGCCAGGAAGCGGCGGAATCATCACAGTCCCTTGCAAAGAAAGAGACGCGGTGTGCTCCCTCGAGCATGCCTTCCAAGCTGCAGCAATCGATGACCCCGACAGCAAGGGTGAGTACCCTCCTGAGGCCATCCCCAAGAATAAGAAGCAGCTACCCCATACTAGGCCTCAGGAGAACGGCGCCACAAGTGGCGCCACGTCAGGATCAGCGCCCGCACCTGGGGCGCCTCTCCCTCTGTCGCATAGGAAGGCGCGCCCGGCGCCCTCCTCGGGCAAGGCTCAGGGGCTCTCTTCTGGAGGGCCTCAGACCTTGCCAACATTATGAGGGAGGTGCTCGGGAACTATTTTGAGGCATGCTTCGTGGCATGTTTCCCTCAGGGGGACACATGGCGAGGAGTGCCCAGCGCTTAGGAGTTCATTACCAAGGGCACTTAGGAACTGCAGGATGCGAGGGCCATGTGCGGCGATCGCCGCTCACCTGGCGCAGCCCCCCATCTAGGCGAGGATGCTGGGCTGCGCATCTGCATCAACGTCCCAGGGCTCAACAGGGCCGCGTCTCAGGAGCTCTTCTAGCCTTCGCGCGTCGGACGCTGCGAGGGCCCATGACATAGCTATGTTCGCATGCCATTCGGCCTGTCAAGCGTGGCATCCGCCTACCAATGCAACTTGTGGCGCATCCTGGTGGCTCAGGAGACCAGGCACCACGCATTCCTGGTAGAGATGGAGACGGCCCTCAAAGAACCGCCTGGACCCCTAGAGCCTCCCGAGGTTTGGGGCCCCGGTGACTCGTGAGGAGCAACCCCTTCACCGCGTACCTACAGCTGCCCCAACATTCCTTCATCAACAGAATCAGGTGACATTTTCCAAGTTTATTTAGATGGGAGCGCCCTCATGGCTGCATCATTCCCAGGCCGTGTGGGTCCGTCCCTATGGCGTGTATCCCTCTTTATGTCTTTAGCTTACCTTGCTGGGGTGCCCCTCGGGCTGCATCATCCCCAAGCCTCTCGGGCCTGACCCAGTGGCATGTTTGCTTTCCATGCTTAATCTATCTATGACTATCACCTGCTTGATTGTCACCTACCACGGGAGCCGCGCCCCGATCGTCTTTCTTCAGGACCCTTCGCGTGAGAAGGTTAGGTACGGCGTCTATGCTCGGGCCCGTCCCTGCAGCGTCGATAAATCCAACGGCTGAGCTCTGTCTGGCGGGTTCGTCCCGTTCACGTCACCTCCTGGGGCCATTGGTGCCTGGCCTTCTCACGCAATAACCTCAGGAGATTCGTCCGGCGCAGGTTGTCTAGCCACCTCACAGGACCACCACAGCAACAAGAATCAAGACCAGGGGCAACCCGCCTTGAGTTAGGGCCTCGTGAGTCCCACGCTGGCTCACGAGTGCCCAGACACACCTCATCTAGCTCTTCCGTGCAAGCCACATGTGAGGGCGGGGCTGTACATGCCCTGGGGGCTCTCCGCAGTAGGGAGTCCCCTCCCACGTACCAGTGGAAGCACCATGCTCCGCGTTGGCCGTCGACACTTCTGAGGAGCGGCTATGACCTTGCAAGTGCGGAAGCGCTATACTCCGCGCTGGTGATAAACAACTGAGGGCGGCCCCATGATCGTATCAACTTCAAGGAGCCCTTGAGCTTAGTGTCCGACCTCACCTCAACACGTCCCCTTGGGAGAGTCGTGCGAGGGGGCTGGGCACGGGGGCTGCGCTCGGGTCACGGCCAGGCGTATGCCACCCAACCAGGTCCCCTGGACCTGGACGTCGCGCGTCCCTCTCGAGCCGAGCCTCGGTGAGGGCAAAGGTATGAAGGTTGTTTGCACGTCAAGGGGGGCTCCTGAGCATCGCGACTCATGAGCCTAACTGGTCGCGTAGCCCCTCACCCGTTGGTCTCGTCCTGGTCTCTGGACGACCCAACGGCGGCTAAGGTATGTGCGCGGCCGGGCCCTGCCGACGTAGAACGCTAAACCTATCCTCACGTCTCCTTCCTATAAGCTGTTTGAGTGTCAAGGGGGACTCCTGAGCATTGCAACTCAGGAGCCTAATTGGTCATGTAGCCCCTTAGCCCTTGGTCTCGTCCTGGTCTCCAGATGATCCAACGGCGGCTGAGGTATGCGCGGGGCCGGGCCCTGCCGACGTAGAACATAAAGCAAATAGGAAGAAAATCGCAAAATCTCAAGCAAACATTACAAGACATATTGTTCTCACAATACCAACGCAAGTTTAACACCTCCACGAAGCGTGATGCATGTTGCAGGAATAAAACAGGAAAGGAGCCGCAAGTCATCCCTGGACACCACCGATGCCCGCGACAGCCGCAAGTCATCGGAGAGCGGTGTACCAGACCGACCGACCGTCTGGGGTGCGATGCGAACGCGACAAGCGTGCTGTATACTCCGTACATGTGTACCGCCGTTTTCTTGAGGCCTTGCTCCATGGCGCAATCCATGGATACAAAATTAGTATACTGTACTATGTAAAAGTCGAGGGCGGGGTTTTTCATGCGCGGTAGGAGGGGCAGTTCCGCCTAGTCGGTTCAACAGAGACGCGAGAAGATGAGGGAGTAGGCTGCTGCAAACGTAGGGCTTTGTGATTTGATAGTGAGTTACTGCTGGACAGGTGGGGCCCGGTGATTTGACTTGCCATTATAATTTTAACTGCGGCGCTACGACCGGCTTGAGTCTCCCGATTCCTGAAAACCTCCATACGGGTGCCTCTCCCGATGCTCCACCATGTAGAGGCCGGCTCTTGCTTGAGAGCCCACTCCTCCACTTTTCCTTCCCTCTTTCCCCCACATATGCAAAAATGCCATGTAAAGCGGGCTTATAGCCCACTATTGTACTTGATCCTACAGGTGCTAAGCCTTCCACATAGGCATAAAGTATGATGTAGCAAGTTAATTAAGAAGAGAGAGACTAGTTTGGTGACCCCAGGAAGAAATGGTGCTAAGCGCGTGTACCTTGATGAAGCAAACTTTGAAATAAAAAACTAAGCACATATGCATTGGCGACTTGAGTTGCTAAGCCATTTAATGCCCATAACACCTCATCTAAGCACCATTTCATTGGAAGAGGTCACTCCTTGGCAAATGCAATAAATACTACAAATAAAGATATGGAGAGAAGTAAAAAATATATTCTTATAGCCAACTTTATGGCTAACCTTGTTGTATGAGTGACTAAGTGATGACTATGTATGACATGCCAACATCAGATAGCCTAACGCACCGTGTTAAATCTCCAAGGGCGCGACCGCGCGAGCGAGGCGTTGGTCGTGGTAGGCGCGACCATGATACGGGCTGCTGGCAGCCCTTGGATCTGAGATCGAACAGTCGCATGCTAAGTTGCTGAAAAAATTGCAGAATAACCCTCCAGGATGGGATATTCACCCATAGGTCTAGAATCACGCCATGCAACCGTTCGATCTCAGATCCAAGGGCTCTCAGAAGCCCGTATCATGGGAGAATGAAAAGCTTCGTATCACCTGTAATTTTCCCGACGCTTGACATGACATCGAAAGCCATTTAATTGGGCGTCGAGTAGACATGACATCTAATTGGGCTCCCATAGTACTGTGCATGGATCCATTTATCCACTAGGCAAGCCACTACCCTCCCATTCGCACATGCCCCCCCCACTCGACATTTTTACAATCAATAAACCGCTCCTAGTCGTCCCATCCTTTCACATTACGGCAGTTCCACTAATCCTAACCCTCCTCCCAAATCCATGGCATCCCAAATCTCCATGATTGACAGTGAGTACAAGGTTAGAACCATCACCGGCGATGAGTTCGACGTCATCTACACCCGTTTTTCCGCAACGATGAAATAATGCCTTGCTCGCTTCAAAAGCAGGTTCGAAAACTCAAATGATGAGTGGGTCGCTAGGCTAGATGTTGAGTACACCACAGTCCTGGGAAGCGAGAAGAAACTAAAGGAGGCAGAGAAGAAGAAGCCCGCCGTGATCCAGGTTTGCGTGCATGACTTAGGCTTGGTCTACCACATATGCCATGCCGACGTTGAGTGCGAGGAATTTAAGAAGTTCCTCAAGGGAGGCCGAGTCAAATTTGTTACTATAGACTTTAGGAACGACAAGGAAATCCTGGGTCGGATAGGCCTCGTTGTAGGCGACCCCTTCGACCTCCAGAAGGAAGGGCTGATGCCCTCCCTTGATCAGCCTTCAATGCTGACCCTGGCAGGAGCCATGGTTCATCCTTCATACGGTAAACTAGAGAAGCCTCCGTACACGTTTCATTGTCATGCATGGCAGTGGAATGTACTAGATATGGACCACATCCACTATGCTGCAATGGATGGCTACCTTTGTTTCAATATCTACAAGGGTTGGATGAAGAGCAAGAGCCAAGTGTGTGGTTCAAGCAAAGAAGTATCGCCCAAGAGGAAGAGGGACAAGGACGAAGTCGAGGACGTGGACGAGGACTCCGAGTAAGGTGGCAGTGTCGTTGCT
Source organism: Triticum urartu (assembly GCF_003073215.2). Classification (NCBI taxonomy): domain Eukaryota; kingdom Viridiplantae; phylum Streptophyta; class Magnoliopsida; order Poales; family Poaceae; genus Triticum; species Triticum urartu. The sequence continues at coordinate 273,743,604 of NC_053024.1, read as the reverse complement.
CATGGTGGTTCTAATGCGGTGTCTACCGAATTAGTTGCTTAGTTTAATTTCTGGTGTGCTTAGTTTTATTTGAGGGGTGTGTTGTGCTGAGCCCCCAGCAGAACTATGTCATGTTTCTCCTCATTATATTTCGTACATTTCATCTTTTAGATGGTATAGTACTACCACTCGTTTCTTGACATCATATACATACAATATATATGGCCAACATCACATAGCCAGCAATTTAGTTGTCAAAGAATTTCAGGGTGCTTAGTTTTGTCAAATAATTCTAGGGTGCTTAGCTTTATTTGAGGGGTGTGTTGTGCTGGACACCATTAACTTATCATTGTGAGAATCAGCTTATTTTTGTCATGTAACATGGTCAACGGGGTTTGACGTGAAAATAACAATGTCTAATGGCATTTTTGAGCAAACATCTAACTTAACGATGGCACTTTTTAGATATCTAATTGCATTTTTGAGCAGGAATCTCACGGATCGATGGCATTTTTTGAGTAGTTGTAACTTCCAATGGCAAAACTGAGTAGTGATACACAACTAGTGGCATAAATAATAAGAACCCAAGAATTAAATAGGGCTAATTTCTTTATTTCTTTATACCTTTGTGTGCGAAACAATATACGCTGCCTACAGCCAGATTTTATTTACAGAGGCAACATAGAACTATATGAGTGCCCTATTAAATTTTGGAATTATTCCTGGTTCGTTTGGCCTTTTTTGATACATTAATTGAATTTTTGGTCATTTAATGTGCATAATTCAAATTTGAACTACAAGCACATGCTCCCATGCACCAAAGTTGACTGAAAAATCACATGTGCGTCCTCAGGTGAATTTCTAGGTCCCATGCAAGAAATGGGAATGAAATTCAAACATCTGGGCATCGTGGTTCGACCGAGAACATTGAGAAGCTTGGTTTTAAAATTCTTGTAAATCCAAAACACGCTAAAAATCATGAAACTTGGCATGGTGTCATGTCATGGTCCTACCATGCTGTGGTAAAAAAATGCAGAATAGGAACATGTTTTGGTATAAGTTTCTTGCAAACCGGAGCTTCTCTCAAGAAGGCTCGTGGTTCTGAGAGGGAACGTGTCACCTTTGTGTGCATAATTCAAATTTTAAATACAAGCACATGCTCTAGTGCACCAAAGCTAGTTGAAAAATCACATGTGTGTCCTCGGGAAAATTTCTAGGTCCCATGCCAGAAATGGGAATGAAATTCAAACATCTGGGCATCATGGCTCGGCCGGAAACATTGAGAAACTTGGTTTTTTAATTCTTGTAAATCCAAAACACGCATGAAAATCATGAAACTTGGCTTGGTGCCATGACATGGCACCAACATGCTGTGGTAATTTTGCTGTCCGATTTGCAGAGGCGCACACATTAAAAATCAACAAAGTCATTTTGGAACAAGTGTTGTCACGTTACAATCGGAAACACAAGTATTATTGAAACCGTGGGCGTTCTATTTACCATTTACGTGCCGCCATGCGTCCCCTTTTTTTATTAGCTAGGAGGCGCCATGCAGGGTAGCTATTTGAGTACGTGAGGCGTGCGATCAGACCCCTACGCGTGCCTATCGGGAGGAGAGCCCTTTGACCTCCATCTGCCGTCGACATCTCTCCCAAGGTACCATTAATGGCGCCCGAGCCTCTGTTTAATGGCGTGGCAATGTCTCACTCGACTGAGATTTAAGAGAGGGAAAAGAAAATCTGAAAAGAAAATTTTGCACGGATCTTGATGTAAGATCCGACGGACCTATATAGCATCTACTGCGACTTATAGCAAGACTGATGAATATATATATATAAGGACGACGAGAGTGGATAATAATTGTCTTACATAATTAGGAAGATAATTAAAAAAGCCACATGCGGCTACGCCCAAAATACACAAGGGCAAAAGAAGAAGGAAGACGCATACAACGATCTGGCTCACTGATCTCTACTTTCTTTATGCGCCACGGGTCACGGAGACTAGTTCCCATGGCGGGCGATGATCTCCTTCATCATTTCCATGTCCTTAGTATGCTACTTGGCAGCATCCATGGATTCCTCCACCAGCCTGTTGCGCTCGATGCAGAGCATGGCATTCTCGTCCATAAGTTTCTTGATGATGACGCCTGTCATCTGCAACACGGCAGCGGTCTCCTCCTCCTGCTTCGCCCTCAGCAGGTCACACTCGCCCCAGAGCATCGCATTGCCCTCCCCGGGTTGCCGGATGATGCCGGTAGCCTCGTCCTACATCCTCGCCCAGCGGGAGATCTGATCCACCTGGCTATGGACTATCGCATGCATGCGCCTGAAAGAGTCCTCGCCTGCCCGCGAGAAAATTTCCCAGGCCGCCGCGGCGCGGCAGGACCTCCCTGCTGCTTTGGCGGCGCGGCGGGACATCTTTGCTGCTTCCGCGGCGTGGCCGGACCAGTCTGCTACATCGACGGCACGACGGGTCCTCTGTGCAGCTTCGGCGGCGCAGCGGGACCTCTGTGCTGCTACTGCTGCGCGGCTAGACATGTCGGCTGCTTTCACGGCGAGGCGGGACATTTCTCGGGCTTCCTCTTCCATGCTCACCTCTCCTTGGTGGAAATCTCTCGACCCAGAACTCACGTTGCTATGGCTTGATTGTTTCTTGTGGATGAGGAGTTGAGGAGGAATGTGCAGTCATTTTCGGTTAGGTAGTTCCCCTTTTTATAACCTAAGTACTAGCACTAGTACTAAAACCTGCATAGTGGGAACACGTTCAGGTTTGGTACGTACTGGTAGGTGTGAGCAGGCTTGCACTTAATTGTCGCACTAGTACTTTCGAATGTGATGGGAACAAGGTAAAGATTAATTGATGGTTTTTGGTTTCGAGGCCCGAAACGGCTCCCTATGAGTTTAGTAGAACATAAATTTCAAGTAGACTGCCCTACTCAGATGCGTAAATATTATGTTACTGTCAAAAATTAGCACAAAATACGAAGGAGACCAATGAAAGTACTACTAGAAACCCATGATTTAACTACTCGCATGCGCGCATTGCAGTAGTAATGTCTTTCTTCTTCCCTCACGTCCACTCAATTTTCATGTGCTGTATTAATTGACCAGGAATGAAGTGAAGGACTTTACACGCGTCAAATTATCACATGGGGTGGATCTTGGTACAAAATTGCGTCCGCCCGTGTACCCGCGTGTGCGTGCGAGGGAATGAGTGTGTGCGTGGAGTGGGTTCACATCTTCGCTTCGTGCATGTACCACCAGTGCGGCTCGGGGAGGACGAGTACATTCTTCTGGAACCAGCAGCACGTCACTGTGATCAATCCACACAAGGATGTCGCGACAAAACCTGCACATGTGCCACATGCCCACGTGGCTTCATGAACTGTAAGAGAGACATTGTGTAGCGTGCCATTGTGTTTTGCACATACTCGAAGTACTATTAAGGTACAAGTGCATTGCACGCGTCAGATTTTGCAACCAAATTACGAATAAATACCACACTGTAGCATGTAAGCTCTGAGTCATATATGCCTGATGTAGACCTTCGTTTAATTCTTATCGTTCATCTCATTCAAAATCAATTAGTTTTTATAAAATACCTAGGGCCTCTTTGATTCGTAGGATTTCCAAAACGCGGGAATAGGAAGAACATGGGATTAGAGTGGAATGTCGTTTTGAATCCTACAGGATGGTACGAGTGTTAGGTTGTGCATAGAAAAAACGCTGAATTCCTTCAAAGAGGTTTGAGTGGATGGGATGTTTCCTATGAAATCTAGTCCAAATGAATCATATGGAAAAATTCCTATGGTTTGCAATCCTACGAATCAAACAACCAAGATAGGAAAAATTCCTAAGGATTAGAATCCTCCCAAACTCCTTCGAGAATCCTTTGAATCAAAGAAGCCCTTAATCTATTTTATGATTCATGGAATTGTGCGTTGTAAAGCATAAAGTACAAACAAAGAATGGCAATTCAACTAGAAAAAAAGTTTGGGCAGTTACGATATGAAAGATTCTAGAACAAAGGAGAACCACTGTTGTTTTGACATTTGTGCATTATGCTTAAGTGCATTATGCTTAAGTTCAACCATGGAGTCTACTAGATTGTACATGTGGTAAAATCCGGTGGGGGGCTAGAAGATGGTGCGAGGGCGAGGGGCCGAGTGGAGGGAGACTATGAAGGAGTGCACAACTGCGAGATCGATATTTATAGAGAGGGGGCGAGAACGTGTGCTGTTGCGTGCAGTGGCGGAGCCATGAAAAATGTCCCATGAGCTAGGGGGTCAAGCATTGCTAATCCTTTACGAGGAGGGCCAATTCATCAACTTAAACCATTTGTACCAGCAATTGTCTAATGATCACATTTATATTAGCCTCGATATATAGGGATGTTAGGGGGGCAAGGCCCTTGCTGCCCCCTGTCTTGGCCATTATGCGTGCGTCTGAGTGATGAAGCGGAAGGCATGGATGATGAGAGGGGGGCATTGGATATATAATTAATGTGGGTGTATTAGCTATATATGTAATCCTATATAGAGAGGTATAGATTGATCGATGTGGACGTGGGAAAGAGGGTGAGACCTCACTAGATATATAGATTGATCGGTTTATTTGGAAAACTATGAAAGACCTAGCTGTATACACACACACACACACACACACATAGAGGAACATCGATCATTGTGCATGCACGTCAGAGATAAAGAATGCCCGATATGATGGAGAGGGGGATGTGTGTGTGTGCCTTCATGGGAGACCGACCTAAAGAAAAAGATTGCATGTGTGCGATGGATAATGCCGACTGGTAGTGTGTGTGCGTGCATGCACGAGAGAAAGTTAGTGGTACAATTAAAGAGAAGACCAATGTGTGGGTGTAAAAGACTAGCTGAGGTCATAATCAATGTAAAGTTGAATTAAAATATTTGAATAAGAGATCATGATGTTTGAAACCCATGCATGCATGAATATAACGGAGATCTATGCGGTGTGGTTTGGAAACGAGCATGTTGCAATGTATACACATTGAACAAGGTCAGATTGGTTTGAATTTGAGAAATCGATGGCAGACATCGTTTGGACACATTGCATCCGTGCATGGACAAACTATTCTAATTGGAGATGATGGGTGGCTTTCGCATCACATATCTATATCTATACCCCTATATATATTATATTTTATATTTTTTATATAGTGTGCGGATAACTTTAACTTTGAAAGATGGTCGTTGGATGAGGCCAATCCGATGGTGCAGAGCCGGCAAATTTGAGCACTACTGGCCGTTGGATATCATCTAGATTCCACCAGATTTTGCCACATGTACAATCGAGAAGAGTCTATGGTTGAACTTATGCATAATGCACAAACCTCAAAACACAAGCACTTCGTCTTTGTTCTAGAATCTTCCATATCATAATTTCCCAAATGTTTTTCTACATGATTTGTTTTTACTTTATGCCTTAAATGCACAATTCCATGAATCTTAAAATAGATTAGCTTTCTTATAAAAACTAGATGATTTTGAATGAAATGAACTATAAGAATTAGACGAACATCTACATCATGCATATATGACTCAAAGCTTACATGCTATAATGTGGTATTTATTCATAATTTGGTTGCCAAATCTCATGTGTGCAATGCACGTGTACCTTACTAGTCTAAATGGTGCCTGTGTGTGTGTTGTGTGTGTTAAACACATTGTACGTAGTATCTCATACTAGTCTAAATTGTCTTTTTTGGGTACATGTTAAGCTTGTTCTCCTGAAATTTCAAGCCGCTCCTTGTTATGCCGAAATTTCAAGCTAGCGTCTCTGTCTATCGTGCTGCGAAACTCCCACCTCTTCAAACCGCGCCTTGTTAGCCCGAAATATTTAAGATATATCTTTGTCTCGCTGTGCTCCGATAACTCCCTCCATATCAACCCCCGCCTTGCCATTCCAAAATTACAACGCGCGCGAAAAATCCCACCTCCTGTGAAATCCTGACACGCGAAATGCTCGTGATACCCCTGAACCGAAAGAACCACCTCAAATCGGTGGGGGTACTTCCGGAACTTACCCCACATTTTGGACAAGCGCATCCCTAAGCCATGGTTCCCCACTCCCATCCTATCCGCCCACCCATTCGTACACCGAGGCCGGCAAAACCCGCGAAGCCCCACACCCTCCTCCGTCCGCCACCCAGCCGGAGCCTCTTCCCCGACGACGTCGTCCACAGCAACACCTCGACGTCCCTCATCCATCGTACCGGATGAGGATCTGTCGTCGATCTGGTCATCCCGCCGGTTTAGCCACCCTGTCCTCCACCTCCAAGGAGTTGCCCCGACGCTCCCCTCGTCTTTCGTGCCACCTCCATTCCCACAACGCCGTCTTCACCTGCACCACCAGAAGAGCATCATCATCACCGTTTCCTCGGATGAAGTTGCGGCCTAATCGGCGCCACCAAAGAGGTTGTACACTAATCACCGCATTTTCTTCTTGATTCGATCTCACGGTGCTGCCAGCGCTCGGTCCCGAGCCGACACGGCGTGACTCCATCCACGTCGGCGTCGCCGGCCACTTCCTCCACGGCGTCGCTCGCTCGGCAGCGATGTCCACATCAGTAGGAGTTGCTGCTACTTTAGCTCTCGCTCGCGCTGCTGCTGTGCTCTTGCTCTCGGTCCCTTGCTTGGTCTGCTCTTGCTCCTGCTCGTGCTGCTGCTCTCGCTCTTGCTCTTGCTTGGGATGCTGCTTCGATTTAGCTACACTTCAGTCGACTGAATTGACTTTTGGGCATTTGATTTTTAGGGGGTGGGGGGGGGGGCTCGCCAGAGTTAAGGAAGAACCAGCCGCAGCGGGGAGGAGGGCTCGCTGGAGAGGTACCCCACTACCTATCTTAGGGTTCAGGGTGGGGGCGGTGGTCGCCGGTGGTGGTGGGGCGGTGCCGTAGGGATCGCCGGAGAAAAAGCTCGGCACAGGCAGCGGCCTACAGGGATGGCCGGGGCGGCGGCGGACCGGTGGTGGGGAGTGTTTTCGGGGTGGTGGGGGCGGCTATTTGGCCGGTGGTGGCTGGTGGCTCGAGGGGTGGAGGTTGAAGATGAACTACAGGCCCTTGATTTCATATCCAATGGCTGCAAAATCGACTGACCAAAGATGAAAAGGTCAGTCGACTAACTTGTAGCCTCACCTCTAGTGCATTCAGTTTCGACAGTAAAATTCAGTTTCGATAGCAAAATTAAGTTTCGACAGTTAAGTTCAGTTTCCACAGTTAAATTCAGTTTTGACAGTTAAGTTCAGAGATGAGTGGCTGATGTATACATCTAGCACTTTGTGGTTATGTATTTTACATCATCTATTGGAGATGCTATTAGAATTCCACTCAGGTTAACGTTGACTCTCTTGTCCATGTTCAGCCTCGGCATCGTACAACTTACCGGAGCTGCTCCAACGACGAAACCCTCCATCACAGCGGAGCAGTACCTCGGGCTCCATCTCCATACGCCTAAGATCTTCTTCCCCTCCTCCGACAGCCAAGTCAGCCGGAGCATCCTCACCGGCCACCCCAATCACGCTAAGATCGACATGGCTTCGCCAAAGAGGTTGTACACTTCTTGTGGTTTGACTTAATCTCAACATGCTTCTTTGCATCCCGTGATCTTCCAATTCTTGTGAACCAAACACCCAGATTGGCAGAAATCCTATGTTTTTAAATTCTCTGTTTGGCACATGCATTCCTATCCTATTCCTGTATATTTCCTATCCCTGCATTGTTAGAATCCTCAAATTCAAACAAGCCCTTACACAATTACTTCTGTTACAGATATGTGTCAAAGAAAACCTTGTGTAGTTTGTCCTGCTCCTGCGGTGCTGTGTTCCACCCCAGCTTAGCTGCTCCAACGATGGAAGGGTTCACCACAGCAGGGATCCGCTCTCTAGACTGTCTTTTGCCGCCTCAGATCTTCCTCCCTACCGCCGGAAGCCATGACAACTGCATTACCATCATCAACTGAGAAGATGACCTTGAGGACTACACGGGTCTGCAAGAGAGGTCGCACTCTTCCGTTTCTGCTTACGTTATGCATCGCTTAATATGATAACATGCTACTTTATCGTCGTGTTCACCTATTAGACTCCGACTCAGGTCCAAACTTATGCTGAAAATTGAGTTTTTAAATGGTTCTGGGGTACATATTGGGGCAGCAATCAGTACTATATGTCTACTATCTAGTTAATCTCGGGGGTCTACTATGAGTTCCATGTTGGGTGCAAACAAAAATTAAAGGAGCCATTATCTGTATTTTTTAATTAAGCTATTATCTGCCTGCTATCATATGTTTTGGGTCTATCCAGAATTTTCTACCATCACCTTGGATTTGTGCATGCACTCCTTACATAATCTCACTATGTTTTATTCCTATGCATGTCAGTTATTGTACACAATGGAACTGAACATGTAGAGCAAAAGAGACGAGCCTTGCGTGGCAATAAAATTTCATGCGGACGTCGCTCCATGGTGGGAGCAAAGGAAGCCCCCCTCCACCCATTTTGGATCGTAATCAAGCGGAAGATAACTGTTCTGAGGGGGATTCTGTCGGATTTCGGGTTCCGACAGACCCTTGAGGTTCGAACACTGGGGTGTGCGCGGAGATTTCGCCTCCTACCTACCTGCACCCCTCCGCCTCGCTAAGATCTAAACTATGGAAAGAACAACACAAGGGACACGAGGTTTATACTGGTTCGAGCCACCGTTGTGGTGTAATACCCTACTCCAGTGTGTGGTGTGGTGGATTGCCTCTTGGGCTGATGGTGATGAACAATACAAGGAAGAACAGCCTCGCGAGGGTCTGTTCTTGGCTAGGGCGATGAACTGCTGGGAGGAGTCCAGACACCCTTCTCTCTCTTTCTCTTCACAACTGATGATGCCTCTCTCCAACCTCTAACCTCTCACCGAGCTCTTTCCATCCTGCGGGTGGCTGGTCCTATTTATAGAGGCCCTCGTCCTCTTCCCAAATATCGATCGGGAAGGGAGCCAACAATGGCGGGCTAATTTGAAAGGGGACAGCTAGTACCAGCTGTCCTGACAAAAGTAGTCTTCGCCTGCACAAAGCTCTGGTGGTGACGCTATCTTGGGCTCCACGATGACCTCCGTCTTGCAGTCCTCCTGGTCTTGGTCTTGTTGCACCGAAATGGCAACCTTTGCCTGATGCCTCGGTACTCCGCGGCTGCGCTTGCCCCCTTTGCACCAAAGGGGAAAGAAGGACACTGCGCGGGCTGGCACCCGCCTGGCGCCCTTGGTCGTCATGGCTTGCATCACAGGCACCTCGTGAGGTACCCCGCCTTGATCTCTCCGCCTCCTCGCGAGCCAGCCTGATGAGGCCGTGCCTGAGGAAGCTCCGCGTCATCCGCCCCGCGAGGCTTGGCCCCTCGCGAGGGTCTTGGGTCTGTGTTGGTGAAGATGGGCCGTGCTGGGCCCCCCTTTGAGCCACGCCGCAGGTCGCAGGCAGGCAAGTCTGGGGACCCCCGTTCCCAAAATGCCGACAGTAGCCCCCGGGCCCAAGGCGCGCCCGGACTTGGCCGTGCAGGGAGGCGGAAGGGCAAGAGCGAAGCGCCGTGGGCCCTAACAGCCTGCGGCCTTGGGCGCCACGTGGCGGTTGATTGGACGTGGGCGCCTCCACTTCCCCATGGCGCCTCGGCAACTGCACGGACTGGACAAGTCCCTGCATGCAAAGTGGGTCATGATTACCTGCAATCGTGGAGGTCGGCGGTTGGCCTTCGCCGGCCATAAGTACGAAACAGCGCGCGCCCTTCCAGTCCATCCCTCCTTGCTTCTCCTTCTTCCCGGTCCTTGCTCCGTCTTGCTGCGATGGCTCCGATCCGCCGGTTCTCGACGGCAGAGAAGGGAAAGGCTCCCCGAGAGGAACCAGACCCGCTCCCGCCGAAGAAACGGCTCGTCCTCCATGGCCCGGATGAGGGGGCCCATCAGGTGGTGTCAAGGCCTTGGTGCGAGCGGGCACCGCCGGGGTTCCCGCTTCCCTTGTATGCCCACATCGAGGGCCCTGAAGGAGCTGATGCTGATCGCCACGGGCTGCATCGCTGTCGGCGCCGACGAGTCACGAAGGTGTGGGTCGTCCCCCCTGGGGTCCACACCGAGGGCTCCTCCCGAGAGTTCGTGCTCCACGTCGCCATGCCTCCTTAGTCTTGGATTCGCCTTCCTCCCTTCTTTGCCTCCATCATCCCGCAGGGAGAACTCCTGGAGCTTTGGCTGCAGCACACCGGCTGCAGCACCCTTGCGACCAAGGCAGAGGTCGCGGTCATTGCCCCGGGCGAGGTCTTCATGACTCGGGACTGGAGCGAGATCGCCCGGGTTTGCAGGACAAGAGGCGCCCTCGCGATCCACTTGGAGTACGACGGTGCTTCGGTGATGTTCTTCAAGGTCTTCGATGCGATCGGGCGCCGGCTAAAGTGCTGCCCCGGGAGAGGTGGCCAGGACCCTGCTGCGGCGAGGACTGGGCCCGCCAACCGCTCCCTTGGTGGGTCCTCAGGCGGTGGAGGCGTCGGAGGTTCCAGCAACTCCGGCGAGCTCTTCGCGACTCCGGAGACGAGCGACGACAGCTATGAGCCCCCGAGCCGGCGCTGCTCCTGGAGCAGGGCGGGCTCGTCAGGCCGCCGCCGACTCTGATCTGGATGGGGTTGGCGCGAGTGCTTGACAGCTCACTGTTGATGATGGCGTCTTTTGCAGGGGCGCGCGTAGTTAGTGTCCCTTTAGGATCTGTTCCCTGCGAGGAATCAAAGACGCGTCCCGTGGGGGTTTGTAAGGTGCCTGTGATCCTGTTTTGTTAATATAACCCTTGTCGTAGAATCGTGCGAGTTGCTCATTCCGTTTTAGCTCAGTCCTCCCTTCGAACCTCACGAGGGCTTGGTGCTCTGCGCCGACAGGTCCCAGTCCCAAGGCGGCTTCAGCCGTCGCTGGTATGCTAGGTTGCAATGCCGTGGTCAAGGCTAGGAGGTGAGCGACCCGGAGTCCGGTAAGAGCCTCTGAGTCGCGATGCTTAGGAGGTCCCCTTTGGCACTCAAGCAGCCGTCGTTCGGTGAGAAAGGAGAGCAGCGTCGCTAACACGGGATTGCATTAGGTGCGGGGATGATGCCACGGTAGCTGGTGCTTCCGGGTGGTGACTTATCTCGAGAATCAGGGGCCGCTCTCTGGTGTGTCACCGGGTCCGTGCATCGGCAGGCATGAGGTTTCTTGGCGAGGTCCTTGCGTGTCCCTCCCCTCTCGCCTTTGCTCCCCTTTATGCTCTACGTCCTCAGGTCCCGGCCCTCGAGCGTGTCTCAGCCGTCACTGGTATGCCAGATCGCGATGCCGTGGACAAGGCCAGAGGGTGAGGGCTGGAGAGCCAGTAGGAGCCCTGAGTCGCGATGCTCAGGCACCCCCCCTTTAACGTGCAAGCGGTTCGCGCGGACGAGAGTGAAGGAGACACCACAAGGGCCTCGCCTGACGCAGCTCCTTCAGGAGATCCTGTAGATCCATCATAGAAAAAATGAGGGGGTTGCCATGACAATTGACAGTCAGCCGTTGGTTGCTTCCAAGGGGTAATGAGGCACTGAAGGCTTGACGAGGTGGCGCCATGCAGGGCTGCCGCGGCCAGAGCTCAGCCATTCAGGGTTTGTCGGCGTTGCAGGGACGGACCCATGCGCAAGCGTCGTGCCGTTTGGGAGCAGTTCCGTCAGTTGAGCGGGCAACTAGGTCAAGCACATTAGCCGCAGAGGAGTGGATTCATTTAAATAGATGCTGGGAAGGCGGACATCACTGGGTCTGGCCCGAGCGACTTGGGGATCATGCAGCCCGAGGGGCGCCCCCAACAAGGTAAACTAACAACATGAAATAAAAGCGATACACGCCGCAGGGACGGACCCATGCGGCCTGGGAATAATGCAGCCCTGGGGGGCGCTCCCAGCTGGAAGTGAAACTTGAAAGATGTCACCTGATGACGTTGAGGACGAAGGGGTGTTGGTGTAGCAGACTCGGTGGGCTGCGGAAGCCGATCCTCACGAGCCCCTAGGCCTAGGGGCCTCGGGAGGCTCCGAAGGCGCTGGCGGCTCCTTGCGGACCATCTCCATCTCCGCCAGGGCTGTGGAATGCCTGGCCTCTTGTGCCTCCGTGATGCCCCTCATGAGGCGCTGGTACGTGGCAGCCGCATTCGGCAGACCGTAAGGCATGCGAACATAGCTGTGGGGTGGACCTCCGCAGCGCCCCACTCGCGAGGGCCAGAGGCGCTCCAGAGAGGCGACTCGGTTGAGCCCTGGTATGTCGATGCAGACGCGCAACCCACCATCCTCGCCTAGATGGGGAGCCACTGCTGGTAGGCGGCGGCCGCCTTTCATGACTCTTGACTCCTGTAGCTCCCGAATGGCCTTGCTGACGAACTCCTAAGGGTCTGGCTGCCCTTGCCTTGCTCCTTCTTGAGGGAAACGTGCTTCGAAACACGCCTCCATGTGGTGCCCAAGCGCCTGCCTCGTGACCCTAGCTAGGTCGGTGGCCCTCCAGGGGAGAGCCCCCGAGCCCTGCCTGAGGAGGGCGCCGGGCGCGCTTTCCTATGCGATGGAAGGAGGTTCCCCCTGGGCAGGCGCGGGCCCAGAGGGGCCTTCCTCCTGAGTGGCCAGGCCGGACGATGTCTTCTTCTTCTTGGGGGCGGTCTCGGGAGGCCTCCTGCTTCCGCGATCCGGGTCTTCCAGTGACGCGGCCTGAAAGGCTCGTTCCAGGGAACACACCGCGTCCTTCTCTTCACAGGGCACCGTGATGACTCCGCCACTTCCTGGCATCTTGAGGACGTTGCAGCCGCGGTGAGTTACGGCCATGAACTTGGCCAGCGTTGGGTACCCAAGGATGGCGTTGTACGGCAGGCGAATGTGAGCGACGTCGAAGTCGATGAGCTCGGTGCGGTAGTTGTCGCGTGCCCCGAAGGTGACAGGGAGGCAGACCTACCCAATCGGGACCGTGGAGCCGTCGGTGATTCTGGAGAAAGGCTTGGTTGGCTGAAGCTGGCTGTAGGACACTTGGAGATTGTTGAATGTTTCAACGTACAGGACGTTGAGCCCTGCCCCGCCATCGATGAGGGTCCTGGTGACCACCACGTTGCTGACGATTGGGGAACAAAGCATCGGGAGGACTCCGGCTGTAGCCGCACACTTGAGCTGATCTGCTGAGCTGAACGTGATGGTGCACGCCGACCACCTGAGAGGGCGCGTGGCTTCGAGCCTGGGGAGGACTGCATTCACTTCGCGGGCGAACTGCTTGAAGATGCATTGAGAGGCTGGGGCTTGAGCCCCGCCCAGGATGCATGCGATCGCGCGCGGCTCCTGGAAGCCCCTAGCCTCCTTGTCCTGGTGGCGGTCCTCGTTTATCCTTGGCTACGGCGGCAGTGGAGGGAGGCCTGCGTTGCCTTGCGGGCGATCCTCGCGAGGCTGATCCCTCCAGTCTCCCTCACGAGGCGGGTCTTGCCAGCGATCCTCGCGAGGTTGATCGCGCCACCCTTGGCGCGGGCCACGGTCTTCCCAGCGTCCTGTGTTCCTTCCTCCTCCTCGACCGTAGCCCCGGTCACCGTGGTCAGGGCGATGGCCGATCCTTCCTTCTCGCACGGCTCGGAGCTCTTGACATTCGTTAGTGTTGTGGGTGTGGAGGTCGTGGTACACACAGTACCGGCTGCCATTGGAAGGTTCGGGCTGATCTCTGCCCCGCTTGGTGTCTGGTTCTGCCGCGAGCACGGCAGCCCCCTTGCGCTTCACATCCTTGGCCTTGGGCTTCTTCTCTTCTGGGTCTGCGGCAGGCAGCTCGAGGAGGGAGAGACGCCCTTCCTCAGCCCTGGCACACTTGGTTGCCAAGTTGAACAGCTCCAAGGAAGTGCACAGGTCTTCATGCATCGCCAGCTCCTCCTTCATCTTGACATCGCGCACGCCGTCGGAGAAGGCTGAGATGATGGCCTCCTCAGTCACCTTGGGAATCTTGAGGCGTGCGTTGTTGAAGCGCTGGATGTACTTCTGCAGGGTCTCCCTGGGTTGTTGCTTGATGCGGCGCATGTCGCTCACGGTGGGTGGCCGGTCACGAGTACCTTGGAAGTTGGCGATGAAGCGGGTGCGCATCTCATCCCAGGAGGAGATCGTGCCTGGAGCCAGGTTCAGGAGCCAGGTGCAGGCCCTGTCCTTGAGCGCCATGGGGAACCAGTTCGCCATGACCTTCTCGTCTCCATTGGAAGCTTCGATGCCCAGCTCGTAGAGCTGGAGGAACTCCGCAGGGTCAGCCGTGCCGTCGTAACGAGGAGGCAGGTCTGGCTTGAACTTGCCGGGCCACGCGACGCTGCGTAGCTCGGTGGTGAAAGCGCGGCAGCCTGCTGTGGCCACGGGAGGCCTTGGGTGATGGAGAGCTTGGTCTTGCATGTCCCCACACGCTGCAGCTGGGAGCAGCGCAGGGTCTTGATGCGCGGGAGCAGGAGCATGGTCGCGACGTGCTGGAGCAGGGACCACCCGGGCAGCTTCTTGCGGGCGAGGGACTTCTTGGCAGCTCTGCTCTTGCCGCGCTGGCACCTGACGGAGCGGGTTCCGCCCAGGGGCCACGCGCCTTGGAGCCATGGCGCCTTCCTGAGGAGGAGGCGGCCGGGGCGCCGCCGGAGCTTCGTCGCCCGCGCGGGGTGGGGTGCGGTGTAGTGGAACGGACGGCGCAGGAGAGCCCCCTGCAGCGCGGACGAGCTCGGCGACGCGGTCGAGCCATTCTTCATAGACATCGTCGACGGGACGGTAGCGTAGGAGCTCGTTTGCCGCGATGAGCGCAGCTCGAGCCTCCATGGGCGCGAGGAGCGCGTAGGACGAAGAACCAGCCGGGGTGAGCGAGGGAGTTGCGGTGCGGCCGTCTTGCCGCACAGACGGAAGCTGAGACAATGCTTGCTGCTCGTCCCCCGCCGGGCCGGTGGTGGCGTTGACGGCAGGTGACGGGGAACGGCGAGGACGCCCACCGACAGGGGCCGTCTGGGCGACGCAGGAAGCGAGAGCGGTCCGGCGCTCGGCGCGGGCCCAACGAGCGTCAGGCATGGGCGTGATGGTCGGAGGAGAACGGGGTGGTGGAAGACGAATTCCGGCGCACCCCTACCTGGCGCGCCAAATGTCGGATTTAGGGTTCCGGCAGACCCTTGAGGTTCGAACACTAGGGTGCGCGCGGCGATTTCGCCTCCTACCTACCTGCACCCCTCCGCCTCGCTAAGATCTAAGCTATGGAAAGAACAACACAAGAGACACAGGGTTTATACTGGTTCGGGCCACCGTTGTGGTGTAATACCCTACTCCAGTGTGTGGTGTGGTGGATTGCCTCTTGGGCTGATGGTGATGAACAATACAAGGAAGAACAGCCTCGCGAGGGTCTGTTCTTGGCTGGGGCGATGAACTGCTGGGAGGAGTCCAGTCACCCTTCTCTCTCTTTCTCTTCACAACTGATGATGCCTCTCTCCAACCTCTGACCTCTCACCGAGCTCTTTCCATCCTGCAGGTGGCTGGTCCTATTTATAGAGGCCCTGGTCCTCTTCCAAAATATCGAGCAGGAAGGGAGCCAACAATGGCGGGCTAATTTGAAATGGGACAGCTAGTACCAGCTGTCCTGATAAAAGTAGTCTTCGCCTGCACAAAGCTCTGGTGGTGACGCCGTCTTGGGCTCCACGATGACCTCCATCTTGCAGTCCTCCTGGTCTTGGTCTTGTTGCACCGAAATGGCAACCTTTGCCTGATGCCTCGGTACTCCGTGGCTGCGCTTGCCCCCTTTGCACCAAAGGGGAAAGAAGGACACTGCGCGGGCTGGCACCCGCCTGGCGCCCTTGGTCGTCATGGCTTGCATCACAGGCACCTCGTGAGGTACCCCGCCTTGATCTCTCCGCCTCCTCGCGAGATATATGTTTGTTTCATGCTGTTATCCTGTCCACCTTACTATTGAACTAGTTTACCAAAATGAGTTTCATATACTACATTGTAAACCTGTGATGTGTTTGTTTGTTTCTCTTTTAGAATGCGGATAAAATATTGGAGAAGAGTACACCGTTATGCAATGGTACAGGAAGTAATGCAGATAAGGTTCAAGATAGTGAGACATCCCTATTGGTCTCCAAGAAAGCTGATAAAAACTATATTGAAGACACTGAGTGTAACACCCATGATGTGGCTATATCTCCCACATGTCGGAGAACGACTTAGAGGCATAACCGCATTGTAGGCATGTCGCAAGAGGGGTAATCTTTACACATCCCATGCACTGAATAAGAAAGAGGTACAGAGTTGGCTTACAATGGCCACTTCACACAATACATAAATATAGCATTACATCATCCAGATACAATCAAGGTCCGACTACAGAACCAAAATAAAGACAACCCCAAATGCATAAGATCACCGATCGCCCCCAACTGGGCTCCACTACTGATCGTCTGGAAAGGAAACGTAGTAACGTCCCGAGTCCTCGTCGAACTCACACTTGAGTTCAGTCGCATCTCCTGGAATGGCGTCATCGACACCTGCATCTGGTTTTGGAAGTAATCTGTGAGTCACGGGGACTCAGCAATCTCACACCCTCGCAATCAAGACTATTTAAGCTTATGGGTAGGCAAAGGTAGTGAGGTGGAGCTGCAGCAAGCACTAGCATATATGGTGGCTAACATACGCGAATGAGAGCGAGAAGAGAAGGCAAAGCACGGTCGAGAATCTACGATCAAGAAGTGATCCTAGAACTACTTACATTCAAGCATAACACAAGACCGTGTTCTCTTCCCGGACTCCGCCGAAAAGAGACCATCACGGTTACACACGCTGTTGATTCATTTTTAATTAAGTTAAGTTTCAGGTTCTCTACAACCGGACATTAACAAATTCCCATCAGCCCATAACCGCGGGCACGGCTTTCAAAAGTTCAAAACCCTGCAGGGGTGTCCCAACTTAGCCCATCACAAGCTCTCACGGTCAACGAAGGATATTCCTTCTCCCAGGACGGCCCGATCAGACTCGGAATCCCGGTTACAAGACATTTCGACAATGGTAAAACAAGACCAGCAAAGCCGCCCGATGTGCCGACAAATCCCAATAGGAGTCGCACATATCTCATTCTCAGGGCACACCGGATGAGCCAGACATCGGGTTGGCATAGACCCTGGTTGCCCAGGGGGCGCCGGACATCGCTCAGGTTGGACCAACACTTAGAGAAGCACTGGCCCGAGGGTGTTAAAATAAAGATGACCCTTGAGTCCGCGAAACCCAAGGGAAAACGCTAGGTGGAAAATGGTAAAACCAAGGTTGGGCCTTGCTAGAGGAGTTTTATTCAAGGCGAACTGTCAAGGGGTTCCCATTATAACCCAACCGCGTAAGGAACGCAAAATCAAGGAACATAACACCGGTATGACGGAAACTAGGGCACAAGAGTGGAACAAAACACCAGGCATAAGGCCGAGCCTTCCACCCTTAACCAAGTATATAGGTGCATTCAAAGTAAACAAAATATAATAATGATATCCCAACAATAAACATGTTCCAACAAGGAACAAACTCGAATCTTCACCTGCAACTAGCAACGCTATAAGAGGGGCTGAGCAAAGCGGTAACATAGCCAAACAACGGTTTGCTAGGACAAGGTGGGTTAGAGGTTTGACATGGCAATATGGAAGGCATGATAAAGCATGTGGTAGGTATCGCATCATAGGCATAGCAATAGAGCGAGCAACCAGCAAGCAAAGATAGAAGTGATTTCGAGGGTATGGTCATCTTGCCTGCAAAGTTCTCCGAGTTGACGTAAGCTTGACCCTCGTAAGCGTACTTAATGGGTTCCTCGATCACATACTTGTCTCCCATCTCTACCCAAAGAAATAACACAAGCAAGGGAAACACAATCAACCGCGGTGCAATGCGCAAGCAACATGATGCAAAACATGGCATGCTATGCGGGATATGATATGCAATGCATATGCGTGCTCCAGAATGAAAAGATTGAACCAGGCCTCAACTTGGCAAACCAAGAGCGCCGCTGGAAGATGAGTTGATTTCGGTCGAAATCGATATAAAGATCACCGGAATCGGATGCACGGTTTGCAATTGGCAAGCAAAACAATAATGGCACTATTCTGCGATTAACAACACGATGCTATCTAAAATGCAACAAGAAACTAAGGTACTGCACTCTAACATAACAACAAAGCACATGGCAGTGATCCACTCAAGATGCTTGACAAAATATGAACACTGAGCTACGGCTAAATCACAAAATAGCAGGTTCAAACAAGCATGGCAAAAGTGCAAAAGATATCAGGTTCACAGACTTAGTGAAAATAACATGTCAGGATTTAACATCAGGAAGCAATGTTTAGAGGAAGATAACAACATGCTGCAGGATCAGATCATAGCAACACAAGGCATGGCATGAAACTACTCAAAGCATATAACATAAGTCCCTTACTGACCATAAGCCAAAAGGGATCAGAAGATATGATGGCACCCATGTAAACATAGCAAGTTTCGTTAACAGATTCAGACTTAGCAGAAAACTGGACATGGCAAAAACAGAGTTACATAGGTATGTTGGCGAGCTCGATGCACTCACCACAAGGCATTGCATGACAAAATAAGCATACTCCCAGCAATAAGACATGATCAAGAAGCTAAACATGGAAAGAAAAATCTCATAGCATGCATGGATCAACTACAACAACCTTGGCAAAATTGATTAACACATAAACAATCTGCCAGGAACATTTTATAGCAAAAGTAGAGCAAGATTGAGTCATTCTATGGTACTCCATAATTGCAAAAAATACATGGATGGATAGAACATAACAATATCTCAAAACCATCCTTACTGAACATGCTCAAAAGAGGCATGGATCACTCTGTAGCAACATGAATACATGGCATAAAAATAACATCAGGGAAATGACTTAGAAGAATTCTAAGTCCCTGAAATCAGCAACATCATGAGAGCTACTTTGCATGCTTTTGCTACTCACCACATTGATCACAAAAATACATGGCATAAACCCCTGTAAAGATGGCATGGCATAGCCCAAAACACATGTAGGGGTCAAGTTCATAGGAGGCACACAATAATCATGGCAAAAATGACAAATGCTCATAATCTGACAAGAATCAGGAACTAACATTTTATAGCACTCTTGCAACAGCATTTTAGGCATCAAGATGGACTCAAACAAGCATGGTGCAATGGAATGAAAAGAAGAGGACAACTAGATGAACATTTTGATATATGGCACGCACAAAACGGAGATACGGATGCGGAGTTATGATGCCATGAACATGGCTCCAGAATGTGTGAATTTAAGGACTCAGACGAAAAATATCACCTCCGAAACAGATCTAGGGTTTCGGGCGCGCTTTCCGAGGATCATCGGAATCTTCACCAGCAGTGGCCGGGACTCGCCGGGGAGGAGGGAGATGGCCGAGTCGAGGGGAGAGGTCGCCGGAGCGCGGGGACGCCGGATCCGGCCGGCCCATGCCTGGATCTGGCCGGAGGCGCGCAGTGGCGAGCGATGCTGGTGGAGGCGAGGGCGAGCCGCGGGCGAGCGTCGCCGGCGCGGGCGGAGCGAGGAGGCGGCGCACGGCGGTTGGTGGCGGCGAACGGCGCGGCGGCAGCGCGGGGCTCCGCGAGGCGCGCGAGGCGGCGGGGCGGCGAACCGAGCCGGGCGGGCCGCGCCTGGGCCCGGCGGGCCGCGGCGGCGGGAGACGCGGCGATGACATGCAACGCGCCCTGATTGGGCGAGAGGCGGCGGCTGGACGCGTCCGACGGCGGCGGACGTGTCCGGCACGGAGAGGGAGGGGGCTAGGGTTTCGGGATCCGGAATTTCGTAGGGGGAGGCCTATTTATACATAGAAGGAGCTAGGAGACTCCAAATGGAGTGCGGTTTTCACCCACGCGATCGTGATCGAACGACCGAGAGGATGGAGGGGGTTTTGGGCCACTTTTGAGGGGTGTTGGGCTGCAACACACACGAGACCTTTACGGTTCCTCGGTTAACTGTTAGTATCAAACGGACTCCAAATGGCACGAAATTTGACAGGCGGTCTACCGGTAGTCAACCATGGCCACTTGGCAAGTTTCAGTCCAATCCGAGAACGTTTAACACCCGCACACGAAAAGAGGCAAAAGGGGACGCCGGAGGACGTAGGAGTGCCGGAATGCAAAACGGACACCGGGGAAAATGCTCGGATGGATGAGACGAACACGTATGCAAATGCGATGCACATGATGACATGATATGAGATGCATGACATGGACAAAATGAAAAACAAAGAAAAAATCCAACCACGAGGGAATATCATAATTTAGTGCAAAAAATGGCAAGAGTTGGAATACAAATATGGCAAGTTACATACGGGGCGTTACAACACTCCACCACTACGAAAGGATCTCGTCCCGAGATCTAGGACTGGAAATACTCCGGATATTCAGAATGGAGGTGGTCCTCGCGTTCCCAGGTGGCTTCACGGTCAGAATGATGTGACCACTTCACTTTCAGGAATTTGATAGACTTGTTGCGAGTCTTGCGCTCAGTTTCTTCAAGAATAGCAACGGGATGCTCATGATAAGACAAGTCTTCTTGGAGATCAATCTCTTCGAAGTTGATGGTGCGGTCAGGAGTCTTGAAACACTTGCGAAGCTGAGACACGTGAAACACGTCGTGCACATTTGCAAAGTTGGATGGAAGCTCAAGTTGATAGGTGAGATCGCCTCTTTTTCCAATGATCTTGAAAGGACCCACGTATCTAGGGGCAAGCTTCCCTTTGATACCGAAGCGACGAGTACCTTTCATTGGAGAGACACGGAGGTAGACATGGTCTCGGATCTCGAAAGCCAAGTCACGATGCTTGCTATCATAGTAACTCTTTTGGCGCGATTGCACGGCTTTGAGATTTTCACGAATGACTTTGCACATTTCTACAGCCTCTGTGATCAAGTCATTGCCAAGAAGTTGGCATTCACCAGTCTCTGACCAATTAAGAGGAGTACGACACTTTCTGCCATAGAGAATCTCGAATGGGTCCTTGCCCGAACTTGCTTGGAAGCTGTTGTTGTAGGAGAACTCATCATATGGAAGACAATCTTCCAATTTCATACCGAAAGAAATGACACAAGCCCTGAGCATATCTTCAAGAATTTGATTGACTCGCTTGACTTGTCCACTAGTTTGAGGGTGACAAGTTGTGCTGAAGCGAATGTTGGTGCCCATGGCCTTCTGAAAAGTATCCCATAACATAGAAGTGAAGATGCTTCTACGATCTGAAGATATCAACTGCAGAATGCCGTGCAAAGAGACAATCCTGGAGGTATATAGCTCTGCCAATTGAGCTGCTGTGATAGATTCTTTGATAGGTAGAAAATGAGCCACTTTAGTGAGCTTGTCGATGACAACGAAGGTAACATCATTGCCACGCTTGGACTTGGGAAATCAAGTCACGAAGTCCATCTCAATATGGTCAAACTTCCATTATGGAATGGCAAGAGGTTGGAGGAGACCAGCTAGTCGTTGGTGTTCTGCTTTCACTCTTCTGCAGACATCACATTGGTTCATGAACTGAGCAATCTCGCGCTTCATTCGAGTCCACCAATACGACTGTTTGAGGTCATGGTACATCTTTGTACTTCCAGGATGAATAGACATGAGTGAATTGTGAGCCTCGTTCATAATGAATTTACGAAGGTCACCCTTAGGAACAACAATGCGATCCTCGAAGAAAAGAGTATCTTTGTCATCAAGGCGATTGCACTTGTACTTGGGTTGGCTCTTGGCAATCCCAATCTTCACCGTCTTCACCATGGCATCAAGAAGTTGAGCCTCACGAATCTGATCTTCCAAAGTAGGAGAGACTTGGAGGTTGGCAAGGAATCCTTGAGGAACAACTTGGAGATTAAGTTTGCGGAAAGCTTCACAAAGATCCGGTTGGTAGGGCTTGAGAATCAAACTATTGCTGTAAGCCTTCCTGCTCAAAGCGTCAGCAATGACATTGGCCTTGCCTAGGGTATACTCAATACTCGGATTATACTCTTGAATCATTTCGACCCAACGAGTCTGCCTGAGGTTGAGGTTGGGCTGAGTGAAGATGTACTTGAGACTCTTATGATCAGTGAAGATGTCCACTTTTCTTCCCAACAAGAGGTGTCTCCATGTTAAAAGAGCATGGACAACTGCTGCTAACTCGAGGTCATGAGTGGGGTAGTTCTTTTCGTTGGGCTTCAACTGGCGAGAGGTATAGGCCATAACTTTCTTCTCTTGCATTAACACAGCACCGAGACCTTGCAGGGAAGCATCACAGAAAACCTCAAATGGTTTGGATTCATCAGGAGGAGTCAGGACTGGAGCTGTGACTAACTTCTCTTTGAGGGTGTTGAAAGCGATGTCACATTCAGGCGTCCAGACATACTTCACATGCTTCTGGAGGAGGTTGGAAAGAGGCTTCGTGATCTTAGAGAAATTCTCAACGAACCTTCGACAATAGCTTGCGAGCCCAAGAAAGCTGCGGAGCTGCTTCACATTCTGAGGCAGTTTCCAATTCACAATTGCAGACACCTTCTCAGGATTAATAGCTATGCCCTTGGCGGAGATGATATACCCAAGGTAGAGAACCTCATCGAGCCAAAACTCACACTTTGAAAACTTCACATAGAACTGATGTTCTCTGAGTTTGTCCACCACCGATATCAAGTGCTTGGCATGATCCTCCTTGTTCTTGGAAAAGACCAAAATGTCATCGAGGTAAACCAAAATGAAGTAATTTGTGTAGGGGTTGAAGATCAAGTTCATCATGCGAGAGAATGTTGGAGGAGCATTGACAAGGCCGAAAGACATGATAGTGTATTCATAAGAACCATAACTTGTTCTGAATGCTGTCTTGGGGATGTCTTGTTCACGAATGCGAATCTGATGATAGCCCATAAGGAGGTCAAGCTTGGAGAATACATGAGCACCTTTGAGTTGTTCGAATAGCACGTTGATGTTGGGAAGTGGGTACTTGTTCTTTATGGTCTTCTTGTTCAATGGACGGTAGTCGACACAAAGTCGGTCCGTTCCATCCTTCTTCTTGACAAAAAGAACACCACAACCCCATGGAGAAGAACTTGGTCAGATAAGACCCATACGCTCTTGTATATCGAGTTGTTTCTTCAGCTCCTTGAACTCTTCTGGTCCAAGCTTGTAAGGACGTTTGCAAACAGGTTCCGTGCCAGGCTCAAGATCAATGACGAATTAAACTGGCCGGTGAGGAGGCATTCCTGGAAGCTCTTCTGGAAAGACGTCTTGATATTCACAAATGACTGGAATCTGAGAGATGGCATCCAACTCGCCCTTCTCATTGAGAGAAAACAGTCGAATGGTATCATCACGAGCGGCAAAGACGATCACATCCTCAGACGAGTGTGTCAATTGAATCTGCCTGGCAACACAATCAAGCTGAGCCACTCCATGCCGAGAATTAGATCAATATCTGAGTTACCAAGAACAATTGGAGAGGACAGAAACTTATAGTTGCCCATCATGATAGAAACATCCGGAACCATAGAGCTTGCATTCATGAATTTACCCGGAGAGACAATTGATAACTGCCTAGGCAAATCTTGGAAAGGCAACTCATGCTTAGATGCAAATGGTCTTGAAATTAAACAATGCGATGCACCTGTATCAAAAAGGACTTTTGCAGGAATATCATTAACAGGAAGGTTACCCATGATCACTTCTGACGAGTCCTCTGCCTGAGCTGCGTTCATCAAGTTGACCTTTGCAGACTTGGGATTATGCTTGACCACTTCATTGCTGGCAGATCTCACAGGAGGAGGAGGCGGAAGACGTCTCTGGTTGAAGCATTTGTTTGCATAGTGACCCTTCTGCTAACACTTGTTGCACGTAACCTCTGAGAGCGGCCGGTGATACGGAGCACTTGACCTTGGAGCATGAGACAAAGTTTTGTTCTGAAAGCCTGGGTTGGGTGGGTGGGAAGATCCATTGCCACCTTTGCTCTTCTGCTAAGAAGGCTGACGAAACGGAGGCGGAGGGGGAAACCAGTACTTTTGCTGCTTAGCTGCCACTTGAGTTGAAGAAGAAGGAGTTGCATCCCTAACTCTCTTCTTGGAAGCATCGCACTTGAGCTGAGCGGCCTCTTGCTTGAATGCCATGTTGTAGAACTCATCATACTTTTTCGGCTCAAAAAGCATGAGGGCTAGTAGCAGATCTTCTCTGAGGCCACCTCTGAACTGATAAATCATCCTCTTCTCGTCAGGGACGTCTTTCTTGGCAAAGCGAGCGAGCTTCTAGAACATGATGTTGTATTGGTAAACATACAAGCTGCCTTGCTTCAGATTGCGGAACTCCTCACACTTACTCTCAACAACACTCTGAGGAATGTGGTGAGCTTTGAAGTCTTGTCGGAATCATCCCAGGTAATCACATGACCTCCTCTGGAATGTTTGTATTGTTGATACCACTCAGCAGCTTGGTCTTTGAGTTGGAACGAAGCAAACTTGACAAAGTGCCTCAGGCCTGACGTTGCTGCACTCAAAATGTTTGCAGATATCCACGAGCCAATCATCAGTGTCTGTGGCCTCGAAACAGTTACTGAAGGTCTTTGGCTGGTTTGCGAGGAACTAGTCGATGGTAGCAAACTGAGTTTGATTGTTGCCATGGCCTTGATTTCCTTGGGTGTGCTCTTGCAAGAGTTGCATAATCAACTGCGTGTTGGCGTTGGTAGCGGCCATCACAACTTGCCATGCCTCCGGAAGTGGAGGTGGTGGCGGTGGTTCCGGATTCTGACACGTTGGAGGAGCCATCCTGAAGAGGGTGACATCCATTAGCATCTTGAAAGACATATATTCAAGCTGAATCAATGGATCAAAATTGCAACATATAGCCTTAACATTCGAACAAAAATGAACGAATGAATTCCAAATTAAATGATCACACTTCCATAAATTGAGAAGCCACTTAGATAGAGGTATATGAATAAAACAACAAGGTATGGACATGAACAAATACTTGGTAAGGATTACCCAATCACAAACCAAATATCTGCGGAAGAAATACTAGAGCTACATGAATTCCCACCTATGAAACTCCCGAAACTTTCCGGTTATGCAATCAGGTGTTGGGGATACAGGGGAAGCATAATATCTCACCCAAAACTAGCAAATCCTACATCCAGCTGTATCCATCCTTCAACACATAACCAAGAAACCTTCGGAAATCATTTACCTCAACCTTCGAAAAGCATCCGTTATACGAGTTATGGCAATACTCCCAAACTCCCGCCCCAGTACTAGGCAGCGTCGAGGTTATTTCACCAACAACTGCATAAAAGAGATTTTCGATGTTGGCAAAACTCAGGTATTCCAGAACTGCAACGATAAAATTGTGATGACAACACCTCAGAGCTCAACTCCCAGGGACATTTCCACAACCCCTAAATGTCAAGAGGCACCAAGAACAATGTTCTCGTCACAAAACCATCGGAACGATTCCAAGATACCCGCGTGATCCTAAATTGTTTTTAGTGAAATTTGAGAAGAGAAGAGTCAAAACTCTACGTCAGGATGCCTCACCAGAGCGACGAAGGGACTGAGGCGTAAAAATAATCGTACTCTCCGATATATATAATCCTAAAAGACTCAAAACTTTTTTCTAGACTCAACAACGCCAGCGATTCGATCCAGCAGGGGGCTCCTAAGTCGGGGAAGGCTCTGATTACCAACTTGTAACACCCATGATGCGGCTATATCTCCCACGTGTCGGAGCACGACTTACAGGCATAACCGCATTGTAGGCATGTCGCAAGAGGGGTAATCTTTACGCATCCCATGTACTGAATAAGAAAGAGGTACAGAGTTGGCTTACAATCGCCACTTCACATAATACATAAATATGGCATTACATCATCCAGATACAATCAAGGTCCGACTACGGAACCAAAATAAAGACAACCCCAAATGCATAAGATCCCCGATCGCCCCCAACTGGGCTCCACTACTGATCGTCTGGAAAGTAAACGTAGTAACATCCCGAGTCCTCGTCGAACTCCCACTTGAGTTCAGTCGCATCTCCTAGAATGGCATCATTGACACCTGCATCTGGTTTTGGAAGTAATCTGTGAGTCATGGGGACTCAGCAATCTCACACCCTTGCGATCAAGACTATTTAAGCTTATGGGTAGGCAAAGGTAGTGAGGTGGAGCTGCAGCAAGCACTAGCATATATGGTGGCTAACATATGCAAATGAGAGCGAGAAGAGAAGGCAAAGAACGGTCGAGAATCTATGATCAAGAAGTGATCCTAGAAGTACTTATGTTCAAGCATAACACGAGACTGTGTTCTCTTCCCGGACTCCGCCGAAAAGAGACCATCACGGTTACACACGTTGTTGATTCATTTTTAATTAAGTTAAGTTTTAGGTTCTCTACAACCGGACATTAACAAATTCCCATCAGCCCATAACCGCGGGCACGGCTTTCAAAATTTCAAAACCCTGCAGGGGTGTCCCAACTTAGCCCATCACAAGCTCTCACGGTCAACGAAGGATATTCCTTCTCCCAGGACGACCCGATTAGACTCGGAATCCCGGTTACAAGACATTTCGACAATGGTAAAACAAGACCAGCAAAGCCGCCCGATGTGCTGATAAATCCCGATAGGAGTCGCACGTATCTCGTTCTCAGGGCACACTGGATGAGCCAGACATCGGGTTGGCATAGACCCTGGTTGCCCAGGGGGCGCCGGACATCGCTCAGGTTGGACCAACACTTAGAGAAGCACTGGCCCGAGGGTGTTAAAATAAAGATGACCCTTGAGTCCGCGAAACCCAAGGGAAAACGCTAGGTGGAAAATGGTAAAACCAAGGTTGGGCCTTGCTAGAGGAGTTTTATTCAAGGCGAACTGTCAAGGGGTTCCCATTATAACCCAACCGTGTAAGGAACGCAAAATCAAGGAACATAACACTCGTATGACGGAAACTAAGGCAGCAAGAGTGGAACAAAACACCAGGCATAAGGCCGAGCCTTCCACCCTTTACCAAGTATATAGATGCATTAAAATAGACAAGATATAATAATGATATCCCAACAATAAATATGTTCCAACAAGGAACAAACTCCAATCTTCACCTGCAACTAACAACGCTATAAGAGGGGCTGAGCGAAGCGGTAACATAGCCAAACAACGGTTTGCTAGGACAAGGTGGGTTAGAGGTTTGACATGGCAATAAGGGAGGCATGATAAGCAGGTGGTAGGTATCGTAGCAAAGGCATAGCAATAGAGCGAGCATCTAGCAAGCAAAGATAGAAGTGATTTCGAGGGTATGATCATCTTGCCTGCAAAGTTCTCCGAGTTGACGTTAGCTTGATCCTCGTAAGCGTACTCAACTGGTTACTCGATCACGTACTCGTCTCTCGGCTCTACCCAAAGAAATAACACAAGCAAAGGGAGACACAATCATCCATGATGCAATGCACAAGCAACATGATGCAAAACATGGCATGATATGCGGGATGTGATATGCGATGCATAAGCATGTTTTGGATAGGAAAGATTGAACTTGGCCTCAACTTGGAAAAGCAAGAGTTCCACTGGAAAGATAAGTTGATTTCTGTCGAAATCGATATAAAGATCACCGAAATCGGATGCACGGTTTGCAAATGGCAAGCAAAACAAATATGGCACGAGGCCATCTAAATGCATCAAGAACAACAAGCTACTACACTCTAACATAACAACAAAGCACATGGCAGGGATCCACTCAAGATGCCTGACAAAATATGAACACTGAGCTACGGCTAATTCACTCAATAGAAGGTTCGAAGAAGCATGGCAAAAGTGCAAAAGATATCAGGTTACAGACTTAGTGAAAATAACAACATGTCAGGAATTTAACATCAGGAAGCAATGTTTAGAGCATGATAAAAACATGCTACAGGAACATATCATGGCAAAGCAAGGCATGGCATGAAGCTACTCAAAGCATACAACAAAATTCCCTTACTGACCATGAGCCAAAAGGGATCAGAAAATACAATGGCAACCATGTGAACATAGAAACTTCCGTTAACAGATTCAGACTTAGTAGAAAACTGGAACATGGCAAAAATAGATTCACTTAGGCATGTTTGCGAGCTCGATGCACCCACCACAAGGCATTGCATGACATACTAAGCATACACCCAGCAAGTAGACATGGCATAGAAGCTAAACATGGCAAGAAAAACCTCACAGCATGCATGGATCCACTACAACAACCTCGGCAAAATTGCCTAACACGTAAACAATCTGCCAGGAACATTTTAGCAAAAGTAGAGCAAGATTGAGTCATGCTAGGGTGCTCCATAATTGCAAACAAGGGCATGGATGGATAGAGCATAACAATATCTCAAAATGATCCTTACCGAACATGCTCAAAAGAGGCATGGATCGCTCTGTAGCAACAAGAATACATGGCATAAAAATATTATCAGGGAAAAGACTTAGAAGATTTCTAAGTCCCTGAAATCAGCAACATTACGAGAGCTACTTGGCATGCTTGTGCTAGTCACCACGAAGATCACAAAAATACATGGCATACACCCCTGTAATGATGGCATGACATACTTCAAAACACAAGTAGGGCTCAAGTTCATAGGAGGCACACATTAATCATGGCAAAAATGACAAATGTCCAATTACTGATAAGAATCTGAAACTAACATTGCATAGCACTCTTGCAACAGCATTTAGGGCATCAAGATGAACTCACATGAACATGGTGCAATGGAATGAAATGAAGTACTAGTCGATGTGAACAATTTGATATGCTACACGTCCAAAACGGAGCCGCGGATGCAGAGTTATGATGCGATGAAAAATGCTAAACATTAATGGGACTTAGGGCAAAATTAGGTCAACCTCTTAGATCCGGATCTAGATCGGGCGCGTTCTTCGAGGATCACCAGAGGGGGCTTGCCGGATGGGAAGAAATGACCGGACATGGTGGGGGGCGGCGGATCCGGCGAGGTCGGGCGGCGGCGAGGCGATGCGGTGGCGCCGAGGCGCGGCGGAGTGTGTGCAGCGGCAGGGCGGTGAGGCCGACGCTGGAGAAGAGGAGGAAGGTGGCGAGGTGGCAGCGGCGGCAGGCGACAAGGCGGCGAGGCGAAGGACTCGGGCGGCGTGGCGAGGCGGCCTCGCCTCGGGCGAGTGGCGGCGGCGACCGGGCCTCGGGGGCTCGCCCTGGGCCTGGCAGGCCGGCGCGGGTGGCGGCGCGGGGCGGCGGCGAATTGCGGCGCGACACGTGGCGGCGGCGGGGCGGTCCGGACATGTACGGCCTGGCAGGATTTCGTCCGGCAGCGCGAGGAGAGGGAGAGGTTAGGGTTCATCCGTGATTTTCGGGGGGAGTTGCCTTTTTATAGGTAGAGGGAGTTAGGAGGCTCCAAATTGAGCACAGTTTGTGGCCACGCGATCGTGATCGAACGACCGAGACGATGGAGGGGGTTTAGGTGGGTTTTGGGCCACTTTGGAGAGGTGTTGGGCTGCAACTCACACGAGGCCTTTTCGGTTCCTCGGTTAACCGTTGGAGTATCACACGAAGTCCAAATGGCACGAAAATTGACAGGTGGTCTACCAGTAGTAAACCAAGGCCGCTTGGCAAGTCTTGGTCCAATCCGAGAACGTTTAACACCCACACACGAAAAGAGGTAGAAAGGGACACCGGAGGACATAGGAGCGCCGGAATGGAAAACAGACAACGGGGAAAATGCTCGGATGCACGAGACGAACACGTATGCAAATGCGATGCACATGATGACATGATATGAGATGCATGAAAAAGAAAAAAAGAAAACAAAGACAAAACCTGACAACGAGGAAATATCATAACTTAGTGCCGGAAATGGCAAGAGTTGGAATACAAATATGTCAGGTTACATTGGGTTGTTACAACACTCCACCACTACGAAAGGATCTCGTCCCGAGATCTAGGACTGGAAAAACTCCGGGAATTCGGAACAGAGGTGATCCTCGCGTTCCCAGGTGGCTTCATGGTCGGAATGATGTGACCACTTCACTTTCAGGAATTTGATAGACTTGTTGCGAGTCTTGCGCTCAGTTTCTTCAAGAATAGCAACGGGATGCTCATGATAAGACATGTCCTCTTGGAGATCAATCTCTTCAAAGTTGACGGTGCGGTCAGGAGTCTTGAAACACTTGCGGAGTTGAGACACGTGAAACACGTCGTGCACGTTTGCAAAGTTGGATGGAAGCTCATGTTGATAGGCGAGATCGCCTCTTTTTCCAATGATCTTGAAAGGGCCCACGTATCTAGGGTCAAGCTTCCCTTTGATACCGAAGCGACGAGTACCTTTCATTGGAGAGACGCGGAGGTAGACATGGTCTCCGATCTAGAAAGCCAAGTCATGATGCTTGCTATCATAGTAACTCTTCTGGCACGATTACGCAGCTTTGAGATTTTCATGAATGACTTTGCACATTTCTTCAGCCTCTGTGATCAAGTCATTTCCAAGAACTTGGCGTTCACCAGTCTCTGACCAGTTAAGAGTAGTACGACACTTCCTTCCATAGAGAATCTTGAAGGGGACCTTGCTCGAACTCGCTTGGGAGCTGTTGTTGTAGGAGAACTCGGCATATGGAAGACAATCTTCCCACTTCATACCGAAAGAAATGACACATGCCCTGAGCACATCTTCAAGAATTTGATTTACTCACTCAACTTGGCCACTGGTTTGAGGATGAAAAGCTGTGCTGAAGTGAATGTTGGTGCTCATGGCCTTCTGAAAGGAGTCCCAGAACTTAGAATTAAAGATGCTTCCATAATCAGAAGATATCAACTGCGGAATGTCGTGCAGAGAGACAATCTTGGAGGTATATAGCTCTGCCAACTAAGCTGCTGTGATAGATTCTTTGATAGGCAGAAAATGAGCCACTTTGGTGAGCTTTTCGATGACAACGAAGATAGCATCACTGCCACGCTTGGACTTTGGAAAGCCAGTCATGAAGTCCATCTCAATATGATCAAACTTCCATTCTGGAATGGCAGGAGGTTGGAGGAGACCAGCTGGTCGTTGGTGTTCTGCTTTCACTCTTCTGCAGACATCACATTCATTCACGAACTAAGTAATCTCGCGCTTCATTTGAGTCCACCAATACTACTGCTTGAGGTCATGGTACATCTTTGTACTTCCAGGGTGAATAGAGAGAAGTGAATTGTGAGCTTCGTTCATAATGACTTTACAAAGGTCACCTTTAGGAACAACAATGCGATCCTCGAAGAATAGAGTTTCCTTGTCATCAAGATGATAGCACTTGTACTTGGGTTGACTCTTGGCAATCCCAATCTTCACCTTCTTCACCATAGCATCAAGAAGTTGAGCCTCATGAATCTGATCTTCCAAAGTAGGAGAGACTTGGAGGTTGGCAAGGAATCCTTGAGGAATAACTTGGAGATTGAGTTTGCGGAAAGCTTCCCAAAGCTCCGGTTGGTAAGGCTTGAGAATCAAACTGTTGCAGTAAGCCTTCCTGCTCAATGCGTCAGCAATTACATTGGCTTTACCTGGAGTATATTCGATACTCGGATTATACTCTTGAATCATTTCGACCCAATGAGTATGCCTAAAGTTGAGGTTTGGCTGAGTGAAGATGTACTTGAGACTCTTATGATCAGTGAAGATGTACTTGAGACTCTTATGATCAGTGAAGATGTCCACTTTTCTTCCCAATAAGAGATGTCTCCAAGTTAAAAGAGCATGGACAAATGCCGCCAACTCGAGGTCATGAGTGGGGTAGTTCTTTTCATTGGGCTTCAACTGGCGAGAGGTATAGGCCACAACTTTCTTCTCTTGCATCAACACTGCACCGAGACCTTGAAGGGAAGCATCACAGAAGACCTCGAACGGTTTGGATTCATCAGAAGGAGTCAGAACTGGAGCAGTAACTAACTTCTCTTTCAGGGTGTTGAAAGCGATGTCACATTCAGGCGACCAGACATACTTCACATGCTTCTGGAGGAGGTTGGAAAGAGGCTTCGCGATCTTAGAGAAGTTCTCAACGAACCTTCGACAATAGCTTGCTAGACCAAGGAAGCTGCGGAGTTGCTTCACATTCTGAGGCGGTTCCCAATTCACAATTGCAGACACCTTCTCAGGATTAACAGCTATGCCCTTGGCGGAGATGATATTCCCAAGGTAGAGAACCTCATCGAGCCAAAACTCGCACTTTGAAAACTTCGCATAGAACTGATGTTCTCTGAGTTTATCCAGCACCAATCTCAAATGCTTGGCATGATCCTCCTTGTTCTTTGAGAAGACCAAAATGTCATCGAGGTAGACCAAGACGAAGTCATTTGTGTAGGCGTTGAAGATGAAGTTCATCATGCGAGAGAATGTTGGAGGAGCATTGACAAGGCCGAAATACATGATAGTGTATTCATATGAACCATAGCTTGTTCTGAATGCTGTCTTGGGGATATCCTCTTCACGAATGTGAATCTGATGATAGCCCATATGGAGGTCAAGCTTGGAGAATACTTGAGCACCTTTGAGTTTTTCGAAAAGCTCATTGATGTTGGGAAGTGGGTACTTGTTCTTTATGGTCTTCTTGTTCAATGGACGCTAGTCGACACAAAGTCGGTCCGTTCCATCCTTCTTCTTGAGAAAAAGAACACCACAGCCCCATGGAGAAGAACTTGGTCGGATGAGACCCATACGCTCTTGGATATCGAGTTGTTTCTTCAGCTCCTTCAACTCTTCAGGTCCAAGCTTGTAAGGACATTTGCAAACAGGTTCCGTGCCAGGTTCAAGATCGATGACAAATTCAACTGGCCGGTGAGGAGGCATTCCTGGAAGCTCTTCTGGAAAGACGTCTTGATATTCGAAAATGACTGGAATCTGAGAGATGGCATCCAACTCGCCCTTCTCGTTGAGAGAAAACAGTCGAATGGTATTATCACGAGCGGCAAAGACGATTACATCCTCATAAGAATGTGTCAACTGAATCTGTCTGGCAGCACAATCAAGATGAGCATTGTGCTTAGAAAGCCAGTCCATTCCGAGAATAAGATCAATACCCGAGTTACCAAGGACCGCTGGAGAGGACAGAAACTTATAGTCACCTAACATGATAGAGACATCGGGAGCAACCAAACTAGAAGTCATAAGCTTTCCAGGAGAAACAACTTGCATGATTTTGGGCAAAACCTCTGTGTCAACATTGTGCTTCGATGCAAAAGGGAATGACAAGAAAGAATGTGATGCACCAGTATCAAAAAGAACTCTTGCAGGAATATCGTTAACAGGAAGGTTACCCATAATCACATCTGACGAGTCCTCTGCTTGAGCTGCGTTCATCATGTTGACCTTGGCATGCTTGGGATTATGCTTGACCACTGTAGTGCTAGCAGATCTCACAGGCGGAGGAGGAGGAAGACGCCTCTAATTGAAGCATTTTTTGGCATAGTGACCCTTCTGCTGACACTTGTTGCACGTGACCTATGAAAGCGGACGGTGATACGGAGCACTTGATCTTGGAGCACGAGACGAAGTCTTGTTCTAAAAGCCTGGGTTGGGTGGGTGGGAAGATCCATTGCCACCTTTGCTCTTCTGCTGATAAGGCTGACGGAACGGAGGAGGAGGAGGCAACCAATACTTTTGCTGCTTAGTTGCCACTTGAGTTGAGGAAGAAGGAGTTGCATCCCTGACTCGTTTCTTGGAAGCATCGCACTTGAGTTGAGCAGTCTCTTGTTGCAGTGCCATGTTGTAGAACTCATCGTACTTCTACGGCTCGAAAACCACAAGAGCTAGTTGGAGATCTTCTCTGAGGCCACCTCTGAACTGATAAATCATGCTCTTCTCGTCGGGGACGCCTTGGTTAGCGAAACGAGTGAGCTTCTGGAACATGATGTTATAATGGTAAACAGACAAGCTGCCTTGCTTCAGATTGCGGAACTCCTCACGCTTGCTGTCAACAACACTCTGAGGAATGTGGTGAGCTTTGAATTCTTGACGGAATTCATCCCAGGTAATCACACGACCTCCTCTGGAATCTTTGTATTGCTCATACCATTCTGTAGCTTGGTCTTTGAGTTGGAACGAAGCAAACTTGACAAAGTCCACAGGCCTGATGTTACTGCACTCGAAATGCTTGCAGATATCCATGAGCCAATCATCAGCGTCTGTTGCCTCGACACAGTTACTGAAGGTCTTTGGCTGGTTTGCGAGGAACTAGTTGAGTGTAGCAAACTAATTCTGATTGTTGCCATGGCCTTGATTTCCTTGGTTGCGCTCTTGCAAGAGTTGCATAAGCATCTGTGTGTTGGCATTGGCAGCGGCCATCACAGCTTGCCATGCCTCCGGAGGTGGAGGTGGTGGTGGCAGTTCAGGATTCTGACGCGTTGGAGGAGCCATCCTGAATAGGGTGACACCCGTTAGCATCTTCACAGACATATATTCAAGCTGAATCAAATGGATCAAAATGCAACATATAGTATTAACATCTGAACAAAATGAACGAATGAATTCCAATTGAAATGGTCACACTTCCATACATTGAGAAGCCACTTAGATAGAGGTAGAAGAATAAAACAACAAGGTACGGACAAGAGCAAATACTTGGTGAGGATTACCCAATCCCAAACCAAATATCCATGGAAGAAATACTAGAGCTACATGAATTCCCACCTATGAAACTCCCGAAATTCTCCCGGTTATGCAATCAGGTGTTGGGGATACAGGGGAAGCATAATATCTCACCCAAAGCTAGCAAATCCTACATCCAGCTATAAACATCCTTCAACACATAACCAAGAAACCTTCGGAAATCATTTACCTCAACCTTCGAAAAGCATCCGTTATACGAGTTATGGCAATACTCCCGAACTCCCACCCCAGTACTAGGTGGCGTCGATGTTATCTCACCAACAACTGCATAACAGATATTTTCGATGTCGGCGAAACTCAGGTATTCCAGAATTGCAACGATAAAATTGTGACGACAACAGCTCGGAGCTCAACTCCCCGGGACACTGTCACAACCCCTAAATGTCAGGAGGCACCAAGAACAATGTTCTCGTCACAAAACCATCGAAACGATTCCAAGATACCCACGTGATCCTAAAAAAATTTAGTGAAATTTGAGAAGAGAAGATTCAAAACTCTACGTCAGGATGCCTCACCAGAGCGACGAAGGGACTGAGGAGTAAAAAGAATCCTACTCTCCGATATATATAATCCTAAATGACTCAAAATATTTTTCTAGACTCAACAACGCCAACGATTCGATCAAGCACGGGGCTCCTAAGTCGGGGAAGGCTCTGATTACCAACTTGTAACGCCCACGATGCGGCTATATCTCCCATGTGTCAAAGCACGACTTAGAGGCATAACCGCATTGTAAGCAATGTCGCAAGTGGGGTAATCTTCACAGAACCCATGTGCTGAATAAGAAAAGAGATACATAGTTGGCTTACAATCACCACATCACACAATGCATAAATATAACATTACATTCATCCATATACAATCAAGGTCCGACTATGGAACCAAAATAAAGAGAACCCCAAATGCATAATGTCCCCAATCGACCCAACTGGGCTCCACTACTGATCGTCTGAAAAGGAAACATAGTATCGTCCTGAGTCCTCATCAAACTCCCACTTGAGCTCAGTCGAATCTCCTGGAGCGGTATCATCGGGCCCTGGATCTGGTTTTGGAAGTAATCTGTGAGTCACGGGGACTCAGCAATCTCACACCCTCGTGATCAAGATTATTTAAGCTTATAGGAAGGGTAAAAGGTATGAGATGGAGCTGCAGCAAGCACTAGCATATATGGTGGCTAACATACGCAAATGAGAGCGAGAAGAGAAGGCAAAGACACGGTCGATAAACTATGATCAAGAAGTGATCGTAGAACAACCTACGATCAAGCATAACACGAGACCGTGTTCTCTTCCCGGACTCCGCCGAAAATAGACCATCACGGCTACACACAATGTTGATTCATTTTAATTAAGTTTAAGGTTCAGGTTTTCTACAACCGGACATTAACAAATTCTCATCTGCCCGTAACCGCGGGCACGGCTTTCGAAAGTTCAAATCCCTGCAGGGGTGTCCCAACTTAGCCCATCACAAGCTCTCACGGTCAACGAAGTATATTCCTTCTCCCAGGACAACCCGATCAGACTCGGAATCCCGGTTACAAGACATCTCGACAATGGTAAAACTAGACCAGCAAAGCCACCCGAATGTGCCGACAAATCCCGATAGGAGCTGCACATATCTCGTTCTCAGGGCACACTCAGATGAGACATCCTACGAGTAAAACCAACCCTCAAGTTGCCCCGAGGTGGCCCCGCAGTCTACTCGGTTCGGACCAACACTCAGAGGAGCACTCGCCCGGGGGGGTTTAAAATAAAGATGACCCTTGAGTCCGCGGAACCCAAGGGAAAAAGAGGCTAGGTGGCAAATGCTAAAACCAAGGTTGGGCCTTGCTGGAGGAGTTTTATTCAAGGCGAACTGTCAAGGGGTTCCCATTATAACCCAACCATGTAAGGAACGCAAAATTAAGAAACATAACACCGGTATGACAGAAACTAGGGCGGCAAGAGTGGAACAAAACACCAGGCATAAGGCCGAGCCTTCCACCCT
This sequence comes from Triticum urartu, assembly GCF_003073215.2. Taxonomy (NCBI): domain Eukaryota; kingdom Viridiplantae; phylum Streptophyta; class Magnoliopsida; order Poales; family Poaceae; genus Triticum; species Triticum urartu. Next base: position 273,706,969 of record NC_053024.1, on the reverse strand, counting down.
TTACCAAGTATATAGATGCATTAAAATAGACATGATATAATAATGATATCCCAACAATAAAAATGTTCCAACAAGGAACAAACTCCAATCTTCACCTGCAACTAACAACGCTATAAGAGGGGCTGAGCGAAGTGGTAACATAGCCAAACAACGATTTGCTAGGACAAGGTGGGTTAGAGGTTTGACATGGAAATAAGGGAGGCATGATAAGCAAGCGGTAGGTATCGTAGCAAAGGCATAGCAATAGAGCGAGCATCTAGCAAGCAAAGATAGAAGTGATTTCGAGGGTATGATCATCTTGCCTGCAAAGTTCTCCGAGTTGACGTTAGCTTGATCCTCGTAAGCATACTCGACTGGTTCCTCAATCACGTACTCGTATCCCGGCTATACCCAAATCAACAAAACAAGCAAAGGTATACACAATCAACCATGGTGCAATGCACAAGCAACATGATGCAAAACATGGCATGATATGCGGGATGTGATATGCGATGCATATGCATGTCTCGGAAAAGAAAGATTAAACCTGGCCTCAAATTGGAAAACCAAGAGTGCCACTGGAAAGATGAGTTGATTTCGGTTGAAATCGATATAAAGTTCACCGGAATCGGATGCACAGTTTGCAAATGGCAAGCAAAACAAATATGGCACCGATCTGCGATTAACAGCATGAGGCCATCTAAATGCATCAAGAACAACAAGCTACTGCACTCTAACATAACAACAAAGCATATGGCAGGGATCCACTCAAGATGCTTGACAAAAGATGAACACTGAGCTACGGCTAATTCACTCAATAGAAGGCTCAAACAAGCATGGCAAAAGTGCAAAAGATATCAGGTTACAAACTTAGTGAAAATAACATGTCAGGAATTTAACATCAGGAAGCAATGTTTAGAGCACGATAAAAACATGCTACAGGAATATATCATGGCAAAGCAAGGCATGGCATGAAGCTACTCAAAGCACACAACAAAGGTCCCTTACTTACCATGAGCCAAAAGGGATCAGAAAATACAATGGCAACCATGTGAACATAGAAACTTTCGTTAACAAATTCAGACTTAGTAGAAAACTGGAACATGGCAAAAACAGATTCACTTAGGCATGTTTGCGAGCTCGATGCACCCACCACAAGGCATTGCATGACATACTAAGCATACACCCAGCAAGTAGACATGGCATAGAAGCTAAACATGGCAAGAAAAACCTCACAGCATGCATGGATCCACTACAACAACCTCGGCAAAATTGCCTAACACGTAAACAATCTGCCAGGAACATTTTAGCAAAAGTAGAGGTAGATTGAGTCAGGCTAGGGTGCTCCATAATTGCAAAAAAGACATGGATGGATAGAGCATAATAATATCTCAAAATGATCCTTTCTGAACATGCTCAAAAGAGGCATGGATCACTCTGTAGCAACAAGAATACATGGCATAAAAATATTATCAGGGAAAAGACTTAGAAGATTTCTAAGTCCCTGAAATCAGTAACATTACGAGAGCTACTTTGCATGCTTGTGCTAGTCACCACGAAGATCACAAAAATACATGGCATACACCCCTGTAAAGATGGCATGGCATACTTCAAAACACAAGTAGGGCTCAAGTTCATAGGAGGCACACATTAATCATGGCAAAAATGACAAATGTCCAATTACTGATAAGAATCTGAAACTAACATTGCATGGCACTCTTGCAGCAGCATTTATGGCATCAAGATGAACTCAAATGAACATGGTGCAATGGAATGAAATGAAGTACTCGTCGAGAAGAACAATTTGATGAGCTACACGTCCAAAACGGAGCCACGAATGCAGAGTTATGATGCGATGAAAAACGCTAAACATTACTGGGACTTAGGGCAAAATTAGGTCAACGTCTCAGATCCGGATCTAGATCGGGCGCGTTCTTCGAGGATCACTAGAGGGGCTTGCCGGAGAGGGAAGAGATGACTGGACTGGGCGGGGGGTGGCGGATCCGACGAGGTCGGGCGGCGGCAAGGCGATGCGGTGGAGCCGACGCGCGGCGGAGTGCGTGCGGCAGCGGGGCGGTGAGGCCGACGCTGGAGAAGAGGAGGCGGGTGGAGAGGTGGCAGCGGCGGCCGGCGACGAGGCGGCGAGGCGAAGGACTCGGGCGGCGCGGCGAGGCGGCCTCGCCTCGGGCGAGTGGTGTCGGCGTTCTGGGAACGGGGGTCCCCAGACTTGCTTGCCTGTGGCCTGCGGCGTGGCTCAAAGGGGGCCCAGCACGGCCCATCTTCACCAACACAAACTCAAGACCCTCGCAAGGGTCCAAGCCTGGCGGGGCAGACGACACGGAGCTTGCTCAGGCGCGGCCTCGTCAGGCTGGCTCACGAGGAGGCAGAGAGATCATGGTAGGGTACCTCGCGAGGTGCCCGTGACGCAAGCCATGACGACTCAGGGTGCCAGGCGGGTGCCAGCCCGCGTAGCGTCCTCCTTTCCTCTTTGGTGCAAAGGGGGCAAGCGCAGCCGCGGAGTACCGAGGCATCAGGCAAAGGTTGCCATTTCGGTGCAACGAGACCAAGACCAGGAGGACTACGAGACGGAGGTCACCGTGGAGCCCAAGACGGCGTCATCACCAGAGCTTTGCACAGGCGAAGACTACTTTTGTCAGGATAGTTGATACTTGCTGTCCCCCTTCAAATTAGCCCACCATTGTTGGCTCCCTTCCCGCTCAATATTTGGGGAGGGGACCAGGGCCACTATAAATAGGTCCGGCCAACCGCGTAGCAAGGGGTTCGGCACAGTCTCCTCCAAGGGCTCGACAAGTCGAGAGGTGGTAAGCAGGGAGAGAGAGAGATAGAGAAAGGTGGCTGAACTCCCCGCAACAGTTCATCGCCCCAGCCAAGAACAGACCCTCGCGAGGCTGTTCTTCCTTGTACTGTTCATCATCATCAGCCCAAGAGGCAATCCACCACACCACACACTGGAGTAGGGTATTACACCACAACGGTGGCCCGAACCAGTATAAACCCTGTGTCCCTTGTGTTGTTCTTTTCATAGCTTTGATCCTAGCATGGCGGAGGGGTGCAGGAAGGTAGGAGGCGAAATCTCCGCGCGCACCCCAGTGTTCAAACCTCAAGGGTCTGCCGGAACCCGAAATCCGACATTTGGCATGCCAGGTAGGGGTGCCCCGGAATTCGTCTTCCACCGCTCCATGCCCCGTTGCGTCGTCATCACCATGCCCGGCGACCAGGAGGGCAACCCAGACCCATGCGCTGTGTGGCCTGCCCGCGCAGAACCGCTCGCCTCGGGCGACCCCGTGCCCCAGGCAGCTCGCGGTCCGCAGGGCGCTGCGGGCCGCGGGCGACGCGGACAGGCTTTGACAACTCTTACACCGTGGCAGGCGCGGTCGGCAGCAAGGGCCTCCAATCACGCCGCGACCAGGACACCGTACACCCGCCGGGAGCAGGCGAACTCGAGAGCCGCACTCACGGTGGCCCGAGAGCTGCTGCAGTGCAGACTGCTGGAGGGCGGCCACGACGTGCTGCTAGAGTGAGTGGCAGAGCTCCTGGGCTTCGCCACCTCGGGGGCTCACCCCTTCTCCACCCAGCTCCAATCTCGAGCCCAGGGCGACCCACGCGGGGGCCCCGCGCACGCCCGCGGGCTCCAGGGCTACTCTGACGCCAGCGAGGCTATCAGCGCCGGACTGGTGGCGGCGCTGCCCCCGCCCCCGGTCCGGGAAGAAGAAGGACCCAACGCGACCCGTGGACCCAGCGGGCGGCCGCGCTGCCACCCCACAGTGGGCGCGTCAGGCAGGACCGCGTCACATGTGGGGCATTACGGCGTGGCATTCGGGATGACGGCGCCGGAGGAATACGTGCCCCTCATGATGGATCAAGGACACCCTCATGAGAACGGACAAGGCTTGCTCCTCAGCCCAAGCTGGGGGGATGAGGCACTAGAAGCTGAGCCTTTCCAGGAGGACGGTCCCACTGGCCACGCTGGAGGCAACGATTATCGGGTACCGCTAATTCTTCAGGAGCAGGTATACGCTAACCATGGATCGCAGGAGGTGCAGGTCGCCGCAGCGAGCAGCTGCCCCGATCCCACAATCTCCTACCCCTCGGGAGGAGGGCGCAGGGGGCTGAAGGAGAGAGGCAGGGATCTGACATCGCCACCGCGGCGTTCAGAGCAAGGCGTTCTCAGGTGGTAGGCCCTCCACTAGGGAGGTGCCCCAGGGCCTGCCCCCGGCGAAGGACCCGTGGTCGTCGGGGGAACCGCTGGCGACCGCTCTACCCCATCGGGCAGCGTGCTGGTTTCCGGTCGTTGCTGATGGCACTAGAGTGTGGCGCAAGGCGGGGCCCTCATCTGGCGATATGAAGCAAGGCCAGTACCTGTGAAGAAGGCCCAATGCCTGTGAAGCTCGCCGCCCCGTGACACTCTCACGTTGAGGGAGTCCTTGATTAGGGGGTGTTCGGGTAGCCAGACTATACCTTCAGCCGGACTCCTGGACTATGAAGATACAAGATTGAAGACTTCGTCCCGTGTCCGGATGGGACTTTCCTTGGCGTGGAAGGCAAGCTTGGCGATGCGGATATTCAAGATCTCCTACCATTGTAACCGACTTTATGTAACCCTAACCCTATCCGGTGTCTATATAAACCGGAGGGTTGTAGTCCGTAGGCAATCAACTCCATACACAACAATCATACCATAGGCTAGCTTCTAGGGTTTAGCCTCCTTGATCTCGTGGTAGATCTACTCTTGTACTACCCATATCATCAATATTAATCAAGCAGGACGTAGGGTTTTACCTTCATCAAGAGGGCCCGAACCTGGGTAAAACATCATGTTCCCAGCCTCCTGTTACCATCCGGCCTTGACACACAGTTCGGGACCCCCTACCCAAGATCCGCCGGTTTTGACACCGACACACGTAATAATGAGTGGGGTTGTACACGCCCCGGAGTCTCAGGGGTGCCAGCCTCAGGCCCTGGGGCTCCCTCCCACGCACAGTGGTAGCACTTAGCTCCACGCTGGTGAGAAGACGTCCAAGACTAGACTAGGTGCCAGACGCGGTCTTTTGTTTGTTTTTGTTGCTCTTCCCTTTGGTTGCCGCTTTCCCCCGCTGGATTCAAGTTGGATTCGAATTTTAGATTTGCGTGTGTTCGGGGAAGGGGTGCTTAGTCTAGTTCGAGCAATTTCTCGCATTTCGGTTACCGCTTCGCCTCAGCTGCCACCCCTCGTGAGCCCCTTGCGAGCCGGGTCAGGCCTAGCTCGCGCGCAGCCCAGACTGCCGCCGCCGCGTCCTCTCAGGAGGGCGTCTTACTACAGGTCCGAAGGATTCAATCAGGAAACACTCCGGGCTCCACAGCCTCCTGCGGGCTGCCCCAGGGCCAGCATGGGACAAAGGTAAATTAGCCGACCAGCGCGTCGCTTAAGCCAACAACTTGGCGCGGGCGCATGGGAAATGTAGCTCCTACTGATATGATAACACAAGTTTTACATGAGGGGCTCCCCCTCCAAAATGCTCTCACAGCTATCAGGCCAAAACCTGAGTCCTATTCGTACAGGGTAAGCAGGAACGATGCGCAATCAGTCAGATGAATCTCCCAATGCGTCCTCAGGAGCGCCATCGGGGCCGTTGCTGGCTTCGCTGAACTCGCCCCCGCTGCCCACGTTGCCACCAGCGTCGTCAGGGCCGCCCGTGACGCCGCCCTCGTCGGCCGCCACGATCGCGTCGTCGTTGTCCGAGGGGAAGGCCCTAATAAGAGCCTCCACATGGTCTTTCACCCAGTGCGCCAGCTCACCTCGGACAGCCTGGGGGACTGGGGCGATGGCGGCGTCGAAATCAAAGTGGGGATCCATGCTCCGGAGATGGCTGAAGACACGAGAAAAGGCGCGCCAGAGCAGGGTGCGGCTCCTCTCCTCCACCAACCTGTCAGCCCCGATCAACCGCGCCTCCAGCTGCGTCACCACGTCAGTAAAGAATTGAAGATTGCCCGCGTAGTTAACCGCGTGCGGATCGCCGATGGTCTCCTCGCAGATGTTTCCCAAGGCCGCGTTGGCCCTCTCCCGGAGCGTGGTCAGCATGGGGCCATGCTCATGCTCCAGGAGCCGCCGCTGACGTATCTCGTCCGTGTTCTGGAGCGCGACGGCCTCAGCCTCCTCCACCCGCTGGCGAAGAAGGAGCACCTCAGCCTGGGAGGTGGTTAGCCCACCTTGCGCCACCTCAAGGGCGGCCCGGGAAGCATCGGCCCGCCGCGTCACCTCCTCCAGCTTGGCCCTCAGGGCAGCAGTCCTGCCTTCGGCTTCGGCCCGGATCAACCCCAGCTTCTCCTCGAACTCGTGCTCGAGGTTCAAATGCGCCATCGCCACCCGACGTCCGACCTCCTCCAGGACACGGGCTTCCTGTGCAGCGACATCGTCCTCCGCCTGCGTCACCAAGCGCTCCCTCGTCTCCAGACGCTCGTACTCGCGGGTACGTTCGGCGGCTTCCAGCGTCAGCACCTCCTCACGCTTCTGGAGCTCCGCCGAGTCGCCGGAGGCCACCCTCATCGACGCGAGGGCTGCCTCGCGTAGCTCCACCTACTCCTCCAGCGAGTGGCACCAGGCCAGGAGCTCCCGAGCCCGCTCCTCTGCAGCCGTTCGCCGCCGGTCAGCCTCCCGAGCTTCCTCAGTAGCCCGAGATCGGGCCTCCCGAGAGGCCACCAACGACGCCTTGGCCTCTGCTTCATCAAGGTCGCGCTGACGGCGCGCAAGGGAAATGTCGCCCTCCAACTCGCGCCTCTCTGCAGCCAGGCGCAGGCCCTCGGCCTCAAGGCGCGCATCTTCATCAGCAAGCTCCTCACCAAGCAGGCTCACTGCATCAGTCGCCCTTCGAAGGAATCCTTGGTGGAGAGCGCGACGCTCCCGAGCGCGCTCAAGCACGTCTTCCACACCATCATCTGCCCCAAGCAAGCACCGGGGGCTGCAGGTCAGCGCTCCCCCTCCGAGCTAGGGGCTGGCGCCCTCGCGATAGCCGGGCACACTGCGTCAGAAGCCCGGCCTGGGGCCAGCCCGACCTCAGGAGAAGAGCGCAGGAAGCGCCTCAGCCAATCGCAGTCCACGACCAGGAGAGAAGCCCATGGCAGGTTGGCTATGCCACGAGAAGGCTCGCGAAGGAGGATCGCGAGGTGCGCGGGGCCACAATACGCCTCGGGATGGTCCGCCTCCTCGATCGCCCTCACCACAAGGGCTCCGCTACTCGGGGCGCTTGAGGACGGTGGAGGGGGCAAAGCCAAAGGGGACGGCTCCTCAGCCATCTCAGCAAGCTCGGCTGGAAGGGGCCTGCGGGGCAAGGGTCAGTAAGAGCAACGGAAGGATCAGGAGCAGGGAAAGGAGAAGGCTTACTCATAAGTGGCGAAGTACTTTCTGTGCTTCAGCAGGCGACAAGGGTAACCGTCGCCCAGGGCCTCCCTTCTCTTCCTGAGAGCCCCAAAGTCCACGCGGAAGCGGCCTAAGAGTCGGGCGCAGGGACCGACCTGTGATGAAGATGGAGCGTCAAGACAATCAGCGTCAGGGGCGCCTGCCTGATGTGCGCCACCAATCGCCTCCCCGAGAGAAGCAGCTGGAGCCTCAGGGGCCCCATTCGCAGGCGCAGAGGGCAGCTGTTTGTCACCCTCAGCCTCAGTGGTACGGGCCCCGATAACTGCTTCCTCATGAGCCTCGCCCGGTGCCATCACCACGCCGGGAGCCCCCTCGACCTCTGGCGCCTCGTACCTCCCTGCTCCGCCACTCGAGGACAAGTCGCCTTGGCCGACTGGAAGGGCAGTCACCACCACCGGATTCTCGCGAGACCCCTGAAGGCCGGCGGGGCGCAGCCCCCACTCATCAAAGTCAGGCATCTGCTTCACAAAGTCGACCCTGCTCTGGCAGAGGTACAGCAAGGCCCCTCCCTGCCGGACGCTGCCGGGGTTGGGGTCCCCAGCTAGGGTCAAGAGCGCCGTCTTCAGCACCTCAGGAGCCAGGTCCTCTTCCTGGAGCCTCATACTATCCTCGCGCCCACGGAAGGCCCACATCCGGCGAGAGTGGCATTGAAGAGGAGCAACGCAGCATAGCAGGAACTCCTTCACCACCTTGGGCGCTGTCACGCCAAGCGACCTTAAGAGCGCGAAGCGGCGCCAGACAAAGACGAGCCGAGGGCTCTCAAGCGCAACCTGGCCCCAGCCCGAATTGGGGATAGCAGGCGAGGTCGGCTCCGTTAGCAGGGGGCTGGGCACCCCTGCGTCCACATACAGCCACCGCTTGCGGAACCCAACCGCAGGCAGGGGGAGCTTGAAGTCAATCCCAGAGGCGGCAGTCTCTGGCGCAGCAACGAAGCTTACACACACCCAACATTGGGTAGGGTCGACAAGATGCAGCGAGAAGAAGTGGTGCAGCAAGGCAACCGAAGGAGGGATGCCCACCATGGCTTCGCAGATGAAGGCGAAGACCGAAAGGAGGGTGATGGATTCAGGACTTAGATGCAGCATGTGGATCTGATAGTGGGAGAGCACGACATTGAAGAAATCAGAAAAAGGGGGAACCAGACCTGCCCACAGGGCGTCGGCGAAATATGGGACCTCGGTAACTATCCTGCCGATGGAGAAGTAGGACGCAGGCCAGGCCGTCGTTCTCCCGCATTCATTGAAGATGGTGGCCAGAGCCAAGCTGACCTTACCCAAACCCTCAATGGGGGCCGCCAACGTCGGCGGGCGAGGCGGATACGCGGGATTCTTCCCTCTTCCCTTCTTCGTCGGGGCCATGGCGAGGAAAGGGGGGGAATGATTCGAGATTGAATTGGAAACAGAAACCAGGGTTCGAGCGGAGGAAGGATAGGAAGCGCTCGGGCGATAAAAGGGGAACGGCTGTGTACGACTACGGGTCCGCCTAGCAAGGCGCAAGATAAGGAGGGCGTGGGGGAACAGTGCCGCCCACATCCAATCAACCGCCATGCGGCGCCCAAGGCCGCAGGCTGTTAGGGCCCGCGGCGCTTCGCTCTTGCCCTTTCGCCTCCCTACGTGGCCAAGTCCAGGCGCGCCTTGGGCTCGGGGGCTACTGTCGGCGTTCTGGGAACGGGGGTCCCCAGACTTGCCTGCCTGCGGCCTGCGGCGTGGCTCAAAGGGGGGCCCAGCACGGCCCATCTTCACCAACACAAACTCAAGACCCTCGCGAGGGGCCAAGCCTCGCGGGGCGGACGACACAGAGCTTCCTCAGGCACGGCCTCGTCAGGCTGGCTCACGAGGAGGCAGAGAGATCAAGGTAGGGTACCTCGCGAGGTGCCCGTGACGCAAGCCATGACGACTCAGGGCGCCAGGCGGGTGCCAGCCCGCGCAGCGTCCTCCTTTCCTCTTTGGTGCAAAGGGGGCAAGCGCAGCCGCGGAGTACCGAGGCATCAGGAAAAGGTTGCCATTTTGGTGCAACGAGACCAAGACCAGGAGGACTACGAGACGGAGGTCACCGTGGAGCCCAAGACGGCGTCATCACCAGAGCTTTGCGCAGGCGAAGACTACTTTTGTCAGGATAGTTGATACTTACTGTCCCCCTTCAAATTAGCCCGCCATTGTTGGCTCCCTTCCCGCTCAATATTTGGGCAGAGGACCAGGGCCACTATAAATAGGACCGGCCACCCGCGTAACAAGGGGTTCGGCTCAGTCTGCTCCAAGGGCTCGACAAGTAGAGAGGTGGTAAGCAGGGAGAGAGAGAGATAGAGAAAGGTGGATGAACTCCCCCCAGCAGTTCATTGCCCCAGCCAAGAATAGACCCTCGCGAGGCTATTCTTCCTTGTACTATTCATCATCATCAGCCCAAGAGGCAATCCACCACACCACACACTGGAGTAGGGTATTACACCACAACGGTGGCCCAAACCAGTATAAACCCTGTGTCCCTTGTGTTGTTCTTTTCATAGCTTTGATCCTAGCGTGGCGGAGGGGTGTAGGAAGGTAGTAGGTGAAATCTCCGCGCGCACCCCAGTGTTCAAACCTCAAGGGTCTGCCGGAACCCGAAATCCGACAAGTGGCGGCGGTGACCGGGCCTCGGGGGCCCGCCCTGGGCCTGGCGGGCCGGCGCGCGGGTGGCAGCGCGGTGAAGTGGGTGTGGGGCGGCGGCGAATGGCGGCGTGACACGTGGCGGCGGCGGGGCGGTCCGGACACGTCAGGCCTGGCGGGATTTCGTCCGGCGGCGCGAGGAGAGGGAGAGGTTAGGGTTCATCTGTGATTTTCGGGGGGAGTTGCCTTTTTATAGGTAGAGGGAGCTAGGAGGCTCCAAATTGAGCACAGTTGGCGGCCACGCGGTCGTGATCGAACGACCGAGATGATGGAGGGGGTCTAGGTGGGTTTTGAGCCACTTTGGAGAGGTGTTGGGCTGCAACTCACACGAGGCTTTTTAAGTTCCTCGGTTAACCATTGGAGTATCAAACGAAGTCCAAATGGCACGAAACTTTACAGGCGGTCTACCGGTAGTAAACCAAGGCCGCTTGCCAAGTCTTGGTCCAATCCGAGAATGTTTAACACCCGCACACGAAAAGAGGAAGAAAGGGACACCGGAGGACATAGGAGTGCCGGAATGCAAAACGGACAACGGGGAAAATGCTCGGATGCATGAGACGAACACGTATGCAAATGCGATGCACATGATGACATGATATGAGATGCATGACAAAGACAAAAACAAAACGAAGACAAAACCCGACATCGAGGAAATATCATAACTTAGTGCCGGAAATGGCAAGAGTTGGAATACAAATATGGTAGGTTACATATGGGGCGTTACAATCCTCCTCCTCGGCCGTAGCCTCGGTCGTTGCACTCGGGGTGTCGGCTGAAGCGCTCGTCTCAGATGGCCCTAAGCTCCTGGCAGTCGTTAGTGTTGTGGCTATGCACGTTGTAGAAGGCACAAAACTGGAGGTTGGCCTTGGATGACTCGGGGTGGCCACAGTCGCACTTCATCTCCGGCTCTGCTGCGAGCACAGCAGCCCCCTTGCACTTCACGTCCTTGGCCTTGGCCTTCTTGTCTTCTGGGTCGGCTCCTGGAAGCTCTAGGAGGGAGAGGCGTCCTTCCTCAGCCCTTGCGCACTTGGTCGCCATGTTGAACATCTCCAAAGCCGTGCACAGGTCCTCGTGGATGGCGAGCTCCTCCATAATCTTCACATCACGGACGCCATTGGAGAATGGTGAGATGATGGCCTCGTCCGTCATCTTGGGGATCTTGAGGCGAACGTTGTTGAAGCGCTGGATGTACTTCTGCAGGGTTTCCCCTGGCTGCCGCTTGATGCACCGCAGGTCACCAGCGGTAGGCGGGTGGACGCGAGTGCCCTAGTAGTTGGCGACGAAACACATCTCGCCCCAGGAGGAGATCGATCCTGTGGGCAGGTTTAGGAGCCATGAGCGTGCTCCGTCCTTGAGAGCCATGGGGAACCAGTTCACCATGACCTTCTCGTCGCCATTGGCCACCTCGATCCTCAGCTTGTAGAGCTGCAAGAACTCAATAGGGTCGGGGGTGCCGTCGTAACATGGAGGAAGATCGGTCTTGAACTTGCCGGGCCAGACAACGCTGCGTAGCTCGGGAGTGAAGGCGCGACAGCCCGCCGTGGTCACTGGAGCCTGCTCTCGGTGTCAAAACCGGCGGATCTCGGGTAGGGGGTCCTGAACTGTGCGTCTAAGGCTGATGGTAACAGGAGGCGGGGACACAATGTTTACCCAGGTTCGGGCCCTCTCGATGGAGGTAATACCCTACTTCCTGCTTGATTGATCTAGATGATATGAGTATTACAAGAGTTGATCTACCACGAGATCGTAAAGGCTAAACCCCAGAAGCTAGCTGATGATTATGATTGTTATTGTCCTACGGACTAAACCCTCCGGTTTATATAGACACCGTAGGGGGCTAGGGTTACACAAAGTCGGTTACAAGGGAGGAGATCTACATATCCGAATTGCCAAGCTTGCCTTCCACGCAAAGGAGAGTCCCACCGGGACACAAGACGAAGTCTTCAATCTTGTATCTTCATAACCCAACAGTCCGGCCGAAGGATATAGTCCGGCTGTCCGAGGACCCCCTAATCCAGCACTCCCTCAGTAGCCCCCGAACCAGGCTTCAATGATAATGAGTCCGGCGCGCAGCTTGTCTTCGGCATTGCAATGCGGGTTCTTCTCCAAATTCCGAATACCTGTCGAGTAGTGTTCGGATTCCCATGAATGTTGCACTCCTTGGCTTCTGCGCCTAATAATGGCCATCCTCCACGTGTTGAGCGAATGCTAGAAGTCGGGGGCATTTTTACACTTGCCACCCTAACCATGTGAGTAAATTGTCTATTTAAAGAGACGGGGATCCTCAAATCCAGATCACACCATCCTTCCACAGCGAGTATCTATCGGAGCACGCCCGGAAAAAGTCCAACCCATCATGGCCAGCCATCGCAGGTCCTCCTCTCGCTCCCATAGCCCAAAGCCAAGCGATTGGAAGAAGTGTTCCGTCCCCCACAGCCCATTAGTAGAGTTACGGACCTAGGGGTTACTCCCTCCAGCGTATATGGTCCCCGTTCGAGACGGACTTGCCACTTACAACGGCGGGGAGCAAGTGGAGAGCTTTCCCAACCCATCCATGGGGGAGCGGGTATGCCTTGTCCCTTACTTATTGAGGGGGCTTAGATTTCCATTCCATCCGATCCTCCGCGGGCTCCTAGATTTCTACAGCCTCCAGCTGCATAACTTTACTCCCACCTCCATATTACACATCGTAGGCTACGTTGCCCTTTGCGAGCTATTTTTGGGCTGCGAAGCTCACTTCGAGCCATGGAAGAGACTATTCTGCCTCGTACCCCGTACACAGGAGGGGTCAATATATCAAGTGGGCAGAGCCGAGATATGGCGCATCGCCGGGACCGGATACCTGTCCGGTACTCCGAAGAAGACATCCAAAAACTGGCCTTCCGAGTGGTTTTATATGGAGGACGTCCCCCTTCCGGACCCTATTAGGATGGGCCTTCCTGAGTTCGATAACGCCCCTTTGAAGAAACACCGCAGATGGCGCCCTCAGAGCCCCTAGGAGGAAGATAACAGAGAGGTCCTTTACCTAATGGGCCGGATAAAAACGCTGGCCAAATCAGGATTGGCAATAATCGAGGTTATGTCAATCTGTATAATGCGGGGGGTGCAGCCACTTCAATATCGGGGACAACCCATGTGGCACTTTAATGGAGAAGACGATGCCACCCACTGCGGTCATAAGGGACCGGACTCCGTCGCTGCTCTAGCGAAAATACTGTCTGATTTATATAAAGGAGAGGAAGAGGAGTTCATCCGCACTAAGCCACGGGATGGAATCTCCGTGTACAAACCCCCAAACTGGGTGAGCTGCTACTTTCTACTCCAGAACTTCCCGCATTCTTCGTCATAAGTATTTACATTGCTATTTCATAGCAGGAACTTCGAAAAGCTGTGAGGGAGGTCCACAGCCCGTCTCCACAACCAGAGGACCCTGACCGGGCCCTCGACCCCAGACTCGAAGAAGATCCGGACACATTTGTGGAGCTCATCGACAAGACGTTCTATCAGTTAAGCTGCGACGGTGCCTTGGTGGCCATCATAGCCGATTATCCTGGACTACTCCCTACATCCTATGTAAGTAAAACCGGAGTCCCAACTTCCAAGAAGGATCCCTTTTTTCGCACTTCACCTACCGCACACATATGATGTCTTACAGGGAAGGCCCTCGGGACGCCATGCCGAACCCGCAGTGACTCACCAACAAGGGGCACCAAAGCCGGGTAGGCTTAAAAGGAAGGCTGTTAGGACTGAGACGCCATCGCAGAGGCATGAAAATGAACCCTGCTCCGTGGTTGTCGTCTTTTAAAATATAATAACTTCCATGGTTCCTGGTAGGAAAAACGCTCATCGGACCATATCCAGAGAGCCTGCTGGCCAAGCCTCCACCATTCGGGCTCCAGAGCCGGACTTAGAGGCAAATGCTAACATGGGGCCAACACCGGATGTTCCTCCTACAGAGGATGCGGATAGGCTGTCCGCTACGAATTCCAGAGTGGAGAGCGCCATGAATCACAGGTGTCGCCGGGCCATACTCCGCGACGCTTGTTTCGCTCAAGAGGCGTTCGATGCCTTCAACTCAGGAGACGCGTACATCCGAGCTGCTCAAAATGGTCTTGCCCGAGCCACGGACCAGTATGTGAAGGATATACGGGTAAGAAAATCTAATAATTATGTATATTAGTAGCCCCTGAGACTTGAAACAGTTGGCTCAACTGATTTAAGGATCATTGTTTGCGTAGGTTCTTACGGAGAAGAATACCCAGTTCTCTCAAGAGCTGGAGTTGTGCAAAGCCCAACTACGGGCCGCAATTGCCGCAATGAAGGAGTCCGAGAAGGCCCCATGTGGTAACACTTGTTTCTATCTGAAAGAATGACATGTACCAGTTAGTATTCGGCATGCATGCAAATCTAACAATAGGTTATGCAGATCATCCCGGAGTGAATCCGAAGGTCGTGCGAGGGGATGAGCAACATGCTCAATGACAACTAATTAAAGGCTAGTGAGCACGTGCTTACGCAGGTTAGGCGTGAGAAAAACGATCTCCAAGATGCCAATACCCGGCTGGGCGTTGAACTGAAAAATGTTGGGGCCCAGCTTGCTGACTCCATAAAGGAGAATAAGAGGCTTCGACACGGCATTTTTAGTAAGTGCTTGAACAAACTTTTATGGAGTTCGACGAAGAAACCGGCTAACAGAGTTATATCTGTAGGTATGCAGATGGGTCGTCCCGCAGAGGAGATGCCCGGGTCTGCGGGTGATCTTCTGCCAGAGCTCTCACAACTGCACGAACATGTTCGGCTGGTGATGCAGGGCATTGCCCAAGACTTGTGGCCATCCGCCTCCCTGCCAGGAGGCATGGGGGAGCTTGTAGAGATGCTCAAGGGAGCGCGGCGGCGCTTCCGATTATGGAAGATATCAGCCTGCCGACAAGGTGCAAGGGAAGCCTGGGCCATGGTTGAGACGCGATATACCAAGGCTGACCCGAACCACATGGCCGAGGTCGGACTTGTGGGGTCTGATGGGAAAGAATTCCCGTCAGTTTGGTGTATGACCAGGTGAAATTAGCCGCAAAGTATTCCCAACAGGATTGTAGGCTAGATAACATGTTGGATGGTACAGAAGAAAAATTTAGTCAGTCTAAGTGACTGTACTTCAAGTGACATATATTGTCCCTAGCCGGATTGTAAGTCATTTGTCATGGTGGACCTTTGCGCTTCAACCTCCAGACCCAATAGTCCAGAGTGTATTCGAATACCTGCTCAGCTATGTAAAAACTGGGGTATGCGTGGAAACCAGGCGTAGGGGTCATAAGTTCTTGAACAGACAAGTACCCAACTAGCTATGTTATATTACATGGATAGTAAGAAACATCTTCCAGGGAGAATTGTTCCGTTAAGGGTTCCTTTCCCTAGGTACGCATGCATTAATGTGCATATCCAAACTGCAAGAAGAGGCACAGAATATAAACATATGGGGCATGTATTACAATAAAAAAGCTATCTTTTATTCACCGACCGAATATTCCCTTAAGAATGCTAGCTTTCGGCTTCACCTAGTCTGAGGTACACATCCGGTTGACCCGATAGTAACAATCGCAGATGTGCTCCCCTTATGCCCTAGCCGAATTAACAGGAACGTAGGGCATAAACACAAGAGCCAGGCAACCCAGCTTGGCCAAAACTTAAGTCATATCGATGCATATAATGGCGAAGAAAAGGTACATGTGGAAAAGTAACACATGTGCGGGGGGCGTAGAGCCCAGAACATAGATACATTAAGCTTTTGTATAAGAAGCCCCTAGGTATAATGGGCACACCTAGCGTGTCAAGATTGTGTAGTCAAGACACATTTTAACCTTTTAAGGCCATGAAGAAAAAGGGAAGAAAGAAAGAAAGAAAAGACAGATAACAGATATATAAAAAAATTAACGGAGGTAAGGATACAAACACAGAGTCCGGCACTAGGCGTAGAACCTTCAGAGTCTGGCAGCGTTCCACAGGTTTGGCTCGAGTCGATTGTCCAATGCATCCCGCAGACGGTACGCTCCACCGGTCAGAACTTTGTCACTAACGAAGGGACCTTCCCATTTGGGCTTGAGCTTGTCCTTTTTCTTCTCCGGTAGGCGTAGAATGAGTTCGCCAACGTTATAAGTTTTGGCCCGTACTTCTCTACTTTGATACCACCGAGCCTGTTGCTGATAGAATGCAGAGCAGGCCTTTGCCACGTCATGCTCCTCCTCCAGGGCGTCCAAACTGTCCTGCCGATCAAGCTCGGCTTCTTTCTCTTCGTACATGCGCACTCGAGGCGAGTCATGAATGATGTCACAGGGCAGTACTGCCTCTGCGTCGTACACCATAAAGAATGGCGTATATCCGGTAGTGCGATTCGGGATGGTCCGCAGCCCCCATAGTATGGAGTCAAGCTCCTCCACCCAGTGCATATCTAATTCCTTCAAGTATCGCACTAATATGGGTTTAATGCCGCTCATGATAAGACCATTTGCTCACTCGACTTGACCGTTAGTTTGCGGGAGATAGACAGAGGCATAATCGAGCTTAATGCCCATGTTGCTGCACCAAGTTTTTACATCGTCAGCTGTAAAGTTCAAGCCGTTATCGGTGATGATGCTGTGGGGGACGCCGTAACAGTGTACAACCCCGGATATGAAGTCTATCACTAGTCCGGACTCGACCGTTTTAACTGGTTTGGCTTCTATCCATTTGGTGAATTTATCCACCATGACCAGTAGGTATTTTTTCTTATGGATTCCCCCTTTAAGGGGTCCGACCATGTCAAGCCCCCATACCGCAAAGGGCCAAGTAATGGGGATTGTTTGGAGAGCGTTAGGTGGCATATAGCTTTGGTTTGCAAAAAGCTGGCAACCGACGCAATTTTGAACAAGGTCCTGTGTGTCTGCTCGGGCCGTCGGCCAGTAAAAACCTATACGGAAGGCCTTTCTTACAAGGGCCCGAGCAGCGGCGTGGTGGCCGCCAAGTCCAGCATGAATTTCTGCCAAAAGTTGCCGTCCTTCCTCTTCGGAGATGCACCTTTGAAGTACTCCGGTAGCGTTTTCCTTATAAAGCTCTCCCTCGTGGACCTTGTAGGCTTTAGACAGCCGCGCAATGCAACGTGCCTCATTTGGGTCATCAGGGAATTCTTGCCTAGTTAGGTGCCAAGAAGGGTTCTGTCCACGGGGCGATGACAGCCATAATCACATGGGCCGAAGATGTTATTTCGGTGGCAGAGCCTCTGATTACGTCAGAGTGTATGGGGTCTGGTGATGTGGCCGGATCGGGACTGTTTGTGCTGGTCTCGCCTTCCCACACCATAGATGGCTTAAACAACCCTTCCAAGAAGATATTAAGTGGGACAGGGTCGCGCTTAGTGCCGATGCGGGCGAGGATATCCGCCGCTTCATTGTTTTCTCAGACCACATGGTGGAATTTGAGGCCCTCAAACCGAGCTGACATTTTGAGGACGGCGTTGCGGTAAGCCGCCATTTTTGGGTCCTTGGCGTCAAAGTCCCCATTTATTTGAGATATTGCGAGGTTCGTGTCGGCATTCTAGGAACGGGGGTCCCCAGACTTGCCTGCCTGCGGCCTGCGGCGTGGCTCAAAGGGGGGCCCAGCGCGGCCCATCTTCACCAACACAAACCCAAGACCCTCGCAAGGGGCCAAGCCTCGCGGGGCGGACGACGCAGAGCTTCCTCAGGCACGGCCTCATCAGGCTGGCTCACGAGGAGGCGGAGAGATCAAGGCGGGGTACCTCACGAGGTGCCCGTGACGCAAGCCATGACGACCAAGGGCGCCAGGCGGGTGCCAGCCCGCGCAGTGTCCTCCTTTCCTCTTTGGTGCAAAGGGGGAAAGCGCAGCCGCGGAGTACCGAGGCATCAGGCAAAGGTTGCCATTTCGGTGCAACAAGACCAAGACCGGAAGGACTGCAAGACGGAGGTCATCATGGAGCCCAAGACGGCGTCACCACCAGAGCTTTGTGCAGGCGAAGACTACTTTTGTCAGGGTAGCTAGTACTAGCTGTCCCCCTTCAAATTAGCCCGCCATTGTTGGCTCCCTTCCCGCTTGATATTTGGGAAGAGGACCAGGGCCTCTATAAATAGGACCAGCCACCCATAGAGCAGAGGGGGTTTTCTGGAGAGGAGGTTCTTTAGAGAGGGGTTCGATCAGAGAGAGAGAGAGAGAAGGGTGACTGAACTCCACCCAGCAGTTCATCCCCCCAGCCAAGAACAGACCCTCGCGAGGTTGTTCTTCCTTGTATTGTTCATCATCATCATCCCAAGAGGCAATCCACCACACCACACACTGGAGTAGGGTATTACACCACAACGGTGGCTCGAACCAATATAAACCTCGTGTCCCTTGTGTTGTTCTTTCCATAGTTTAGATCTTAGCGAGGCGGAGGGGTGCAGGTAGTTAGGAAGCGAAATCTCCGCGCGCACCCCAGTGTTCGAACCCGAAATCCGACAGTTCAAATCCCCCCGCACCTCTTGGCATTGAATGCCCATGGAGACTGCCATACGGAGACCATGCAACAGGGCCTCATATTCTGCTGCAATGTTGGAGTCTGTGTATAATATTTGGAGTACGTATTGGACTGAATCTCTGGTGGGGGATTTCAGGATGACGCCTGACCCCAGACCAGCCAGCATTTTAGAGCCGTCAAAGTGCATGATCCAATTGGAGTACGCACTGTACTCTTTAGGGAGTTCGGCTTCCGTCCATTCGGTGACGAAATCAGCCAGTACTTGCGACTTAATGGCTCGCCATGGTTTATATGTTATGTCGAACGGGAGGAGCTCGATAGCCCATTTAGCAATCCGGCCCGTGGCATCGCGGTTATTTTTTATGTCGTTGAGTGGTACTTCGGAGGCCACCATAATTGAACACTCTTGAAAGTAGTGTCATAGTTTCCGAGATGCCATGAAGACCGCGTATGCTATCTTTTGATAATGTGGGTAGCATGATTTGCATGGAGTGAGGAAGGTGGATAAGTAGTATACCGGCTTTTGAAGCGGGAACTTATGTCTGTCCGTCTCTCGTTCGACGATGAGCACTGCGCTTACAACTTGGTGTGTTGCCGCTATATATAATAACATTGGTTTGCCAACATTTGGCACGACAAAGATTGGGTTGGTGGCCAATACGGCCTTTATTTCTTCCAATCCGGCCGTGGCCGCATCCGTCCACTCGAAGTGTTCGGTGCGTCGAAGAAGGCGATAAAGAGGTAGTGCCTTTTCTCCTAATCGGGAGATAAAGCGGCTTAAGGCAGCCACACATCCAGTTAACTTCTGGATTTGCTTGAGGTCTGTTGGGGCAAGCCTTGTTAAGGTCCTTGAAATCGACACATAAGCGCCAGGATTTGTCCTTCTTTGGTACCATCGCCAGGTTTGCTAGCCAGTCCGGATGTTTTATTTCTCTAATGAATCCGGCCTCGAGTAACTTGGCTAGCTCTTCTCCCATGGCTTGTAGCTTAGGCTCAGAGAAACGCCGAAGAGTCTGCTTGACCGGCTTGAACCCCTTTAGAATGTTAAGGCTATGCTCGGCCAGTCAGCGTGGGATTCCTGGCATGTCTGAAGGATGCTAGGCGAAGATGTCCCAATTCTCGCACAAGAACTCCCGCAGTGCGGCGTGTGTTTTGGGGTTCAGCTGTGCCCCGATGGATGCTGTTTTTGTAGGGTCCGTTGGGTGGACCTAGAATTTGACTATTTCGTCCGCTGGTTTAAAAGAGGTGGGCTTGGGTCTTTTGTCGAGTATCACATCATCCCTGTCCACCATGGAGCGCAGCGCAGTTAGTTCTTCGGCCATAAGGGCTTCGGATAATGCCTCGAGGGCTAGTGCGGAGGTTTTATTATCGGCGCGGAGTGCTATGTCCGAATCGCTAGCCAGAGTGATGATTCCATTGGGCCGGTGCATTTTGAGTTTCATGTACCCATAATGGGGTATCGCTTGGAAGATCGTGAATGCCTCCCGCCCAAAAAGGCGTGGTATCCGCTACTAAACGGGGCCACTTGGAATGTGATTTCTTCAGACCTATAATTCTCCGGCGTGCCGAATACCACATCTAGTGTGATTTTTCCTGCACATCGTGCCTCCTGATTATGGATGATTCCTCTGAAGGTCGTGCTGCTTTGCTCAATGCAGCTCTTGTCTATTTCCATTTTGCTAAGACTTTCCTCGTAGATGAGGTTTAATCCACTGCCACCGTCCATGAGCACTTTAGTAAGTCGGAAGCCATCCACAATTGGACTAAGGACCAAAGCGGCTGGTGCTCGGGCTGTTCGGAATTGAGGTTCATCACTGGCATTGAAGGTTATGGCCATATCATTCCATGGATTTATTGCTGCAACGTGGCAGACTTCAGCAAGGCTGCGGAGTGTTCGCTTGCGCCTATTATTTGAGGCGAAGGTCTCGAAGACTGTCAATATTGTATTGTTATTTTCCGTGGGATGGTACTCTGTTGTATTGTTGATGAGGATATCCTCGCCGCTCTTGGCCACCTGCCGGAGTATCCAACATGCTCTAAGGTTGTGTGTTGGCATGGTATCCACTGTACTATGAATTTTGCATGGCCCATTGAGCCATCCCTCCAATACAGTTCTACGCCATGTAGTGGTCTTTTGTTTCTTTTTAATTGGATCGGGTGACTTACGAGAGTACACCCTTTTAGTTCGGACGGGGGGGTTTAGTGAGAGCCAGAGGGTCCCAGAATTTGGTTTGGGTTTTCCAGGCGCTTTCCATCGCACAGTACTTATGTACTATGGCCGCTAAGTCAGCAAAGTGTGCAATGTCATGGCGACTTATGGCATTGAGGATTACCTTGTCCTTGTAATTTTTGCAAAAGAATGAAATTGCGTCTTCCTTGTGACAGTCCTTGACCTTGCTCATTACAAGGAGGAATCTAGCCCAATAGTGATGTACTGTCTCTTGGGACTCTTGTCTAATGTGGAAAAGATCACTTGAGTCTGGGTGGGTGGGTAGATTTAGGTCCAAACCCTGACCCAATCTAAGACCCAGTAGCGGAGGAGTTTCTGAGCTTGGCAGTTCGCACTCCGGGATGTTGCCCAATAGTTCTGGCCCGCTGTCTGATTCTAGGTTCGAAGCTTGGGCCATGTCCTCCCATGGATGGGTATCCGGCTCGGAGAGCTCAGGAATCCAGACATAGTTTGTCCTCAAAATAGAGGAAGAATTGCTACATTGCTCCTCCACCACCGCTATCTGATGGGTGACCGGTGGAGAGTTAATCTCCCTTTGGTCTGGTTTAAGCCCGATCCGATCATAGTCTGTTGCGACTCCCAGGGCGGCGATGCGACCCAAGACCTTGTTCAGAGAAGAGAGCTCTATCGGATCCATCTGCTCGGCGAATCCCGAGCCGACATGGAGGCTGCTTTTGATGACTCGAGAAGTCATCGTCGGCGCGACGGCCGTACGGGCGGTCATGACGAAGCCGCCTAGTCGGAGAGTTTAGCCTACAGCCAGGGCTCCCCTTGAGGTAATGTTGTCCTTGACAATAATACGAGCTATCAAGCCTTATGGTGATGACACAGTGGAACTCTCAATGAAAGCACCAATGTCGGTGTCAAAACCGGCGGATCTCGGGTAGGGGGTCCCGAACTGTGGGCCTAAGGCGGATGGTAACAAGAGGTGAGGGACACAATGCTTACCCAGGTTTGGGCCCTCTCGATGGAGGTAATACCCTACTTCCTGCTTGATTGATCTTGATGATATGAATATTACAAGAGTTCATCTACCACGAGATCGTAAAGGCTAAACCCTAGAAGCTAGCCTATGATTATGATTGTTGTTGTCCTACGGACTAAACCCTCCGGTTATATAGACACCGGAGGGGGCTAGGGTTACACAAAGTCAGTTACAAGGGAGGAGATCTACATATCCGAATTGCCAATCTTGCCTTCCACGCAAAGGAGAGTCCCACCCGAACACGGGACGAAGTCTTCAATCTTGTATCTTCATAATCCAACAGTCCGGCCAAAGGATATAGTCCGGCTGTCCGAGGACCCCCTAATCTAGGACTCCTTCACCTGCCGTGAAGGCGAAGCCCGGTCTTGGTACCCGCACGCCACCGCCGCAAGTGGCGCGTGATCCTGACATGGTGGTGCTGGGAGCACAGGAGCGTTTTCCTGCGGCCGAGGGACATCTTGGCAGCTTCCTTCTTCATGCGCGGGCGCCCTGTGCGGTGGGTTGCGCCGGGGGGGGGGGTGCGCGTCTCGGGGTAGGGGCGGCATCTTGATGCAGAGGTGGTGGAGGCACTTTGTGAGCTACATTGGCTGGAGCTGGTGGTGGGTGAGGCAGCGAGAGAGATGGTGCACGAGCTCGGCGATGCGGTCCAGCCAGTTTTCGTAGAGGTCATCGACCAGGAGGTAGCGCAGGAGCTCACGTGCAATGAGCAGTGCGGCTGCGCGTCTGTGGGTGCGCGACGAGCGTGGACGACGAGCCGGCCAGAGTCAGCGATGGGGTGGTGGTGCGTCCGTCCTGCCGGACTAAGGGTTGCAGCGACGAAGCTTGCTGCTCATTTCCCGCCAGGTCGGTGGCGGCGTTGGCAGCGGGTGATGGAGAAAGGTGGAGAGTTCCTCCAACGGGCACCGTCTGAGCGACACGAGCGGAAAGGGCGGACCTACACTCAGCACGGGCTCGGCGAACGTCAGCCATGGATGCGGCGGAGCAGTGGTACATCGATCGACGGAGAAAGGCTTCAGCACACCCCTACCTGGCGCGCAAAATGTCGGATTGTGGGTTCCGGCTAACCCTTGAGTTTGGAACTCTGGGGTGCCCAGGAAGAACACTCTCTCCCTAGTACGCTCTCTCAACGATCCCACGCCCTAGCTCGACGAACCCAAAGAACAAGACACAAGGGTTTATACTGGTTCGGGCCACCTAGCGGTGTAATACCCAACTCCAGTGTGGTGTTGGTGGATTGCCTCGTGGGCTGAGCATGAAGTAGTACAATGGATGAACGGCCTCAGGAGAAGAGGTGTTCTTGAGCTCGGCAAGCTGGTGGGTGTGAGGATGGAGTGGATCCAATCCAAGATGAGTCCCCCCATACAAGATGAGTCTTTCCTATGGTGGTGGCTAGTCCTATTTATAGAGTCCCTGGTCCTCTTCCCAAATGTTTAGGCAGGAAGGGATCCCACAGCGGCCTAGTTTGAAGGGGGACAACGAGTACAAGCTGCCCTTACAAAAGGTGGTCTTCGCCTGCCAAAGGCTCTGGTGGTGATGCTGCTATGGGCTCCGTGATGACCTCCGTCCTGCCATCCTACTGGTCTTGGTCTTGTTGCATCGGTATGGAAACCTTTGCTTAATGGCTCGGGACTCCTCGCCTGCGCCTGCCTCTTTTGCACGAAAGAGGAAACTGGCACACTGCGCCCGCTGGCGCCCTCCTGGCCTTGGTCGTCACGGCTCATGTGACGTGATCCTCGCGAGGTGCCCCTTGCATAGAAATCTCCGCTCCTCAGGAGACAGCCTAGTGAGGCTGCCCCCGGGGAGGTCTTGGTGTCGTCCGCCTCGCGAGGCTTGGCCCCTCGTGATGGTCTTGAGTGGTTGCTGCTGAAGATGGGCCTTACCAGGCCGTTGGTGGTGCCACGCTCAAGCCCGCAGGCAGGCAAGTCTGGGCACCCCTGGTCCCAGAATGCCGACACGTCTGGTGTCTGGTTAGGGAGGCTAAGATTGAACTCAGAAGACCGCATCTTCACCTTGTTCCCCTTGAGCTAAGGACACTTAGTCCTCACCCAATCAGCGATCCACAATGACTCTTGGATCCTCAGAACACGACGCCTAACCGATTGGAACATACACAGTCTTCAAGTGTAATAAGTCTTTAGATCACGTGGACATAAAGACTTAGTGATGCCTAACACTCTTTGGCTCTGGGTGTTTTGGGCTTTGTCCTTGCAAGGTTTCTCTCTCAAAGGCTTCGGAGGTGGGTTGCTCTCAAATGACAAAAGCCGTGCACTAACTCTGGGCACCCACCAATTTATGGTGTAGGGGTGGGATATTTATAGCCAGGAGGCAACTCGACATGTTATGTCCGAAATGACCCTGGGTCACTAAGGAACCGCCACGTGTCGCGACAGCTTCACTTGGGCTACAAGCGAAGCTGACTCATCCAACTCTGGATAAGATTTACTCTCATTGTCTTCACTCGAAGACATAGGATTTGAGTTGAGCATCACATCAATTTTCTAACTTTGTTCACTTGGACCCCACTTAACAGTTCAGTGGTTCCTATGACCCAAGAAAGAGGAAAATGAAACTACGGAAGAAACTATGTCTTCGCACTCCATTGTCTTCTAGTGAATCATACGTCATTATGTTCGATGTGAATGTCTTCAACAACCACCATTGTCTTCAATGTCTTCATACATTTTTAGGGGTCATCTTTGGTAGGTAAACCAAATCAATGAGGGACTTCTACCTGTGTTATCCTGCAATTCTCACAAACACATTAGTCCCTCAACCACGTTTGTCGTCAATACTCCGAACCCAACTAGGGGTGGCACTAGATGCACTTACAATCTCCCCATTTTTGGTGATTGATCACAAACTGGTTGAAGTTTTCAGAGGGGATAAAAATATGTGAAAGTTAAAGAACGCGCTCATTAGCTTCATGAAGTTGAAAGGGCTCCCGTTGAAGAGGTACATATAAGTAATTTTCCCTCTCCCGGCTGAAGAAGAAGCGCTCCCTAGGCTCTCCCTAGACTCTCCCGCAGGTGGCCACTCCGGCCACTGCGGCCACCCTTCCCGCAGGTGGCCACTCCGGCCACTGCGGCCACCCTTCCCGCCGGTGGCCACTCCGGCCCCGGCGACCACCTCTTTTCCTGCCACCTTCCACTCCGGCTGTGGCAGCCACCACCCTATTTAGTTTCTCTATTTTTGGAGCTGGAGTCGAGGAGCCATGGATCCTCCTTCTCTCAACTTTGCAAGAGGTAAAGATTTTCAACGTTCTATGAGGGAGAAGTTTGGTCATTCAGTGGTTTTCTCTCCTGGTTTTCACCAATGGGAGTTTACTTTGGTGGTTTCCTTCTGTCGTGCTCACTTTCAGTTGGATTGTCACACGGTTAGCATCACACTTCAATCTTGCTTTGGTGGTTATCCACAAGGTTTTCGTGTTCATCATATCAAGGACAGATCCTTCAAGTTTTCGGTTGCGTCAAAAGCTGTGGGTTTTGAAATCTATAATCATAGCCGTGTGGTTGAAAAGGGTTTCGAATTAGTGTTTAATCTTTGGGGTTTTGGAGGCCCCAACTGGTTGCGTGAAGAACAACTTTTTTATCGTGAGGAGGAATCTTCTTGGACCTTGGTTACTAGTGGTCCGCGTGCTCGAACGGTTGCCACATCCTCTAACTCCGGCGATCAACTCCGGCCATCGGCCTTTGCTCGTCTTTCGAATCTTCCGAGTTCTAGCAATAATGTGGTCTCCTACAATAATGCATCTTCAATGCAGAATCTTAATACCTCAGGAGAGGTTAACATTGCGGTTTCTCAGGGCGGCAATCAGGGTTTTTCAAATGGATCGCTCAAATGCTATTCATGTGGTTTAATGGGCCACTTTGCCAGGGAGTGTCACTTCCAACGGCTACCTGGGCTTTTCCCATTTCTATGGTTTGGTACGTTTGCCAGCCCACCCGTTGCAGCCTGGAACATGGATGCGGTCCAGGATTGTTTCAAGTCAGTTGGCCCGGCCCGCGACCTTCCGGTGGTTTCCTCTTTTAGCGAGCTCGCTACAGGATCTTTTCCTAATTTCCAGCCTTGATTGGCACTTGCCTCCTCAACTTCTCAACAGTCAACCTCTGCTTCACCACAGTTCCCAAACTCTGCTCCTGTCACCTCCTGCTCGCCGGTGACAGTGTGCGCCTCTGCGGCTTCTCCGATGGCCAACATTCCGATCGACCCGCGGCCATTTGTGCTGCATGGGTTTGCCATCCAGCAGCTTGCAGGCCGCAATGGGGTGGCTCGGGTAGTGCTCCCGCATCGTCCTCGTCGCCACGAAGACTGGGCTATTGCAACCATCCATCCACTCCTTGCTGATGCACCTTTCCCCAATGTAAGAGATGTTCTCGAAGAATTTATTGTTGAGCATAGGCAGTTAGGGTTGAGAGACATCCAGTGTTACCCGTTTGGAGAGGCATATGTGCGATTGACAAGGGTTAGAGATAGGGACAAGCTGGTGCTGGATAGCCCGCATGAATTTGGCGACGTTTTCATCTCTTTCGTGAAGCATGATGAGGGAAGGAATCATAGGAGGGTGCATTTCAATCGGATAGTTTGGTTGCTGCTGACCGGAGTTCCGTTTGATTTTCGAAATACTGAAGATTTGGCCTGTGCTGTCAGTAAGTTTGGTCACATGATCTCCTGGGACAAGGAGGATGACCACATGGGTCGTATTGTGGTCAAGGCTCGTGTTATGAACTTGGATATAATTCCCAAGAGCATGAGATGGTCAGAAGGAGATGATTTTGAAGAGGATGTTTGGTCCTCTTCCATTGAAGTGTTGGCTAGTGAGCTTCTTGGTGGGGGTCCAATAGATGAAGACCCGATTCCACCAGACAACGTGGACCCACACCCCTTGCCAGAGAATGCTGAGCCTGGTGCTGGTTTTCACAATGCCGCACTCAACAACAACAATTTAAATGTTCAGTAGGAGGATAATTGGGAGCAAGAGGACAACTGGAACATTCCACAGCAGGACAACTTGCATGCACCCCGTGACGACATTCAGGATGCTGTGCAGCAAGTGGAGATGGCTTGGGCAGATGGTGAGGACTTACTGCCTGCTTTCGGTAACAGCAGCCTTTCTTCAGACATGTCTTTCTCTGAAGGAGTTAATTCCAACATATCTCTGCCACCTGTGCTTGCTGGGAATGTGTTTCCCATAGATATTGAACCTGTTGCTCTGCCTCCTCCTGCCAATGTGGTTGCAAATGGACTTCAGAATATCATTCAAGCATACCTATCTGATGATGAGGAGCCCAATGTGTTGCCTGAGCAAAATGAGGTTGCAGCAATTGAAGCTATAGCTCTACCTGTTCAAGTGCTTGCAAACCAGCTGCAACATTTGGATGCTAATAATCCTACTGGGGGTGCAGAGGTAGCTGCTAGCTCTGAATTTCAAGTTTTGGGCCCTAACTCCAATATTCTGCAAATGAGTTCTACTAGGGAGACTAGTTTGCCTCCTGTCTTTCCTCAAAGTGATCCTGTGCCAGGTTCTGCGTCTGGTTTGGCTGCTACAGTTGGTGGTTCTATGGACCAGGTCTTTCAGTCAAGTCCTTCTCATATCAATACATTCAAAGGAGGGCTTGAGCCTGTCACAAGCATTGAGAATCTTCAATCTGGCCTGCAAGGTAAATGGGTAAATCAAGTTATTGAGCATCTCAGCATGCCACCCTCCCTTCTAGGTTTGAAATGTATTCAACTTGCTGCAACTGCTAATAGTGATAATCTTGTATCTGAAGAAGGTCTCTTGCTGTGGAAGAAGCACTTTCAAGAGCAGTCCGTGGATAAAAAAAGCTCATTTTCTGCCAACATTCCTGTAAGTTGGTTTAATTTCATTGTCCATCTTCTCTTGACTCCTGATAAGTTTGACTGGACTGTGAACATGCTTAAGTCTGGGATGTGGGAACTTTTCTCTGCTGTTGTGAACATGGAACAAGCTATACTGTTTCATATACCTAATAAATGCCCTGCTTCACATACTCCTATTTGTCAAGACATTGCCCTGGAGGAACAGCTTGCAAAGGATAAGGGCAAGGAGAATGTTGAGGTGGCTCCCAACATGCAAGATTTGGAGTCCCAGGCTCTTCTGCAGCCTTTTGGCACTGACAATCTTAGGAAGAGAAGGAGTGGTAAAACTCCCCTAGTGGAAACTGAGGTAAGGAGAAGTGACAGAATTTAAAAAGTGAATGATGGATATAAAAGAAACTCCTGCTGAAATAATAGTTGTCTACCTTGCCATGCTATTCCTCCTGTCATTCAAAATTCAGTTGTTAGAAACCTCACTGCCTCTTTCTATAAGGTTGTTGAGGGGGAGCTGGAGGACAAGCTGGCCAAGAAGCCAAGAAGAAAGCTTGATGAGGACTTGGTCAAGGTGCCCTTGGCCTTTGGAGAGGACAACACACCAACATCTCCATGATGATTACTAGACATCATTGGACTAGGGGTTGGGGGTAGTATGGGTGGAGCTTCATGTGCTCTTTTGGACAATCCTTTTTATGTTGTAATCCTGGAGTGCTGGTACTTTAAGCAACTCTTTGCTATGGAGAAGTATTATCTTAATGGAACATCTATGATGTATTCTACTTGGATGTATTGCTGGTTTTGTCATATGATGTGATTCAGGCTCTCTGTAAATCTTTTCTCCACTTTAATTATGATTCAAGTGCTGGTGCTTGATCCCTGGTGCAGTACACATATTTGTCTCCATGAATAGCACAAATAGAAGTTGGAACATTCTAAACAGGAACATTAGAGGGATGAATTCTCAGGATAAATGGTTGGCTTTAAGGCAGAAAATTGATGAGAGTGACTGCAATATTCTGTGCTTACAAGAAACTAAGAGAGAAAACTTTGATGCTGCTTACATAAAAAAATTTGTCCCTGAGGGAGTCCCGGATTAGGGGGTGTCTGGATAGCCGGACTATACCTTCGGCCGGACTCCTGGACTATGAAGATACAAGATTGAAGACTTCGTCTCATGTCCAGAAGGGACTTTCCTTGGCATGGAAGGCAAGCTTGGCGATACGGATATGTAGATCTCCTACCATTGTAACCGACTCTGTGTAACCCTAGCCCTCTCCGGTGTCTATATAAACCAGAGGGTTTTAGTTCGTAGGACGAACAACAATCATACCATAGGCTAGCTTCTAGGGTTTAGCCTCTCTGATCTCGTATAGATCTACTCTTGTACTACCCATATCATCAATATCAATCAAGCAGGACGTAGGGTTTTACCTCAATCAAGAGGGCCCAAACCTGGGTAAAACATTGTGTCCCCTGCCTCCTGTTACCATCCGCCTAGACGCACAGTTCAGGACCCCCTACCCGATATCCGCCGGTTTTGACACCGACATTGGTGCTTTCATTGAGAGTTCCTTTGTGTCGTCACTTTTAGGCCCGATGGCTTCTCTGATCATCAACAGCGATGCGATCCAGGGTGAGGGTTTTCTCAACGGACAGATCTTCGTATTCGATGGCTTTGCACTGCGGGCCAATTCGCTTGTTCATCTGGAGCAGATCGCAAGCTACGTCCTTGGCCATTATGTCAGATTTGGAAGTTTGAACTACACGGCCGACATCCGCGGAGACTTGATCTTCAACGGATTAGAGCCATAACCGAGCGC
The DNA here is from genome assembly GCF_003073215.2 of Triticum urartu. NCBI lineage: Eukaryota > Viridiplantae > Streptophyta > Magnoliopsida > Poales > Poaceae > Triticum > Triticum urartu. The sequence continues at coordinate 273,677,570 of NC_053024.1, read as the reverse complement.
GCAGCACTGTCACGATGGGCATGATCTAGCTCTGCCACCGAACAGTGCCCTGGAGGTTGCACCTGTCTCCGCTCCGACCCCTAGCTCGGAGCCGATCACACCAATCGAGGATGGGTGGTTAGACACCGCCTCGGGGGAGGCAACCTCTACGGCGATTGAGCCGAACACCAGCCCTATTCTCTGCGAAGCCCGTGACTCCAAGGAGCCGGACTCCCCTCCTGACTCCGAGCCCTCCGCGCCCCTACCGATCGAACTCGATTGGGCGCAAATCATGGAGTTCACCGCCGCGGACATCTTTCAGCACTCGCCCTTCGGCGATATTCTGAATTCACTAAAGTCTCTCTCTTTATCAGGAGAGCCCTGGCCGGACTATGGTCAGCAAGGTTGGGATGCGGACGATGAAGAAATTCTAAGCCCACCCACCACCCACTTCGTAGCCACTATCGATGATTTAACCGACATGCTCGACTTTGACTCCAAAGACATCGACGGTATGGACGCCGATGCAGGAGACGATCAAGAACCAGTGCATATAGGGCACTGGAAAGCCACCTCATCGTATGATATATACATGGTGGACACCCCAAAAGAAGGCAATGGCGATGGAACAGCGGAGGATGACCCCTCCAAGAAGCAGCCTAAGCGCCGGCGTCAGCGGCGCCGCTCTAAATCCCGACAAAGCAAAAACGGTGATTCCGGCACAGGAGATAATAACACCCCGGACAGTGCCGAAGACAACCACCTCCAGCAAGATTCAGCACAGGAGGATAGAGAAGCCAACCCTCATGAGAGAGCGGCAGACAGAGAGGTCGAGGACAATAATTATATGCCACCCTCCGAAGACGAGGCAAGCCTCGACGATGACGAATTTGTCGTGCCGGAGGATCCCATTGAACAAGAGCGTTTCAAACGCAGGCTCATGGCCACGGCGAGCAGCCTCAAGAAAAAACAGCAATAGCTTAGAGCTGATCAAGATTTGCTAGCCGACAGATGGACTGAAGTCCTTGCGGCCGAAGAGTATGAACTCGAACGCCCCTCCAAGAGCTACCCAAAGCGCAGGTTGCTACCCCAATTAGAGGAGGAAGCACCTAAACCTACATCACCAGCGCATGATGCAGCCGACCGGCCACCCCGTGGCCGTGACAGAGAGGCCTCTCGGCCCTCCACTCAAGCCGCACCCCGGCGCCGCTCAAAAAATACCAAGGCATTGGAAAATGCGCCAGACCTGCGAGATATATTAGAGGACAAGGCAAGGAAAACAAGATCGATCTACGGATCACGTGGGCGCCCCACGGCACGAGACGACACTCGTCACGCCGGATACAGTAAATCCGGCCGGGCCGAACACAGTAGACAAAGCTCGTTTGAGCCGCGTCGTGATATAGCCCAATACAGAGGCGCCGCAAACCCACTATGCTTCACAGATGAAGTAATGCATCATCAAATCCCCGAGGGTTTCAAACCCATGAACATCGAATCATACGATGGCACAACAGATCCTGCGGTATGGATCGAGGACTATCTCCTTCATATCCACATGGCCCGCGGTGATGACCTACATGCCATCAAATACCTCCCACTCAAGCTTAAAGGACCAGCTCGGCATTGGCTTAACAGCTTGCCGGCAGAATCAATTGGTTGTTGGGAGGACCTGGAAGCCGCATTCCTCAAAAATTTCCAGGGCACTTATGTGCGACCACCACACGCTGATGACCTAAGCCACATAATTCAGCAGTCAAAGAATCGGCCAGACAATTCTGGACACGGTTCCTAACCAAGAAAAATCAAATCGTCGACTGTCCAGACGCAGAGGCCCTAGCAGCCTTCAAACATAACATCTGCGACAAGTGGCTTGCACGGCACCTAGGACAGGAAAAGCCAAAATCTATGGCAGCCCTCACGACACTTATGACCCACTTTTGCGCGGGAGAAGACAACTGGGTAGCTCGCAGCAATAACATGACCAAGAGCCATGGTAATTCGGATACCAAGGACAACAGTGGCAGGTCACGTCGCAACAAGCAAAAGCGCCGCATTAACGGCGACAATTCTGAGGATATGGCAGTTAATGCCGGATTCAGAGGCTCTAAACCCGGTCAGCGGAAAAAGCCATTCAAAAGAAATACTCCGGGCCCGTCCAGTTTGGACCGAATACTCGACCGCTCATGCCAAATACATGGCACCCCAAAAAACCAGTCAATCACACCAATAGGGATTGTTGGGTGTTCAAGCAGGCAGGCAAGTTAAATGCCGAAAGCAGAGACAAGGGGTTGCATAGAGATGACGAGGAGGAGCCCCGGCCGCCGAACAATAGTGGACAGAAAGGTTTTCCCCCACAAGTGCGGACGGTGAACATGATATACGCAACCCACGTCCCCAAGAGGGAGCGGAAGCGTGTGCTAAGGGACGTATACGCGATGGAGCCAGTCGCCCCAAAGTTCAACCCATGGTCTTCCTGCCCGATCACTTTTGATCAAAGGGACCACCCCACTAGCATCCGTCATGGCGGATTCGCCGCATTGGTTCTAGACCCAATTATTGACGGATTTCACCTCACTAGAGTCCTTATGGACGGCGGCGGCAGCCTGAACCTGCTTTACCAGGATATAGTGCGGAAAATGGGCATCGATCCCTCGAGGATTAAACCCACTAAAACGACCTTTAAAGGCGTCATACCAGGTGTAGAGGCCAACTATACAGGCTCCGTTAAACTTGAAGTGGTCTTCGGATCTCCGGATAATTTCCGAAGCGAGGAGTTAATCTTCGACATAGTCTAGTTTCGCAGTGGCTATCACGCACTGCTCGGGCGAACCGCATTTTCTAAGTTCAATGCAGTGCCGCACTACGCATACCTCAAGCTCAAGATGCCAGGCCCTCGAGGAGTCATCACAGTCAATGGAAACACCGAACGCTCTCTTCGAACGGAGGAGCATACGACGGCTATCGCAGCGGAAGTACAAAGCAGCCTCTCAAGGCAATTCTCTAGTCCGACCATTAAACGTCTGGACACCGTCAAGCGCGCCTGGAGTAACCTACAACAAGACCGCCGGGCACGTTCCAAACAAGCGTAGCAATGCGGCCCCGACCCCAGCCCTCGCAAACTTGCGAAACCAGTGTGGCGCGTACATAACTATGCTCTGGAAATTCCATGGGCAAAAGGGGAGGGGCACAATCACGGCACGCCCGAAACACGGCTTAAACCGCACTAGGGGCTGCCGACTTTTTCATTTTCTCTTACTTTCAGGAGTCCACTCTTCGGAAGGCCTGTCCGGCAGTACAATTGCCACACAAACGATACAACAACCAGGGGAGCAGAAAGCTACGCCGCACTACGGAACTCTAAGGTGGTCTCTATAACGAGCAGTATACCTGTTTCGCATAACATTCCGCACCTCGCCCCTGGAAAGGACATATTTGATAGTCCCATCTTTTGCTTATCGCACTATTTGTATCGTCCTGCTTTGATCGCAGCCTTTTTTAAATAAACAATGCATAGCCTCCGTCTATTATTGCATTACTCTTTTTTACGAATATATGTTCATTAATGGCATGTTGCACCCGTACACTTTGGTACGGCCAATACGCCAGGGGCTTAAGTACCCCACAATACGTTGTGAGAAGTCCGAACACTTTCACAAGTGCGGCACCCCGAACTTATAGCATTATATGCATCGGCTCTGAATCATGTCTTGGGTCAATAGTTGGGTTTGCCCGGCTCCTATATTTTGGTACCTTACGTTCCGTTATATCGGCTAAGGTAGCACTAGGAGAACTACTACGATTGTGCCCCAGTTGAGCTGGGCTAAGCACCTCAGTAGAGAAAGCTAAAACTAACCGTCATGATGAGGCTAGAGCTGGTCGCTGTTCGAGAGGTTTTCGAGTCCCTAAAGACTTATGCCGCTTAGAGCGAGGAGTCGGCTTTGTCCGGGCTAGGCGTGGATAGCGCCCCGAACTCGGTCTTCCGAACACTAGGGGCTTCGATGAAATTTAAAATTATAGAATTCTGTGGCTAAGTGAGAGTGTTCAAGCATTATAGTCCGATTGCCTTGTTCGTTGTGTTGAGCGCCTCCCACGAAGGACCCAAGAATGGGAAAAAGAGCGCTCATGTTTATCCCGAACACCCCAGCACTCGTGCCATGGGGGCAGAAGCCGACGACTCGCCATCTCTCAAATTTGATAAACGGCCGCACATAAGGTAATATTTTAAATTCAAAAAGCATTGCTTAGCGCACATGAACAAGTTTTCAGCGCACAGGACAAAACGAGCGAGTTTACTGAAAATTACATCCATGGAACATTCATCCGCCACAAGGCGGGCACCCTTCAGAACGCCCTCATAATACATCTCGGTCTTGCGATGCTCCTTGCCCGGCGGTGGCCCATCGTTCACAAGCTTATCAGCATCCAGCTTGCCCCGGTCCACCTTCGCACGGGCAAGCGCCCTATGGGCACCCTCGATGCATACGGAGCGCTTGATGACTTCGATCCTTGGACAGGCCTCCACCAGCCGCCTCACCAGCCCGAAGTAGCTCCCAGGCATGGCCTCTCCAGGCCACAGCCGGACTATGAGGCCGTTCATGGCCTGTTCGGCCACCTTATAGAGCTCGACCAGCTGTTTCAGCTAGTCGCTTAAGGGCACCGGGTGTTCGGCCTCAGCACACTGAGACCAGAACACCTTCTCCGTCGAGCTTCTCTCCTCGGCTCGGTAGAAGGCGGCGGCATCTGACACGCTACGGGGCAAGTCTGCGAATGCTCCTGGAGAGCTCCGGATTCAGGTAAGTAACAAGTAATTCACTTTTACGTGCTTGCTTTGCATAAAGAATGCCTTACCCGCCGCTATCTTTTTTATTGCCTCAACCCCCTGGAGGGCCTTTTGGGCTTCTGCCTTGGCAGACTTGGCATCTTCAATGGCCGCCGCGAGCTCAGACTCTCGCTTCTTCGAGTCAAGCTCCAAACTCTCATGTTTTTTCATGAGAGCCTGGAGCTCTTGCCGCACCTCGCCAACCTGCGTCTCATGCTTCTCCCGCTCGGTGCGCTCCATGGCCGCCCTCTTCTCGGCCTCGGACAGTGCTTGCTTAAGGGTCGCCACCTCAGTTGTGGCCCCTACAATAGCCGCGTTAATCCTGTCACTTTTTGCAATTGCACCTTTCACATATTTCAATAAGGTATTTCTTACCTTCCTTCTCCTCGAGCTGCTGCTTGGCTAGGCCGAGCTCTTGCTCGGACCGCTCGAGGTTCTGCTTCAGCGTGCCCACCTCCGCTGTTAGTGTGGCGGATGCTAGCAGCGAAGCCTGCATACACATATTGACTTAATTATGTTAGACTCCTGCGAATATTATTAGATCCTCTATTCGGCTTATCTTTCCAAACGCCGAACAGAGCATCAGGGGCTACTGTCTATGTGGTAATATTTTTACATATTCTTTACTTACCTCAAAGCCTGTTAGAAGGCTGGCACAGGCTTCAGTCAGTCCGCTCTTGGCGGACTGAACCTTCTGGATCACCGCACTCATAATAGTGCGGTGCTCCTCGTCGATGGAGGCGCCGTTAAGCACCTCCAGCAAATTGTCTGGTGCCTCCGGTTGAATGGAGGTCGCCGGCTCGATAGGCTTGCTCCTCTTGGAAGGAGGCTGCCTACCGGAGTCCGGAACCGTTGAAGGTTCCGGCGTGGTGTCCCGCTCAAGGCCGGACTCGGAGCCCTTGGGGGTTTTATCCCCTTTGCGCCTGGAGTCCGGGAGGTCGCCTTGCGGCGCCTCCAGGACCACCTCCTCCTGGCTTAGAACCTGTTGGGACAGCACCTCGGCGTCGTCCGTAGGGTGGGGGGAGGTAGCCGTTGTCGGCGTTCTGGGAACGGGGGTCCCCAGACTTGCCTGCCTGTGGCCTGCGGCGTGGCTCGAATGGGGGCCCAGCACGGCCCATCTTCATCAACACAGACTCAAGACCCTCGCGAGGGGCCAAGCCTCGCGGGGCGGACGACACGGAGCTTCCTCGGGCACGGCCTCATCAGGCTGGCCCGCGAGGAGGCGGAGAGATCAAGGCGGGGTACCTCACGAGGTGCCCGTGACGCAAGCCATGACGACCAAGGGGGCCAGGCGGGCGCCAGCCCACGCAGTGTCCTTCTTTCCTCTTTGGTGCAAAGGGAGCAAGCGCAGGCAGGAGCATCAAGCAAAGGCGCCCGTTTCGGTGCAACGAGACCAAGACCAGTCCAACGGCAGGGAGGAAGTCATTGTGGAGCCCAAGCCAGCGTCACCACCAGAGTCTTTGGTAGGCGAGGACCAACTTTAGTCAGGGTAAGTGTACCAGCTGTTCCCCTTCAGAATGGCCAATTGTTCGCGCCCTTCCCGCTTAATATTTGGGAAGAGGCCCAGGGCCTTTGCCTATAAATAGGACCAGCCACCCACAGGTAGGAGAGAGGAGATCAAATCGGAGAGAGAATCGAGAAGAGGGAGAGAGAAAAGGGTGACTGAACTCCTCCTAGCAGTTCATCCCCCCAGCCAAGAACAGACCCTCGCGAGGCTGTTCTTCCTTGTATTTCTCATCATCATCAGCCCAAGAGGCAATCCACCACACCACACACTGGAGTAGGGTATTACACCACAATAGTGGCCCGAACCAGTATAAACCCTGTGTCTCTTGTGCTGTTCCTTCCATAGCTTAGATCTTAGCGAGGCGGAGGGGTGCAGGTAGGTAGAAGGCAAAATCTCCGCACGCACCCCAGTGTTTGAACCTCAAGGGTCTGCCGGAACCCGAAATCCAACATTTGGCGCGCCAGGTAGGGGTGCACCGGAGTTTTCCCTTCCGCCACCACGACCTGCCTCGCGATGAGTAGCGCGTTGCCCGCTCTGGCCGCTGGCGCCAGCACGGGGGCCAGGGGGCTCCAAGCCCTGGCCCCAGCCCTGCAACGGGTACGGTGGCCGGACGAGTTCAAGCCAACGACGCCGCCGCGCTACAGCGGCGCGACTGATCCGCTGGCCTTCTTGCTGGCGTACGAGGAGGCCATCCTCGAAGCTGGAGATGACGATAGGGTCATGGCCAACTAGCTTTCCATGGCCCTCACCGGCGCTCTACGCGCATGGCTGCTCCACCTGTCGGCAGGCTCCGTGGCCTCTTGGGAAGAGCCCCGCAGCCTCTTCCCCGCCCACCACGCTACACCAACACCCCCAGTCGTCGCGGCCCTCCTGGGTGGCTCACAGGCGCCGCCTACAAGTCACCACGTCAAGCCGTTCATCTGCCGGGTCAGCGCCGCTTCCACGCGGCAGGGGGCTCTCCCGGACCGGGCGGCGCCCAAGGCCGGCCTGACCTTCAGCTCGGAGGACCACCCCTCCAACTCGGCCTGCTCGGGTGCGCTCCCCATGCTGTGCACCCCCACCATCTGCCAGGTGGCCGTCACCAGAACTCTCATCGATGGCGGTGCGGGCCTCAGCGTGCTCTCGGTCGAGGCCTTCAACCTCCTCTGCATACCCCTAGAACGGCTGCAACCGAGCCGGCCCTTCTCAGGCATTGGGGGCGGATCATCCAACTCCTTGGGACAGATCCGTCTCCTAGTAACATTCGGCACCTACAACAACTTCCGCACGGAGCTGGTCGACTTCGACATTGCCCCCATCGGCCTCCCCTACAACGCCATCCTTGGCTACCGAGCACTGGCCCAGTTCATGGCCGCGACGCACCCAGCGTACAACCTCATGAAGATGCCCGGGAGCAGCGGTGTCCTCACCGTGCACGGGGACACCAGAGACGTGCTGCAGGTGCTCAAGCTCGCCTTCAAGACGGCGGCGTCGGCGCAGCCCGCCGACTCGGAGACCCCCGAGCCCAAGGGGGCTGCACCCGCCAAGAAGAAATAGTTGTTCACCCAAGACAAGGCAGAGACCAAGTAGATACCCGTCGATGAGGACGGGTCCACCAACGCCACTTTCACCATAGGCGCCAACCTCGAACCCGAGCAGGAGGAGGCCCTAGTCGGGTTCCTGCGCGCAGACAAGAAGGTATTCGCTTGGGAGCCTGACCAGATGGCGGGGATCCCTAGGAGTGTAATCGAGCATCACCTTAACGTGTGCCCCAACGTGCGCCCTGTGAAGCAGAAGGCAAGGCGGCAGTCCACAGAAAAGCAGGCCTTCATCGTCCAAGAGACTCGCAAACTAGAAGCCGCTGGGGTCATTCGCGAGGTCCGATACCCGGATTGGTTGGCCAACCCTGTCGTTGTGCCAAAGAAGGGAGGGAAGGAGCGCATGTGTGTCGACTTCACCAACCTCAACAAGGCATGCCCGCAAGACCCGTTCCCGCTCCCCCGCATCGACCAGATCGTCGATTCCACCGCAGAATGCGACCTGCTATGCTTCTTGGATGCCTTCTCTGGGTATCACCAGATCAAGATGGCGGTAGAAGACGTCAAAAAGACAGCCTTCCTAACCCCGTGTGGGGTGTACTGCTACACATGCATGCCATTCAGGTTGCGTAACGCAGGGGCGACCTTTCAACGGCTGATGCACATCACCTTGGGCCCGCAGCTCGGGAAGAATGTTGAAGCTTACTTCGATGACATTGTGGTAAAGTCTCGGGAGGCCAGGACCCTGATACAAGACCTGGAGGAAACCTTCGCGAGCCTCAACTCAGTGAACCTGCGGCTCAACCCAGAGAAGTGTGTGTTTGGAGTCCCCTCGGGCAAGCTCTTGGGTTTCCTCGTGTCCCACCGAGGCATCAAGGCTAACCCGGAAAAGGTCAAGGCGGTGGAGGACATGAGCCCACTAAAGACCCTTGGAGAAATGCAGAAGCTCACTGGGCGCGTGACCGCGCTAGGGCGCTTCATCTCCAAGTTGGGGGAGCGAGCGCTGCCTTTCTTCTAGCTAATGAAGAAAAAAGGGGCCCTTTGAGTGGACTGAAGAGGCCGACAAGGCGTTCCAGGATCTCAAGAGATACCTGACCAGCCCACCAGTCATGGTGGCTCCGCGCCCTCAAGAGCCCCTGGTGCTTTACCTCGCTGCCACTCCCTACTCTGCCAGCTCAGCCCTGGTGGCGGTTAGAGAGGTGCGTCGAATCAAAACCATAGCAGCAGCCCGGGACAAGGCAAAATAGGAACAAGGAAGGCCCACAGAAACCGCCACCGCGGCTGAGGAGGATCAGCCGCCGCAGAGGAGTGCACCAGAGGCGGTAGAGGCCCCTCTCCCAGATGGCCAGCCTCAGGAGGCCTCATCGCCTCAGGAGGCGCCATGGTCTCCGAAGGGAGCCACCAGCACTGACGCACCCAACCTCGTTGAGCACCCAGTGTACTTCGTCAGCACGGTGTTGCGGGACGCGAGGGCACGGTACCCCATGCCTCAGAAACTCCTCCTCGCGCTACTGGTGGCCTCGCGCAAGCTGCGGCACTATTTTCAGGGTCACCCCATCAAGGTCGTCTCGTCATACCCCCTGGAGAGAGTGCTCAGGAGCCCTAACTCAGCTGGAAGGGTCGCTGAGTGGAACATAGAACTGCAAGTGTTTCAGCTCGAATTCAGCACGACCAGAGTCATCAAGGGAGCAGCATTGGCGGATTTTGTGGCAGAATGGACGGAGGCACCAGGCCTCAAGGCCGACGAGGATCGGTCCCTCTCCCCGGGAAGCGAGGCGCCAGAAGGCTGGGTCATGTACTTCGATGGGGCGTTCTCCAGGCATGGCGCTGGGGCGGGGGCGGTGCTTATATTGCCCAGTCAGGACACGCTCTACTACGCTGTGCAGCTCTGTTTCCAGCAAGGTGAAAAGGTCTCCAACAACATAGCGGAGTATGAAGGTTTAATAGTGTCGGCATTCTGGGAACGGGGGTCCCCAGACTTGCCTGCCTGCGGCCTGCGGCGTGGCTCAAAGGAGGGCCCAGCACGGCCCGTCTCCACCAACACAAACCCAAGACCCTCGCGAGGGGCCAAGCCTCACGGGGAGGACAACGTGGAGCTTCCTCAGGCACGGCCTCGTCAGGCTGGCTCACGATGAGGCGGAGAGATCAAGGCGGGGTACCTCACGAGGTGCCCGTGACGCAAGCCATGACGACTCAGGGCGCCAGGCGGGTGCCAGCCCGCGCAGCGTCCTCCTTGCCTCTTTGGTGCAAAGGGGGCAAGCGCAGCCGCGGAGTATCGAGGCATCAGGCAAAGGTTGCTATTTCGGTGCAACGAGACCAAGACCAGGAGGACTACGAGACGGAGGTCACCATGGAGCCCAAGACGGTGTCATCACCAGAGCTTTGCGCAGGCGAAGACTACTTTTGTCAGGATAGCTGATACTTGATGTCCCCCTTCAAATTAGCCCGCCGTTGTTGGCTTCCTCCTCGCTCGATATTTGGGAAGAGGACTAGGGCCTCTATAAATAGGACCAGCCACCCACACAGCAAGGGGTCGGTCGGAGGAAAGCAGAGAGAGAGAGACAGAAAAAGGTGACTGAACTCCTCCGAGCAGTTCATCGCCCCAGCCAAGAACAGACCCTCGCGAGGCTGTTCTCCCTTGTATTGTTCATCATCATCAGCCCAAGAGGCAATCCACCACACCACACACTGGAGTAGGGTATTACACCACAACGGTGGCCCGAACCAGTATAAACCCTCTGTCTCTCGTGTTGTTCTTTCCTTAGTTTAGATCCTAGCATGGCGGAGGGGTGCAGTTAGGTAGGGGGCGAAATCTCCGCGCGCACCCCAGTGTTCGAACCTCAAGGGTCTGCCGGAACCCGAAATCCGACAAATAGCGGGCTTTAAAGCCGTAGCTGCCCTGGGGGTGAAACGCCTCACCATCAAGGGCGATTCACAGCTCCTTGTCAATTTCTCCAACAAGGTGTACGAGCCGAAAGATGAGCACATGGAAGCCTACCTTGCATAGGTCCGCAGGATGGAGAAGCAGTTCTGGGGGCTGGAGTTGCAGCACGTGCCCCGTGGCACCAATCAGGAGGCCGACGACATCGCCAAACGGGTGTCCAGGCGGTTACCTCAGGATCCTGGCATTTTCGAGGAGAGGCTCTTCAAGCCCTCAGCCCTGCCGTCATTGTCAAACATGCTCAGCCTCGGGAGGAGCTCCCCCAGCCACCTGCCTCAGGAGCTCCGGCCTATGGCCCGGCCTCAGGAGCACGCCTGCTCCTGACGATGGAACCTCAGGAGGGGTGCTGGATCACGGAGCTCCGGAGTTACTTAACACAAGGGATCCTGCCGGAGAAGGAGGAGGAAGCAGAGCGTGTGGAACGGCAGGCCATGACATACTGCATCAAGGATGGAGAGCTCTACCGGAAGCGGCCAAACGATGTATCCCTGCGCTGCATCTCCAGGGAGCAAGGAAAGGAACTGCTGGAAGATATACACAGCGGAGACTGTGGACATCATTCATCATCACGGACCCTCGTCGGCAAGGCGTTCCGCAGTGGGTTTTATTGGCCCACCACACTCAATGACGCCGTCGAACTAGTGA